>NW_006399886.1:6661153-6676308 GCF_000299155.1 Elephantulus edwardii
GCTCCTTATCACTAGGCCACCAGAGCTCCCCTTAAGTCTTTAATTTTAAGAAATACAGAGTGTGTTGGTTCTAATACCCTCTCTGCATATGTCATTGTAGTAATTTACTTTGCCTTCTCAAGCTACTCTTTTAAATGTCTTTGAAAGCACATTAGCTATTAGAGTGAAACACTGGTATATCATCTCATGTCAGCAAAAATAGAAAATTTCAATAAGACAAATAAATACCAAATGCTGCTGCTGATGTAGCACAGTTTTAACTCATGATAATGGGACTGTGAAATGGTGCAAGTACTATGAAAAGCAATTTGACAGTTTCTTCTATCTTCTTTCTATGTTTGCTAATTCATTCCAGAACTTATCCATAGAAACTTTCAATACTTCAAATAAAGTTTGAATTTTTCCTTCAGTTATTTCACCTTGAATGATATGCTTTTTTTGTTTTCTAAAACCAATTCTTTGAAAATATCACTGTTCAGTTTGTCTTCTTAATTTGCCCTTTGTTCAGAACTCTTCATAATGTTCTCACTTTGGATTCGTATTTCTTCATTATAGAGAAAATTTCAGTTTCTTTTGATGTCAGGTTTTTTTTTCCTTAATTGTCTCGCTAAATATCTTTTGTTCTACTGACATCATCTATAATGATTTGATTTACTAATTCAAAGGCAAGGTATCTCAGGAAGTTCAAATCTACCAACTTCTCAAATATGGACAGTCTCCTCATATTGAAATTCAGTCCCAGAAAGCTAATTACTGAGTCATTAAGAGTCAGAATCAACTTAATGACAGTGAGTTCCTTGCTGTCTTTATAAATAATGTCTTTTTTGATATCCAACAAGTCATCTGATCTTTGGTTACTTGGGTTCAGTGTACCAAATTTATTCTTGAATAGTCTCTAAATTCAAGTTGGAATATTCAAGGTTATATTTTGGCTATGTATACTTGCTTAAATTTCTTCAGCTTCAACTTGAACTTATATAAGAACACGTTTTGATCTGTTCAGTAATCAGCATTGGTCACAATATCTCACTGATGATGTTGAACTTCTTCATCATCTTTTTGCAGAGACAGTTGACTAGATCCCTGCGTATTTCACTCAGTGAGGCACATGTATATAGTCATCATTTATGCTTTGTGTCATTTAAAAATATTTTTAATTAGTTAAAAGTTGGTAATATATATTCGATCATATACTCTCTTAAGCCATTTCTACAATAAAACCCATATTTTCTAATGGACTGCTAGGAAAACAAACAGGTCCATCCTAGAGAGGATGAAAGCAGGCTGGTCCTCGGAGGTAAGAATTCTGAAGCTCTCTTTGACATATTTTGGACATGTTGTAAGGAGGGATCAATCCTTGGAAAGGACATCATACTTGGGAGGTTGGAGGGACAGCCCAAGAGAGGAATACCCTGGATGAGATGGCTTGATTCAGTTCCTGGAGTAATGGGGGTAGGTGTGTCAGAGATGATATGGTTGGCTCAAGATAGAGTAGGGCTGAAAGCTCTTGTATATATGGTCACTATAACTTGCAAGCGACTCAATGATGCATAACAATAATAACCACAATCCTTCTTTCTTCCAACTTTTGCATTCCAAATATTAATAATTATCAATGTATTTTATTGCATATCTGTTAAATTCCATACTAAAAAAGTTATAGAAGCCTAATTAAATTCTCTTTGGCTTTAAGGGTTGATGTAAAATTTAATAATATTCATATTCTTTGTATGGCTAAGGGTGCTATTCTTTAACTGGCAACATACAAGACATTTAAAATGTTCTTTCTGAAGATGAATGTGACTCCATTTTTCTTCAATTTCTCATTTCTAGCATAGTAGGCTATATTATTATTCAAATCAAAATAGACCATACCAGTACATTTCAACTCACTAATAAAAAAGGCATTTATCTTCAACCATTTAATTTCATTTTTTAAAAACTCAATATCTTTTATTTCTATTTCTATATTGCACTTTTTTCACTTATTAATTGGTTTTTGTATCTATTTCTTCCTTTTGCATCTTTGGGGTGATGCCACATCAGCATATGGAAGCCTTGAAAATTTTACTTCAGTCAAGATTTTATCATTGATTTTGAGAAGGAAGTCATATTTTCTATGTTTTCCAAACTTAGTACTTTGTCCTTTGGTACTTTTATTATGTGAGTCTATGTTTTGGTACTATTCACAATCTTTATATTGGACAGATTTTATAAGAAATAGATTGCCAATGCTACTTCTTAGGTTGGCTTAGTTTGAAAGCTCTACTAAAACCTTTACGCCATAGCAGACCCTGCCGCTATTTTAAATATGTCTATCACAAAAACATAATAGAAACCATCACAGCACAAAAAAACTGAAGAGTTATACATGTTATATTTCAAAAAAATTAATTGAAGTAAATAGACCTTATTAGCAACAGAAATAGATACAGATTATATATTTTTACATGGCTAATTGATCTAATTTAAGCTTCTTGATTAAAGTGCAGCTTTTAAAAAATGTGAAATAATTTAAAAATTCTTGAACAAATGGGAAATGAAAGAATTTAACTCCTCTAGCAATAAATATAGTGGCTTATGTAAAAAGTCTTTGTTACTAAGATAGTTTAGAAATTATTTAGAATTAGTCATATTTCTACATCCTTAGTGGGACAGTTCTTTCCTATAGAGTAACTATCAGTCAACATGACTCAGCAGAAATGGGGTTTCTTTCACAAATAAATCCAATTTTTCTTAAACCAATTAAAAAAAAATCTGAACTACTTTAGTTCTAGCTGTCTTAATTGTCTCTCACTTGAGGAATATAATCTTCTAACCTTTTATTATGAAAATAAAGTTAAAAGGTCCTTTGTGGGTGAAACTTTCATCAGGGAAATTAACCATGTGAATTCACCATTAAGACCTCTAATGACATCAATATAACAAGAACAAAAGCAAAAAAGTAAGCTATTTTTTATTAAACCAACATCTGTCTCTTCCATCCTAGTTAGTGTTCATGAATAACAACTTAAATTGCAAAAGGTTTTTAAACTAGCACCATGTCAACACAGTGTATATATAATATTTGGTCTTAAATTTAATATGCTAATACTGCAGACATAACTAACTTAGAAATGATTCATATATGTCAGATATTCTTGTTCAAAGATTTGAGTTATATAATTTTTAATAAATTAAAATCTAATTGAATTTGTGGATTCTTTTTTCTGGTTTGTTTTCTCCACTGTCCTCATGTTTAGTCATATCTTGCATTTTCTGTTTATATTATTTTTTTCAATTGTACATAATGTCATTTTTATTACTGTTTTCAGTATTTATCTTGATTATCAAAACCCTCTACATCAGAGGCAGGTTGTCTTAAGCGTTACTGTATTGCGAGTGTCATTAGGCACTGTGGCACCTGTCAGACTTCTAGATAGAGAAAAAATATGTGTAGCCTAAAGAACGAATTTTTTAAATTATTGTCTATGCAAAGGCACTTGACTGGGTGGATCATAACAAATTTTGAATAGCACTGAGAAGAGTAAGATTCCCAAAACAATTAATTATATTCATGTGAAACCCATCCGAAAACCAAAAAGTTTTTCAAACAGAATAAGGAAACTCTGCATGTGTTAAGATCAGGAAAGTTATGCATCACAGTCGAATGCTTCCTCTATTCCTATTAAATCTATATGCTGAGTAAACCATTTGAGAAGCTGGACTTTATGAATAAGAATGGGGAATAAAGAATGGAGAAAGACTCCTCACCAGCCCACTTAATGCAGATACCACAATCTTGCTTGCACATAGTGAATAGGACTTGAAACATATGCTGAAGATCACTGTTTTCAATATGAGTTACATCTCCAGCATCAAGAAAACAAAAATTCTCACCACTGGAATAATAGGCATTATCACGACATATGGGGGAAAATATTACATTGTCAACAATTTCACTTTACCTGAATTCACAATCAGCACAAATTACAGTAGCTCTAAAGAAATCAAAAGCTTTGTTGCACTGGAAAACATGTGTTTTCAAGCACCTCTATAAAGTTCTAAAGAGCAAGAATGTCATCTTTTTAAAGATCAAGGTACACTTGATCCATACCATAGTAGTTTCAATTACTTCCTATATAACTAAGAGTTGAACAATGAATAAAAATTATGGAAAAAGAATTGGTGCATTTTTATTGTGGTACTGAAAAGTACTGAATATTTCATGTACAGCCAAAATAACAAATCAGTCAGTAATGGAGGAAATACAGTCAGGTGATCCTTATTGGCAAGAAGGGTGAAACGTCCTCTCACATAATCCCCCTCCATTTTAAAAATTATTTTCATGCAATATTTCATTTATATTGTGTTTAATTCATATACTTTCTCCCATGTAATCCATCATTTACATTTTGCTTCGTATAATCATTCATTTACACTATATCCCATTAATTAATTCTCATTAATCTATGTATATTATTACATTTAGATATGTTTCAGAAGGGACCAGTGTTTGGGAAAAGATAGCATACTGGGAAAGGTAGAGGATTAGATGAAAGAGAAGAAGACCCTCAACAAGATGGATTGACACAGATATTGTGACTGTAGGGTAACAGAGATTGTGAGGGTGGTATAAGATAAACAAAGTTCAAATCTATTGTTCATAGGTTTTCTCTTAGTTATAGTTGACTTGATGACACTTAACAAGAACAGGAACTCTATATATGTGTAGATATAGATATTGATAAAGGTAGAGCTAGATGATATATAGATGATAGATAGATAGATAGATAGATATAGGTATGAATATTATTGTTATGTGTAGTAGTTATGAGTCTCTCGTGACTCATAGTGTCACCTATGTACTACAGCTCTGACCCTCACTCTATCCTAAGCCAATTCCATTGTCTACAACACACACACATATTACTCTAGTCACTGAGCCAATCCATTTCATCCAGAGTCTTCATCTCTTACACTGTACCTCTACCCTTCCAAACATAATGTCCCTCTCCAAGAACTAGTCTCATCTGGTAACATGCCCAATGTATGTGAGACTGAGCTTCAAAATTCTTGCCTCCAAGTTGCAGCCTGTTTTTACCTCCTCCAGGATAGATCTGTTTGTTCTCTTGGTATTCCATAGTATACTCAATATCCTTCAGAGGCATAGATTCTTCTTCTATCATCCTTAGTCATTGTCCAGCTCTTTGATGCGTAGCAAGTAAATGCAAATACCATGGCCTAGATCCAGTACAATTTATCCTAACATTTTTGCACTTCAGCACTCTGGAGAGGTCCTTGATTTCAGACTTTCCTAATCCAATTTATTTATTTTTTCTATTTTCCTGCCTGGTGGTATCAAGAGTGTTGATTAGGGAGTCAGGCGAGTTATAATTGTTAACAATCAATCTCAATCTCTTCTATCACAATGCTGCCTATTGTCACAATAGTGAAAAATCTTTGCTATCTTGATTTTGAGCTTCAATCTATACTGAAGGCTGTCATCCTTGACTTTCTGCAAAAGATGCTTCCAAGCCCTCCTCATTTTCAGCGAGCAAAATTGTGTCATCTGTATAATGCAAGCTGTTGATGAGTTTTTCTCCAAACAGTTCTGATGCCACATTTCTTCTCGTAATGACCTGCCTCCTGGATGATCTGTTCTGCAAATAGATTGAAACAGTATCAAGGCAGGATGCATCCATGATGCAATCCTTTCCTAATTTTGAACCATGCAGTGTTTCTTGCTTTGTTCTGATGACCACCTCCTGGTCCAAGTATAGTTTCACATAAGCACAATCAAGTGATGTGGAATTCCACTCTTCTCAAGATTAGTTACAATTTGTTGTGATACACACAATCACATGTCTTTGTGTAGTCAATGAAACACAGATAGGCATTTTTCTGGTACTCTCTGCTTTCAGCCAAATCTATCTGACATTGGCAATGATGTCCCTAATGCCACGACCTCTTCTAAACCAACCTGTATATCTGGTAGTTCTCTGTCGATGTACAGTTCCAGTCATTTTGGATAATCTTCAGTAAAATATTGCTTGGTGTAATATTAGTGATATTGTTAGATAATTTCCATACTCTGACAGCTCACTCTTTTTTGAAAGAATATATATGGATCTCTTTCTGTCAGCTGACCAGGTAACTTTACTCCAGATTTCTTGGCACAATTTGGTGAATACATGCAGGGCAGAATCTGTTTGCTGAATATGTCAACTGGTATTTTATCAATTCCTGAGGCCTTGTTTTTGGGCAATTTCTTCAGAGCTGCTTGAACATCCTCCTTCATAACTATTGCCTCTTGATAATATGCTGTTTCATGAATCTTACTCATCAAATTAAGATATAAACACTTTCCTTACTCATAATTTTATGACAATTGACGTATAGGCCACTCTGAGACCACAATTACTATCCTTTATCCTTAAAATTGGTCCCATGATGTATTTGTTTGTGTTAAGACAGCTTCTGTGACTATGTCCCTGTTTGCTCTATCAGATGTATAAATAAATATACACGATACATATACAAATGTTGTTGTTCTTATTGCATACCATTAAGTCAGAACTGAGCCACATATGTCCCTCTACTGGGTTTTCAGAGACAGTTAATTGTATAGGAAGAGATTGCCCATCATTCTCCCACAGAGCAACTGGTGGACTTGAACCACGTGTCTTCAGATGTGCAGCTTTCTTGCCACTAGGCCACTAGAGCTCTCTCATACAAACACATATGTTGAAATATCTGCAGGCAAATCTGTATAGATATAACATGGTACTCTTATATTCTCTTCTAAAGTAACTACTGAAGCTCACCTTCAGGCCAAATATAAAACAGTTCTATAAAATAAATAATAACAACCACAAAAAATACATTCTTTAGAATAATCAATATATGTTACCAAATGGGAAACACTTGCCCAAAAGCAAAGATGAGAAGGCAGAAGGAAGAGAAAAGGAAACACAATAATTTGAATTAGAGTGCAGTAATAGAAAGGCGAGGGTGTTATCACACTGTAGAGAGTGCAATCAATGTGACTATAGAATTTCTATATAAATTATTGAAAGGAAAATTGATTGCTTTGTAAATGTCACCTAAAGCCCAAGAAAAAGAGTGTGTGTGTGTGGTGGTGGTGGTGGGGGGGAGTGGTAAGGATAGAACTAGCCAGATATTAGAAGCCATTTTCTACTTTTAGTAAAGCTTTCTCTGTTGTTTATAATAATAATTTTATAAAAAGAGATAGGAGAAAGAAATTAAGTTAATAGATTGTAAGACTGCAAAAAACTACCAAAGAGATCTCATTGTATCTTTACATAAATATACTGATTAAAATTTACACAAATAAAATGCACCGTTACTGACAGAACTGCATTTTAGTCAAAAGAAGAGAATTGAAATGTAAACTTTTAAAATTATTTAAGGAAGGACAATGCTGAAGATAACATGTTCCTTGAAGCTGGGTAAATTTGTCCTTCATTTCAGAGTCTACTTAATGATAGCCACGGCTTCCCAAGCCTGACATCAATTTGAAAGCAGAATAATATGTTCTGTTTGTTTATAAACTACTAATTTTGGTTAAAGTGTCACATTGTAGTTCATCTTTGTTAGAGATTCTTGAACTTTTTGGGGAAAAAATATGTTTATTATTTTCCTAAAGCAATGACATAAAAAGTGTAATGATGTGAACAGTGTTCTGAGGAGCAGGACTGGAAGTACCAGGAGAGGTCTCTGATGTCTGTTCATTATTTATCTTTCTGCCAAGTAGTTAGAAGAGATTAGATAGGATAAAAAGGTGTGTATATTAAATCATGTAAAACTCTCCTGTTGTTGTAGTAGTGGTGGATTGCGTTCGAGTCTAGCACAACTCTTAGAAACTCTATGAACAAAAAGTCTGAAGCCTTTCTATAATTATTGACATTTTTCAAAGTTCATAAAGTTTCCAGAGGCATTTTATTTAGGAAGTGAGAGTAACTTTAATATTGACTGGAGATTAGCGTATTTAAGGAGCACAGGCTGAAGGAGAAAAAATTTCAAACTGTTATTCACTTTATTGTATTGCAAACAATAAAATAACAACAACAAAATCAAATAGACAACATTGCAACTAGTTAATTTCTAATTACAATGACCCTCTTATGAATCCTCCGGCTATAAATCTGGATATGTGCAGATTTCCATTTTTTTTTTTTATGTAGCAACTAGTCAACTTGAACTGTTGATTTTTCAATTAACAGCCTAGCACAGTGCATAGTATGTCACACAAAGTCTTCTTAAAGATTAAAAGTAGCTTTAATATGTAATATCCAACTTCTTGGATGTTGTTGTTGTTGTTATGTGCCATTGAGTCACTTGCGACTCATAGCGACCCTATGTACAAGAACTCTAAATGCTGTTCTATCCTGTGCCAACCTAGCCATCTCAAACGCACTTATTCCCACTGCTCCAGTCACAGAATCGATCCATCTCACCAAAGGTCTTCCTCTCCTTCGCCGCCCCTCCACTCTGCCAAACATGATGTCCCTTTCCAAGGACCAGTCCCTCCTTGCAACATGCCCAAAATATGTCAGACGAAGCTTCAGAATCCTTGACTCCAGGGAACATTCTGGCTTCACCCTCTCCAGGATAAACCTGTTTGTTCTCCTAGCAGTCCATGGTATATTCAACACTCTTCGCCAGCACCACAGCTCAACAATAAGATGTATATATTGTTGTTATGTGCTTTCAAGTCACCTATGACTCATAGTAACCCTAAGTACAACAGGTTTGAAGCCTGCCCTATCCTGAGCCAGTCACACTGGCTCTGACACACCAACCTCCATTGCCCCAATCACTGAATCAACCCATCTCATTTGGGGTCTTCCTCTCCTCCACTGTCCCTCCACCCTTCAAAGCATCATGCTCTTTGCCGAGGACCTGTCTCTCCTGACCAAGTGCCCAAAGTAGGTGAGACGAACCTTCAAAGTCCTAACCTCCAAGGAGAAAATTGGTTTCACCTTCTTCAAACCGGGACAATGTATTATTTGAGTGGTCCATGGTATGTTCAATACTCTTCTTCAGGACCACAACTCAAAGACATTGATTCTTCTTCTGTCATTCTTAGTCATTTTCCAGCTCTCTGAAACAGAGCAAGTAACTGCAAAGAGCATGGTTTGCATCACATGCATCTTAGTCTCTGACATTGTTGCTTCTAAGTACTCTTGAGAAGTCCCTGACAGCGAATTTTTCCCAGAGAAATTAGTCTTGATTTCCTGACTGCTGGTACCAAGAGTGTTGATTGTGGAGCTGAGCAAGCTGAAAATTGCTAACAACCTCACTTTCTTCTCCATCTATCATGGTGTTGTCAATTGGTCCAGTGGTGATAATCTTTGTTTTCATGATGTTGAGCTTCAATTCATATTGAGAACTACAGTACTTGATATCTGCAGCATACACTTCAGGTATTTCTCAGTTTCAACAAGCAAGATTGTGTCCTTTGCATTACACAGGCTGTTAATGAGTCTTCCTAACAAAGCTCAGCCTCCCAAATAAAGGTATGTAGACAGAGCACAGGCCTGATGCACTTTTCTGATTTTGAACCATGCAGTTTTCTTGCTCTGTTCTGAGAACTGCTTCCTAGTCTGAGTATAGGTTTTGTATGAGCACAAGTGCTCTCAGATTCCTGTTTTACTCAAGGTTAACCACACTGGGCAGATTGGCAGCATCATGATAGATGGTGAAGAGATGAGATTGTTGACAGCTTTAGTTTTCTTGACTCTCCAATCAACACTCTTGGTACCAGTGGCCAGGAAATTAAAAGATGAATTTCATTGGGAAAGTCTGCTATCAGAAGCCTCTCCAAGTACTGAGGAGCAACAACATCGGTTGGAAACTAAGGTGTGCCTGATACTCTCCATGATCTTTGCCATTACTTGCTATGCTTTGGAGAGATGGACAATGGCTAGAGATGATAGAAGGAGAATTAATGCCTTTGAACTTTGGTGCTGGAGAAGAGTACGGAACATACCATGGACTGGTAGGATATCAAACAAGTTCTTCCTTGAGAGGGTGAGGCAAGGATTTTGAATCTTCATCTGACATACTTTGGACATGTTGCAAGGAGGAATCAGTCCTTAGAAAGGGCCATCATGTTTGGGAGGGTGGAGGGATGGCATAGGAGAGGAAGACACTCAATAAGATGGATTGATTTCATCACTGGGGTAATGGGAATAGGCGTGTCAGAGACAGTGAGATTGGCAAGGGATAGAGCAGGGTTTAGGGCTGTTGTACATAGGGTCGCTATGAGTTGCAAATGACTCGATGGCACATAACAACAACAAACAATATGTATATAGACAAGAATATAAAGATTGAACCTTGAGATAAAATATTATTTGAAACATACTATGGTTCAAAATTGGGAAGGGCGTACGCCAGGGATGCATCCTATCTCCATACCTTTTCAACCTATATGCAGGAGAGATTATCCAGGAGGCTGGGCTCTATGAGGAGAAATGTGGGGTCAAGATTGGTGGATGATTTATCAACAACCTGCGTTATGCGTATGACACAACCCTGCTTGCTGAAACTGAAGAGGACCTGAAGCGCCTTCTACAGAGTGTCAAGGACTGCAGCCTACAATATGGATTGAGGCTCAATCTCAAGAAGACAAAGATTCTCACCACTGGACCAATTGGCAGCATCAGGATGGATGGTGAAGAGATTGAGATTGCACACAGCTTTAGTTTGCTTGGCTCCATAGTCAACAGTCTTGGCACCAGCAGCCAGGAAATTAAAAGGCGCATTGCAATGGGAAAGTCTGCTGTTAGGGACCTCTCCAAAGTACTGAAGAGCAATGGTGTCTCTTTGGAGTCTAAGGTGCACCTGATACAGGCCATGGTCTTCGCAATCACTTGTTTTGCATCAGAGAGTTGGACAATGACCAAGGAGGATAGAAGGAGAATTGATGCCTTTGAGCTGTGGTGCTGGAGAAGAGTATTGAGAATACCATGGACTGCTAGGAAAACAAACAGATTTGTCCTGGAAAGGGTTAAACCAGGTAGCTCCTTGGAGGCAAGGATTCTGATGCTCCATCTAACATACTTTGGACATGTTGTGAGAAGAGACCGGTCCTTGGAGAGGGACATCATGCTTGGGAGGGTGGAGGGACAGCGCAGGAGAGGAAAGCCCTCTATGAGGTGGATTGATTCAGTGACTGGGATAATTGGGATGGGAGTGTCGGAGACAGTGCGATTGGCACAGGACAGAGTGGAGTTTAGGGCTGTTGTACATAGGGTCGCTATGAGTCGCAGGCGACTCGATGGCACATAACGACAACAACAACAACTATGATTCAAGTGTAAGATATGTTACAATCGAAGAAATTTTTCATTATACTTGTGTTTTACCTATAAATAGAGAATTCATGGGAAATTTGAAGTTAATATGGGCTGATTAGGACTACAGCTGACACTCATTACAATTAAGTTAGCCCCAACTTAGTGATACTCCATTGAATTTGTGAAGCTGTAAATGATAACTAGAGGAGACTGCCCACTTTCTCCCTCAAAAACCTCTGAAAAAAAAATAAGAAGAAAAATTAAAAAAAATTTACAAAAAAGCGTCTGAAGAATTCTAATTATTGTGACAGACAGCCTTAGAATTAGCAGTGAAAGTCACCAACGACTATGCCACCAAAGTCCTTGAATATTGTAAGGACATAACATGTGATTTGCATTAGGGCTTTACTAACTAGTAAAGTGGTATGGTTTTGTTTGGTTTTTGATTCATTTTATATTGGCTTGCTTACAAAGTTCATATATATTGTGCTTCACACAATTTTTCATTCACATTGTTTTTCATACAATCATTCCCATAAATTATGTTTTATAAAATTTATTACCTTTGGTCTATACCCATCATTACCGTGTCTTTTCAAGTCTCCAAAGGATCTTTCCCATTTCCTCTACCCCTTCCCTCCATTCATCAAATTGTGTGACTTTGTGGTTTCACCCATACCAAGTCTCACTCTTCTGCTCACACTCTTTTCCGCCTTGGCTTCCCATATATGCTTTACTAGTTATCTTTCTGTTTTTACAACAATGGTCTTATTTATCCTTATTAGACTGAGTTAATTCACTCAGCATAATGTGCTCCAGACTCTCCCAAGTTATACAGTATTTTTTAAAATTGTTGCTCTTGAGTGTTGCATAGTATTTCATTGTGTGAAGATACCACAATTCTCAATCCATTTAGCTGTGGTTGGACATCTGGGCTGTTTCCACATTCTTTCAGTGATGAATAATGTGGCAATGAACATTGATGTACAAATCTCCATTTGTGTCTCAGTTCTAATTTCCTTGAGGTTTACTCCTAGTAGGGGAATAGCTGGGTCATATGGAATTTTTACATAACATTTTGAGGAAATGTCAAACTGCATTTCAGAGAGGTTATACAATTATACAATCCCACCAACAGTATGACAGTTCCTATCTCTCCATATTCTCTTCAAAACTTATTGCTTGCTTCATCCCTAAGTTTTGTCACTGCCACTGCTGTGAGATGGTATCTCACTGTGGTTTTGATTTGCATCTCTCTTATTGCCAGTGATTTTGAGCATTTCTTCATGTGTCTGTCAGCCATCTAAATGTCCTCCTCTGTAAAAAGTCTTTCCATGTCTTTTAATCTAGTTTGTAATTGGGTTATCAGTCTTTTTCTTGTAAAGGCCAAGAAGTATTCCATAAATTTTTGTTATGAGACCTTTGTCTAAGAGGGTATTGCCAATTTTTCTTACCCAGTTGGTAGATTTCCTTTTCATCTTTATGCACCTTCTCCTAACTAATAGTTTCGAGTATTAAAATAACTTCTTTAACATATTCATTCTATGTTGTTGTATGTCTTTGAGCCAACTATGACATGTAGGAAGCCTATGAACAGCAGATCAAATCTTGCCCTATCACACTACACAAGCCTCACAACCTGCAACAGTCTTAATCCCATTGCTGCAATCCCTTTGTCAATCCATCTTGTTGAGGGTATTACTATCTTTCTCTAATGCTCCACCTTTCCCAATACATGTTTTGATTTTTTGTGTTGTTTGTGTGTGTGTGTGTGTGTGTGTGTGTGTGTGTTTTAAGAATTGGTGCCTCTTAACAACATGCTCAAATTTCACCATCCTTGACTCTAAAGAGTACATTGGTATATTTCCTCCAAGTCAAGTTGTTTGTTCTTTGACAGTCCATTCAGTACTCTTCTCTAACACGGTAATTCAAAGGCATTAGTTATCCTACAGTAATCTTTATTTATTGTTCACTCTCAGATGCATAGGAAGCAACTGAAAATACTATGGTATGTCAGGCCCCAAAGAGTGTGTTTTCTCTGCTTCTTTCCTCACGTTGAGTTTTTGTCTCAAGGGTTGTGGCCCTGGCTCCAAATGGATGGCAAATGGTTCAGTCAGGCTGCAATCTCTCTCTCTCTCTCTCTCTCTCTCTCTCTCTCTCATATTGGACTCACAGTGCTGATGATGTTAATCTCATAGTGCTGATGATGTTGAACACACTGATCAACAGTGAGCCAACAATTGAAGTACCAGGAGACCACACTGTGAGAGGAGCTAAGGGTGCTAGATAGAGCCTAAAAGATTCATTTAACATGCATTTTTTCATCTGTTCATGTGCTAAGGTCTAAAAAAATGGATAGAAAAGCCCTTCTTAAAAAAATCCTATTAACACATAGATACATTCACAAAAAGCTTTCCATAATCAATAACCAACCAAAAATACATTTCTGATACTCACTACTATGAGCTTATATTCATCTGACAATAACAATAATGTCACAACATTTTACTTAGTGGTATAATACTTGGCAGCAGGCGTGGCATCCACTTCCTAAACAACATGCCTCTGGAAACTCTATGAACTTTGATAAATGACAATAGTTATAGAAAGCCTTTAGGCCTTTTGTTCATTGGGTTGCTATGAGTCATGCTCAACTTAATGACAATAAACAACAACAACAGATATCTATATCTATTATCTATTTGTTTATCTATCTATCTATCTATCTATCTATCTATCTATCTATCTATCTATCTATCATCTGTCTATCTTGTGTACCATAGAGTCGGAACTGACCTATAGCTGAACTTCAGTGGGTTTTCAGAGCCAGTTAATTGTGTAGGAGGAGATTGCCTATTCACCCTCAGCAGGTAATGGCCTATAACTGCATGCCTTTGGGATTGCAGTACAGCTTCTTGCCACTAGGCAGAGAGAGAGAGAGAGAGAGAGAGAGAGAGAGAGAATAGATAAAATATGGAAGTAAATATAGATCTATAGCTAGATATAAATATCTCTATATATCTATAGCTATCTATCTATAAATTTGAATATGTATATATTCAACTGTTGTTGTTAGGTGCCATCAAGTCAAGTAAAATCCTTAGTGACCCTATGAACAAAACAGAATTCTATCCCATCCTGTGCCATCTTCATACTTCCTGACACACTCGAGCCCATAGCAGTAGTCATTGTGTTGAAAGTCTTCCTTGGTTGAAAGTCTTCCTCTCTTTCGCCATCCTCCACTTTTCTAAGCATGATGTCCCTCTCCAAGGAATAGTCTCTCTTAGCAACATGCCCAAAAGATTTATCATTTTTGCCTCCAAAATGGACTCAGACTGCACTTTCTCAAAGACATTTTTGTTTGTTCTTTTGACACTCAATTTGATACTCAGTACTGTTCTCCAACATCAGAACTCAAAATCATTAATTCTCCTTCTGCAATCTTCATCTCTCAGAGGTATAGAAAGTGACCAGAAAAACTATGACCTGAATCAGGCACATCTTAGTTCTCAAACTGACATCACTGTACCTTAATAGTTTGGAAAGGTCCCTGACTACAGACTTTCCAAGTGCAACACTATTTCTGATTTCCTGACAGCTGGAACAGAGGGTACTGATAGTGAATCCAAGTAAGATAAAGTTGTTGACAACTTCAATTGTTGACAACTTGCCCTTTGATCATGATGGTTTTGTTTTATTTTTGTTAAGAGGAAATCTATATTGAAGGATGTATTCGTAGATCTTTTGCAACAAGTGCTTCAAGTCCTCCTCACTTTCAGCAAGTAAGGTTGTACAACCTGCAAATGCAGGTTATTAATGAGTCTTCTTGGAATCTTGATGTCAAGCCCT
>NW_006399886.1:6676588-6692739 GCF_000299155.1 Elephantulus edwardii
TTTTTTTCTTTTATACTGGTTTACTTATGAAGTTTATAAAATTACTTTCAGCTTGGATTCAGCAATTATATCCATGATGCCATGGCTTCTTCCAAATCCTACTTGAACTTCTAGCTGTTTCCTAGCTATGTACAGTTATAGACATTTTTAAATTATATTCAGTCATATTTTGCTTATATGTGATATTAATAATATTGTTATTTTTATATATTCAATTATAAATATATAATTTGAATGTTTGTGATTCTAATCCACTATCCACTGGATGTGCACAGAGAAGGAAAGATATAGCAGTCAACGTCAATAAAAAATTATAGCCTTGAACACTCTGTGGAGACATTCTATTCTATATTATAGGGCCATTATGGGTAAGAAACTGCTTGTCAGAAGTGTGATGCGTGTGTATGTATATATTTATGTGTATAATATTAATATTGCTTTTCTGCATTGGTCTCAGAGACATTAAATGGCCCTCATTGGAGATCTGGCAGCCTTGTTGTAAGGAATTGTGCTGCCAACCTCAAGCCACATAGTTTGAATCTATGTTGCTCCATTGGAGAAAGATGAATAATCCCTTCTTGTGAACTTTAAAGTCTCTGAAATCTACTGCAGAGGGTCATCTATGGGTCAGTACTGATTCAAGAGCACATAACTACAACAACATTGGAGACTACAAAACCTAGCAGATTGTTCATCTTCATAAACAACACCTTATTTAATAAAAAAAAGATATGTAGTATCTGAATGCTAAAGAGCACATTTCAAGGCAATCAATATATAAATTAACAGCCTTGGATATAAATAATGGTATAATCAACAACTTCTCTGAAAAGAATGTTCAATATGAGAGTGTTGGATTAAGGTCAGTGAGTACAGAGCAGCATTTGTTCTATTGTTACACTGTGAAATCCTGCCTGTCATCCATTTCAATAAACACAAAGGATATACAGTGCAGTGTGTTTCCCCCCTTACTTTATAACTGCAGTCATTATGCAACTATATTAAGGGTAAGTGCTTATCCACTTGAGTTGCTCATTTTCATTCCCAAATGCCTACATTCTTCTATAGTTAGCAACATGACTTGACATTTTAATGCAAAGTCTTTAGAGAGTGTTGATCTCATTAGTATTGGGTTAAAGAAAACATTTTTTAAAAGAATGTTAATACATAGCATTTTTTTAAAGTTCCTTTTCAGGGTATATGCAGAAGCACTATTGTGCAAAAATACCATACTGCATACACCTCTTTGTGTTCACATATATTACAATATAGGAAAAAAGAAGATGTATGTCATTTTGAAATACTACAAAGTAACCAAAGGGCATTATAATTATTTTAGGTATTGCATGTCTGCTCTTACATGCAGTTTCCTCTTAGTATGAGATAAATACTCAGCCTAGATGATATCTATCAATATACATACACAAATCCATTCAAGATAAAAGAATATAAAAATCAGATAAAAAAGTCAATGGAAAATATGAATAATATTCTTAAATCAAAATATACAAGAATCTTTCTACTGATATACTTTAATGCTTACAGATTATTTAGGAGAGTTTGTGTCAAGAATAAGTTATAAAATACTCTATTTGTTTAGTCAAGTTGGAATGAACAAAAAAATTGACTATGTATAGGCCATCAGAGACTTCTATAAAGTACTAGTAAATAGGTTGTTGTGTGTTGTTATGTGTTGTTGAGTCAACTAGTACTCAAAATGACCCTATGAGCAATACTTTTGAACCCTACCCTATCCTGGGCCAATCTCACTGTGTCTGACACTCTTGCTTCATTGTCACTGGCACTGTGTAATACATCAGGCACTGGGTAATCCAGGTCTTCCTATCTTGCGCTGTCCCTCCACTCTTCCAAGCATAATGTCCTTCTCCAAGGACTGGTAATCTGACCAAATTATATGAGACAAAATTTCCAAATCCTATTCTGTAAGGAGCATCCTGGTTTCACTCTCTCCAGCACAGATGTTTGTTAGAATAACAGTCCATGTTACTCTTCTCCAGCATACAACTCAAATAGATTGATTCTTCTTCTGTCATCTTGTCATCCTTAGTTATTGTACAGCTTTCTGATGCATAGCAAGTGACTGAGAAGACTATGGCCTTAGTCTCCAGACTGATGGTTGCCTTTCAGTGCTTTGGAAGGGCCCCGGACAGCAGAATTTACCATTGCAGCTCTTCTTTTGATTTTCTGACTGCTGGGGCCAAGAGTGTTGCTTGTGAATCCAAGCAACCTGATATTGTTAACAGTCTCAATCTCTTCTCCATCTATCATGATGTTGCCAATTGGCCTGGTGGTGATAATCTTTGTTTTCATGATGATGAGATACAATTGATATTGAACACTACAGTCCTTGACCTTCTGCAGCAAACCCTTGAGGTCCTCCTCATTTTTGGCAAGCAAGGTTGTGTCATCTCCATAATGCATGTTGTTGATGAGTCATTTCCCAATTCTGATGCCACATTCTTCTTCAGAAATTCCAGCCTCCTGAATGATCAGTTCCATTCATGGACTGAAAAAGCATGGAAAAAGGACATATACTTGATGCATTTCATTCTTGATTGTAAACTATGTCATGTTTCCTTGCTCTGTTCATACAACTACTTCCTGGTCAAGCAGAGGTTTTACATGAGCACAATCAAGTGTTCTGAGATTCCCATTTTTCTCAAGGTTAATCACATTTTTTGTGATCCATACAGTCAAATGCCTTTGCATAGCCAATAAAACAAAAATGGATAGCCTTCTGTTACTCTGTTTTCAGTCAAGATCCATCTGACACTGACAATAATGTTTCTGGTTCTATGGTCTCTTCCAAACCCAGCTTGTGTTTCTGATACTTCTCTGTACTGTTTCACCAGTTTTTAGATAATATTCAGTAAGATTTTGCTTGTATGTTATGCTGTTATTATGAGCTGTCAAGTCAACTTCAACTCATAGCAACCCTATGTAAAAAAGCTCTGAAAATTGCCCTGAATTGAGCCATTGTTACTGTTCTTGGCACATTAATTCTCATTATATCAGTTACTGTGTCAATCCATCTCATCCTGAGTCCTCTCTTGCACTGTACTTCCAAATATTTTAACATGATGTCCTTCTCCAAGGATTGGTCCTTCCTGATAACATGGCAAAATGTGACAGATGGAGCTTTAAAATCCTTGCTCCCAAGAAGAAATTTTGCTTCACCTTCTCCAGGACAGACCTGATTTTTCTTTTGGCATTCTATGGTATATATTCAATACTCTTCTCTAGCACTACAACTCAAAGTATCTATTTTTCTTCTTTCATCCTCATTCATTCTCCAGCTCTGTGATGCATAGCAAGTAATTGTGATGACTATGGCTATGATCAGGTGCATCTTAATCTCTAGACTGACATTCTTGGACATCAGCACTCTGGAGATGTCTCTGATAGCAGTTATTCCCAATGTAATTAGTATTGATATTTTGGTGGTTTGTCTTTTTTTTTACTTTTCTTTTTTAATTTCTTGTTGGTGCCAAGGGTGTTAAGTGTGAAACAGTGTAAGCTGAAATTCATAACAATCTTAATCTCCTCTCCATCTATGCTGGTGCTGACAATTGGTCCAGTGGTCAGGATTTTTGTTTCCTTGATGTTGAGTTTTTGGTCCCTTGACCTTCTGTAGTAGATGCTTCAGATCCTCCTCTGTTTCAGTTTTGACAGCAAGGTTGTGTTATCTGTTGATGAGTCTCCCTGCAAACTTGATAAGTCTTCCTCAAATTTCTCTTCAAAGAGCCCAGCTTTCTGATCCAAGTATAGGTTTTTTATAAGCACAATGAAGTATTCTGGGATTCTAATTCTTTTTAGATTAGCCACAATGTGTTGTGATCCACAAAGTCAAATGCCTTTGCATAGTCAATGAAACACAGATAGACATTCCTCCGATTTCAGCTAAGATACATCTAACATTGGTTATAATATCCATAGTGCCAGAACTTCTTCTAAACCCAGCCTGCACATCTGGCAGTTCTCTGCTGATGTGCTGTTCCAGTAATTTTTAGATAATTTTCAGCAGGCTCTTGCTTGCAGGTGATATTAATGATATTGTTTTATAACTTTAACACTCTTTCTGGTCACCTTTTTTTTTTTTGAGTGGGAACAAATATGGATCTCTTCTAAACAGATGGCCAGGATAGGTGGGGTTGTCCTCCAGATTTCTTGGCATAATCTGGTGAGCATATCCAGGGAAGCATCTGTTTGTTGACATATGTCAGTTGGTAAACTGTCAAATCCTGGGACCTTGAACAATTTTTTTTTAGGTTTTGTTTGGTTGTTTGTTTTTCTTATTTTGTGTCATCAAATTGGCCCTCCTTCTCCAGTGGAGCAGCTGGTGGATTGAAACCCCACCTTCAGGATTGCAGCACAGTTTCTTTCCACTAGGCCACCAGAGCTCCTTATGGGACCTTGTTTTTTGATCTGAGAAATGTGAGCATACAAGAGTGTGGTGGTTGTCTTTAAAAAACTCATCTGACATATTTTACTGTATCTTAAGAAAACACTCAAGGAGATGGATTGCCACAGTTACTAAACCATGAGCTTAAGCATGGCAGAGATAGCACAGGATGGGACAAGATTTTTATCTGTTGCTCATAGAGTCACTTGCTGTCAAGTTGGAACCAATTCATAGCTGACTTTCCAGTGGGTTTTTGGACACTATAAGTCAGATGGATTGGAAGCAGGAGTGGCATCCACTTCCTAAATAACATACCTATGGAAACTCTATAAACTTTGATAAATGTGAATAATTGTAGAGGGGCTTAAGGCCTTTTGTTCATAGGGTCACTATGAGTTATGCTCAACTTGAAGGCAATCAACAACAACAAAAACAACAAATTAAATGTAATGAAATTGTCCATCTTTCTGCCACAGAACCCTGCTAGATTAGAACCACCATAGAAGGCCACCTTTGAGTTAGAAGTTCTGTTCCTGTATACCAGAGTTCCACAACCATTTGGATAAGAAAACACAAACAGGTTACATAGAATACTGCTGAGGTACTATGTGACATAGTCAACTTCATCACACCTAACAAGGAGAGGTTGAAAATAATTTGGCCAGATACATGAAGATTGTTTTGAAAGCTGTTGTATTCATAATGTTCAATAAAGTCACTTGAAATTATAGAATTGTTTTATAATGTATTAATATTTCTCTACTTATTGATTTCAACTTTGGTTGCATTCAGTTATTTTTCTCTCTTTCCAACTTTAGTTAGCTCTCTTAGTAGACAAAAAAAATCAATCCAGTTGTACAATTCACTAGAGAGTGTTATATTTTTAGGTTTAGTTTTAGTGCTTTATTTGATAGTGATAGTAAAACATGTAGAATCCATATTCCTCTGTATTCTAGAAACACAAACAAAAATTATTCTTTCCTTTACACTCCCGTGGCACATGGCATATACTAGCATGTCTATTGATTTATCAGTTTAAAATTCATTGCAGTGTTTTAAGTGCAGTTCAATGTAAAATGTGAAATTTCTATCTTGATGTACTATTTAGAAAAAAAATAAGTAAAAAGCTGTGGATGTGTAGTTTGTTGTTAGTTGCACTGATATCCCAAAGACTGAGGGTCTTTGGGTACTGGAGTCCACTTACCAGTTTCAGGGAAGGTGGTGGCAGAGGAATAGTTAAGATAAGCAGTCTCCTCCTGTTGTGATATGGTGGGCCTGTAGGAGTCAGAGCTGACTTGACTAGAAGTGAGTTTGTCTAATAATATTATAAAACTATTCTTTCCCCCCCTCATTTCTTGATTTGCAGCACTATCTTATTTTTTCCCCTTTAAATTATTTGACTGGTTCATGCCAAATATTATGAAACTATATATTCAATTATGTGTATGTATTGTGAAATAGCTTTGCTAGTTTGTAACACATATAGCAAAAAAAAAGATTATTTCATTATAAGTCAATTCTAAAATAGATTCTAGTTTATCAATTATTTTCTATCAAATAAAAAATAAGTATTTAATTAGAGCGGGATATCTGTTAACCTAATGATAAGAAGCTGTGCTGCATTCCCAAAGGCATGTAATTTGAACCCACCAACTTCTGCTTTGTGAAGAAGAAAGGGCAAATTTCTGTGTGATTTACTGCCTCTGAAAACTCCGTAGAGGGTCAGCGATGCATCAGTTCTAACTCAAGAGCACACAACAACATCAATGTCTTGATTATTTCATTCATAAGTTTTCTCTTTTATGGATGTTTAAGTTATTTTCTACCGTTTTCCACAGTTTTAGAGTCCCTTATTGTTGGAAGTAATTAAGTGTTACTGATAGATAGTGAAGAGGTTGAGATGATAAACAGCTTCAGTTTGGTTGGCTCCACAATCAGTACTGTTGGTACCAGTAGCTAGGGAATTAAAAGACAAATTACATTGAGAAAGTCTGCTGTCAGGGACCTCTCTAGAATATTGAAGAGCAATAGGTTAATCTGGAGACTAAGGTGAACCTGATCCAAGCCATGCCCTTCACAATTGCTCCCTATTTATCAGGCAGTTAAAAAATACATAGAGATGACAGAAGCAGAATTAATGCCTTTGAATTGTGGTGATGGAGAAGAGGATTGAATATACCATGGATTGCTAGGAGAACAAACAGGTTTTTCCTAGATAGGGTAAAACCACACTATACCTTGGAGGCAAGGATTCTGAAGTTCCACCTGACCTACTTTGGACATGTTGTGAGGAGGGACATCATTGGAAAGGGACATCATTCTTGAGAGTGTAGAGGTACAGAAATGGAGAGGAAGACCCCGGATGAGATGGACTGACTCAGTGACTGGGGTAATTGGGTGGGGTGTCAGAGATAATAAGGTTGGCTCAGGATAGACAGGGTTCAGAGCTTTTGTACATAGGATCGCTATAAGTTGCACGAGAGTCAATGGCACATAACAACAACAAAACAACAACCTGAAAATGCACTAGGTATCCGCTTCTGAACTGTCTAAACTTTTGTGAAAACCATAAGGATGCATTCTGTTCTCCACAAATCCGTTTTTGTGGACATTTACTGAATGACAACTAGCGTATGACATTTTAATGCATTGTTTTATATTCATGCTAATTGTATATTTTTCAATATTTTCATTATTAGATGAATCCTTTAGGGTCCAGTCCACAGCTCTATGGTTTTGTGTGTTTTTGTTTTTTTTTTTAAATTGTAGTTTATAAACGATGCCATACAAAATAAAACGAATTCATTTTGTTTTCCAGTTAAAATGGGCTCAGAGCTGACCTCCTACTGGTTTTGAGAGACTGTAAATTGCACAAAAGGACACTGTTTATCTTCCTTCCACAGATTGGTAGCAGATTCTGTCAAAGAGGCGCCTCTTTGTGTTAGCAGTGCAGCTCACAACAAACTATAACACTCTGTTGTTGTTGTTGTTGTTATGTGCCACCGAGTTGATTGCAACTCGTGGCGATCCTATGTACAATAACCCTAAACCCTGCTCTATCCTGTGCCAATCTCACTGCCTCTGACACACCCATCCTGATTACCCCAGTCACTGAATCAATTCACCTCCCACAGGGCCTTCCCCTCCAGTGCCTGCCCTACACTCTACCAAGCATGATGTCCCTCTCCAAGGACTGGTCCCTCCTTACAACCTGTCCAAAGTATATTAGACGAAGCCTCAGAATCCCTGCCTCCAAGGAGCAGCCTGGTTTAACTCTCTCCAGAATGAATTTGTTTGTTTTCTTGGCAGCCCATGGTATATTAAATACTCTTCTCCAACACCACAGCACAAAGGCATCAATTCTTCTATTCTTCCTAGTCCTTGTCCAACTCTCTCCTGCATACAAATGATTGAAAAGACCATAGTCTGTATCAGACACTCTAGGTGAGTTATATAAGACAACCTGTTTAATCGAAATTTAAAGAAAGCTTGATGCTTGATTTTAAAATAATAAAGTACCAAATAGTAATCTTTGTTTATATTGGGCTCTTGAATTTCAGAGTTTGTGAGGATAGGAACACCAGGAACAGCTAAGGAAGATTTTGGAGTTTTGGGGTGAGTGTAAAAGGAGTAAGAACCACATGCAGTGACCACATCTGACCTCAATTAACTCCACAAAGGGGAACTGTCCCAATCATCAATATCCACAATGCATAACAAATTCCCATGAAGTCAGCTATGTTTCTCATACCTCTTTTTATTTTTATTTTATACTGGTTTACAAACATCTCATACCATATACAAATATCAACTCAAGGTGGATCAAAACCCTAAAACACAAAGTTCATAAGAGACAAACTGGGATAAAGTTTAAAAGGTCTAGTCTACAGTATAAAGAGAATGCCAAATACAGCTAGATAAGCACAATCCGAAAAGGATAAAAATTGATGAATGGAACCAAGATTGAATCTCTGTGCTCATCAAAAACTTTCTCCAACAGGGTGAAAAGAAAACATACTGATGGGAACAAACATTTGGCAATATTATCTCAGACAATGGTCTCATAATAAAAGTCTACTAAATACTCCTAGACCTCCAGAAAAAAAAAAGATTCATACCTCTTTTTACTAATTCCAACACGTCCATGAAGAAGGCAAAAGATCATTACAAAGGCTGAAAAAGAAGAAAAGACCAAGATGGATGTCAGCTGAGATTCTGAATATTGCATTAGAGCACTGAGAAGCCAAATATAAAGGAAGAAACCAAGAAATCAAAGAGCTAAACAGAAAATTTCAAAAGGCAGCCCAGGACAACAAAGCAAGATACTATAATGAAATGTGCAGAGAGCTGGAGTCAGAAAATCAAAAGGGCTGAACTTGCTCAGTGTTTCTTAAGCTGAAGGAGCTGAAAAACAAATTCAAGCCATGGGTGGCAATATTTAAGGATACTTTGGGCAGAATATTAAATGATCCAGAAAGTATCAAGAGAAGATGGAAGGAATACACAGAGTCACTGTATCAGAAGGAATTGGATGACATGAATATTTTAATGAAATGACATATGAGCAAGAGCCTATGGTGATGAAAGAGGAAGTTCAAATTGCTTTGAAGGAACTGGCAAAAAAACAAGGCTCAAGGAGTTGGTGGCATATCAGTTGACATATTTCAACAGACAGACACTGGCCTAGATGTGCTAAGTTGTGCCAAGAAATCTGGAGAACAGCCAGCTGGCCCACTGACTGGAAAATATCGATATTTATTCCCATCCCAAAGAAAGGTGACCCAACAGAGTGTGGAAATTATCGATCAATATCATTTATATCACATACAAGCAAGATTCTACTGAAAATTATCCAAAAACGTTTGGAACAATATGTCAACAGAGAACTGCCAGATGTGCAGGCTAGATTTAGAAGAGGTCATGGTACTAGGGATATTATAGCTAATGTTAGATGGATCTTAGCAGAAAGCAAAGAATACCAGAAGAATGTCTATCTGTGCTTCATTGACTATGCAAAGGCTTTTGACTGTGTGGATCACAATAAGCTGTGGCTGACTCTGAGAAGAATGGGAATCCCAGAACATTTGATTGTGCTAATGCGAAACTTATACTTGGACCAAGAGGCAGTTGTCAGAGCAGAGCAAGGAGACACTACATGTTTCAAAATCAAGAAGGGGGTTCATCAGGGATGTATTCTGTCTCCATACCTTTTCAATTTGTATGCAGAACAGATCATCTGGGACTCTAGGCTATAAGAAGAGGAATGTGGCATCAGGATTGGTGGAAGAATCATCAACAACCTGCGTTATGCAGATGACACAACTCTGCTTGCTGAAACTGAGGAGGACCTGAAGCACTTGCTGCAGAAGATCAAGGACTACAGACTCCTCTATGGACTGAAGCTCAACATCAAGAAAACAAAGATTTTAACCACTGGGCCAATTGGCAGCATGAGTATGGATGGTGAAGAGATTGAGATAGTTAACAGTTATCATTTACTTAGCTCCATGGTCAACACTTGGTAATAGCAGCCAGGAAATCAGGAGATGAATTACATTGGGAAAGTCGGCTATGAGGGACCTCTCAAGAGTAATGAAGAGCAACGATGTCAGACTGGAGACTAAGGTGCGCTTGACCCGGGCTATAGTCTTCGCAATTACGTGCTATGCATCAGAGAGCTGGACAGTGACTAGTGTTGAAAGAAAGAGAATTGATGCCCTTGAGCTGTGGTGCTGGAGAAGAGTGTTGAATATACCATGGACTGCTAGGAGAACAAACAGGTTTGTCCTTGAGAGGGTGAAGCCAGAATGTTCCCTGGTGTCAAGGATTCTGAAGAATCATCTGACATATTTTGGGTATGTTGCAAGGAGGGACTGGTCCTTGGAGAGGGACATCATATTTAGCAGAGTGAAGGGGAGGCGAAGGAGAGGAAGACCTTTGATGAAATGGATCGATTCTGTGACTAGAGAGGTTGGAATACATGCGTTTGAGATGGCTAGGTTGGCACAGGATAGAAGAGCCTATAGAGCTCTTGTACATAGGGTCACTATGAGTCACAAGCAACTCAATGGCATATAACAACAACAGCTTTACTGGATCCAAACCATTGCAACAAGTTTTAGTGCACACAGACCTATACTTATAATTATAGGATTAATTAACAGGATATAATTTCATTTGGCAACACGATATAATTGTTCAGTCTATACAGCTTTCAAAGTATGCTTACAGGCCCTTCAGCATTCAGCCTCATGGCTACAGGTCATTGTTACAAAGCCCTTAGTCCTGCCAATTATCACACTTTTTTCCCTAGCCCCCACTCCTCCAACAAACTTAAGGGGTCTCATCTCTAGTCCCAAGAGATAATCATCCCAAGTTCAGCTCTCCCTCAAGTCAGATCTCTGGTTCTCTGCTTCAGTTGCTGCTCTTCTGTATGTCTGGTTGGTGCAAAAATTTCTGGCCCTGAAGGGTGCACACTGCATTATCTGCTTCTTTGCTGGTGGCGAGGTTCTCTAATTCTGGTGTTGAATTGTGGAGAAACAAACCAATCAACTGTGGATAGATTTATATGCCATCCTTACATATCTCTGCCCATCCACACGGCAAAGTCAAAGTCAATGGCTAGGAAAATTATTTTTAACAATAAACCCTTAACACCATTGAGAGTGAATTGGAAGTATCTTATTGTGTTCAACTGAAACTTGATCTTAGTCTTGGACAGCTCAGTGGTCTAGCTAGAGATTTCAAAATTACTTATCCATACAGATGGTGATAAGTGATACATTTGTCTTCTAGATAAGGACTTTCAGGAATGTAGGACATTACAAGTAAACATGATTTTTGGGGAAATAAAATTATGCAATTTTATTTAAATACTAGGAGGAAAAAAAATTAAGAACCAAGAGAACAAATTAAAAAGGAATTAAATAGAGAAAGAAGAAGAAGGAGAAAGATAGCAAAGCAGAGGAACGTAAGTTAATGTGATATTCCAAATAACTTTTCAAGAAACTTTTCATAGTCTACCATAAGATGGAATTTTCTTTACTTGCAAATATAAACATTCCATTTATAGGATTAATGATGATCAATAACTGCTTAGATGTATAAAACTCACTTCTGCACTATTCATTATCACTTTGGTGTTTGTTCCCTAAGACAAATTTCAATACTAAGTAATTTCATTAATCTTCAAGTCTCCTCTTGAAGATAATGGATTAAGATCAGTGAAATGGAGCTAATCTAAACACCTCATTCAATTACATTGATTTCAGTTGTTTTAAAATCATAAATTTACATAATAATTTTCTTGGAATAAATGCTAATTTGCTTCAACTGGATTTTTTTTCAATCTAATTTGATTAAATGACTTAACAAAAGTGAATTATTCCCTCTTCAACACTATAGTATTAATTTTCAGAAGAGCTTCATTTTAAGATTCATCTCTCTCTAATTGGTTTCAAGAGAAACCAGTCCTTGAAAAGAGACATCATACTTGGAAAAGTAGGCCAGTCAAAAAGATTAAGACCTTCAACAAAATAGATTGGCACAGGCACTATCACAATGGATTTGAGCATGATAGAGAATGTGAGAATAGAGCAAAATGTGTCAAGGTTCAGATCTATTGTTCATAGAGTCATTCTGAGTAAGTACTTCACTTAACAACAATAATAATTTTATACATTTTCTCTGAAGTTTGTGTTGATATTTCACAACTAATAAAACCATGTATACTTAAACAAACAAAAAGTATATATTAATACATTCTCTTCTGTATTCTTAGAAATATATATATACACACACAACATATAACACTATTATTTTCTCCTTGTCTAGTAGTTATTTTTATTTGACAATGAATATCTTAAAGATCAACATCATAGGACAGTATTTTTCACAAACTCATTATGTGATATTTTTAGATATAGTGAGTAAATAATTATTTAATGACAGAATAAATGAATAAATATTCAATACTTTATCATTAATCAAATTAATGGCTACATTTTTATTAAGTTGGAGAAAAATGGATTTAAAAACTATGTAAATATATACTCTGATGTCTTGATAAAAATATATTATTTTTGTTCTTATTAAGACTTGTTCTTGTAGGTAAGCTCTGGTGACCTAGTAGCAAGAAGCTGCACTGCAATCCCAGTGGTGCATGGTTTGAATCCACCAGCTGCTCTGCTGGAGATGAAGGGACAATCTTCTGTACGAGTCAGACCCAATTTGACAGTACACACACACACACACACACACACACACACACATAAAATGTTTTAAAAAAAATTTTTAAAGAAAGAATTGGGGTTTTTTAAAGACTGTTCTTGTTAAGAACAGGTTTTCTATTCTGCCATTCAGGTACTTTGTATGAAACACTGCTATTGGATTCCCAGACCTGCGGGCCTTGACCCAAGACAGGAACACAGATATAAAGGTACTTCACAACACATCACCATACTTTATATTGCATATACTATATAATTACAACTTAATATCTACTTAGAAAGCAGCAGACTGTCAAAGTCATCATGCAAAAACCAAATAACACTTCTCCTAAAAAAGCTTACCCAATGAATACCCCAGATAGAGAGAATAAGAAGAAATATGCTAATAATGGGGGAGGGGAATGGAAACCATTAAGATAGCAAAAAACCCAGAGTAGACAATCCAGAATAAATATATTGATGATAATCAACTTGAACAGCTATAGAAGAAAATGCAAACGATGCAAGAATTGATAGCATAGATCAAGAGGTTGTTGTTGATTGCCATAGAGCTGAGCACACCTTATAGCAATCCTATGAACAAAAGGCCTGAAGCCTTTTTATAAATATTGTCATTTATCAACGTTCTTTGAGTTTCCAGAGGCATGTTGTTTAGGAAGCAGATGCCACTCCTGCTTCCAAAAGATAAAGAGGTACAAGAACTTAAAAAAACCCAACCAACAAACAAAAAAACCCACAAGACAGAGACAGTATAGCCAACACAGTATTGGAAATAACAGAAAAGCATAAAAATGCAATCCATAATATTAAGACTGAAATTGAACCCAGGTACAACACTCTGATAAGACAAAAAAGGAGTACTGACTAGCTGGAAAATAGTGTCAGTGAGCTGGAAGACAAGATCCTCATTGAACACAAACTAGAAGAAAAATCAGAGTTGAAAAGTAAAGAAAATTATGAAAACATTACAATTATGTGAGATGACACCAAAAGGAACAACATACTTATATTTGGAATTCCAGAAGAGGAAAGTGACAGGAAAATCACTGAGAAGAATGTGGAAGAAGCACTAGAAGAAAAAGTCTCAGATATGTTGAAGAATGAAGAAATCTACGTTCAAGATGCACAGAGAACACCAACAAAGCTAGAATCAAAAAGAAAAACATCAAGAGATATCATAGTTAAATTCTCCAAATTAAAAAATAAGGATAGAATTCTAAAAGAAGAACAAGGAAAACAAAGAGTAATCTACAAAGGGAAAACAATTAAATTAAATTCTGATTTCTCAGCAGAAACTGTATGGTTTAAAAGACATTGGCATGGCATATATCAAAAGTTGAAAGAAAACAATTGCCAGTCTAGGATCCTATACCCAGCAAAGCTTTCCATCAAATGTGAAAGCAAAATTAGATCCTTTTCCAAAAAGAATGAACATAAGGAATTTGTGAAAACAAGACCAAAACAAATAATTTTTAGTGAGTTCTTCACACGGAGACACCTAAAAGAAGTAGATAGACCATAGTAACTAGACAACAGAAAAAGAAACACAGCTAAATGACAACGGTAAAACCTAGGCTGACAGGAATCACACATAATGAGAATGGACTAAATTGGCCAATTTAGAGAAAAGGGGTAGCAGAAGGGATAAAAACACAAAGTTCATCAATATGCCTACAAGTGAACACATCTAGAAAAAGAAAAAAAAAAGACTGACTCAAAATCAAAGACTAGAAAAAAATATAGCAGGCAAATTGAAACCTCAAAAAAGCTGGTATAGCAATACTAATCTCTGACAAAATATACTTCAGAATGATAACCATGATAAAAGATAAGGAAGGACAATACCTACTGCTTAAAGGTACAATAAAACAAGAAGATATAACTTTAGTCAACATTTATGTACCAAATAATAGATCTGCAAAATACATTAAAAACAAACTAAACAAATAAAATTAAAAAATAAAATAAAGTGCACATGGTACATTCACAAGAATCCATCACCTAGTAGGACACAAAGCAAGCCTCAACAAATAAAAAAAAAAGGAAGCCTCAACAAATTAAAAAAACGTTGAAATAATACAAAACACCTTCTCAGATCACAATGTCATAAAACTAGAATTAACCAAATTAACCACAGGAGTGTAAAGCTTACAAAAACATCTATGTGGAAATTAAATAACTCTGCTAGGACATAATCGGGTTATAAAAGTAATGAAATTGGAAAGTTCCTTGAAACAAATGAATATGAAAATACAATATACTAAAACCTAGGATAAAGCTAAGACAGTTCTCAGGGGACAGTTCATAGCAACAGCACACACATAAGAAAGATGGAAGGAAGAAAAAATCAGTGATATAACTCAACACATTTATCACATGAAAAAAGAACAACAATATAATCCTACGGCCTCTAGAAGAAAGAAAATTATAAGGACAAGAGATCGAATCAATGAGTCAGAAAACAGAAAAACAATTGAAACCATCAATCAGACTCAGAGTTGATTTTTCAAAAGGGTTGATAAAATTGCCAAGCCACTTGGCTAACATAACAAGAGGGGAAAAAAGAGGGAAGACACAGTTAACTCTGTTAAGAAATTATAAAAGTGACATCACAACAGAAAAATATTAAATTAAAGCAATAATATCAGAATACTATGAAAAGCTACACTCTGATAAATTTGTAAACATAGATAAAATGGAGAATTCCTTGAAAGTCATGCCATACTCAGATTGGCAAAGACATATAAAAAACACTAAAACAGAGACACCACAAAAGTAGAAATTGAACAGGTCATAAAAATACTTGCACATAAGAAAAGTCTTGGACCAAATGGCTTCACAGTTGAATTCTACAAAACATTCAGAGAGTAGCAGTAATTTTGCCTAAGTTATTTCAAAGAGTTGAAAAAGATGGAACACTACCATAATCATTTTATGAATCAAGCAGAACCCTAATATCAAAATCAGGCAAAGATATTACAAAGAAAGAAGACCAATATTTCTTATGAATGTAGATGCAAAAATTCTTAATAAAATCCTAGAGCCAGTTCTCATGCACCATGGAAGATGGCTCTAGCCTCTTGGTAAGTGGTGAAAGTGGGAACCTCTCCTTGGAGCCAATGAGAGACTGAGGAGGAAGCTGAGGTTTTTAAAAAACCTAGTCATTTAATTGATTTAATTGTATTTAAAATGAACATTTCCTGTATGGTACAGCACTTTTCTGTCATTTCACTGTACTTGGGTAATTTAGGATTCCTGTGATACTAAAAGGCATGCCAGTGGTACATCAATTGCTGTAATGGTTGTTTGTTGTTGTTGTTGTTGTTATGTGCCATCGAGTCGCTTGCGACTCATAGCGACCCTATGTACAAGAGCTCTAAATGTTGTTCTATCCTGTGCCAACCTAGCCATCTCAAATGCACATATTCCCATCGCTCCAGTCACAGAATCGATCCATCTCACCAAAGGTCTTCCTCTCCTTCGCTTCCCCTCCACTCTGC
>NW_006399886.1:6693470-6695211 GCF_000299155.1 Elephantulus edwardii
TCTGTTTTTAATTATTTTTGGTCAAACATTCTTCTAGGTCATATAGCCCTGGTCTGTCCACCTGTTGAACAGAGGTAACTCGTGGTTGCTGTGATGCTGAGCACTGTGAAACTGATGTGTCAAATGCAATAATGGTCACACATGGCAGACAGTGTTTGGTGGAGCTTCCCTATTAAAACAAGGTTGGAAGCAGGAGTGGCATCCACTTCTGTAACAACTTACCTCTGGAAACCCTATGAACCTGGAGAAAGGATTAAAGTTACACAAGTGTTCAGGTCTTTCATTCATAGGGTTGTTATGAGTTGCCTACAACTCAATGGTACTTAACTACAACAACATGGAATCCAAAAGCATGAAAAAAAAAATCATCATCACCAAGTGGGAACAATAACAAAAATGTTGCAAGAATGTTTCAACACAAGAAAAAAAAACAAACAACGTAATTCACCGTATCAAAAAGGAAATAACAAGAAACGTAAGATCTTATCAAATGATACAGAAAAGGAATTATACAAAATCCAACACCTATTTGTGATAAAGACACGAAGAAAAATTGGAATAAAAAATAATTTCCTCAACATAGAGAGAAATAAATATGTAAAACCAAGAGTCAATATCATTCTCAATGGAGAAAGACTAAAAACATATTCCTCACAAAAAGGAACCAGACACGGGTGCCTTTGTCACCACTTCTACTAAATACTGTATCAGAAGTATGGGAAAAAGTATTGGGGAAAATGCAAAAAGAAGAAAATAAATTGCATCCAGATTGCCAAAAAGATAATTAAACTCTCACTATAGGTATGAGATATGATAGTGTACACAGGAAGCCCCAAGGACTCGACAAAAAACTATTAGAGCTAATAGACCAATTTAGTAGAATGGCAGGATATAAGATCAAGATCCAAAAATCAGTGGAATTCCTCTACAGTAAAAAAAAAAAGAATTCAGATAAGGAAACCAAGACAGTAATACCATTTATAATGTTGTTTAGTCCCGTAGAATCATAGACAACCCATAGTAACCCTATGTATGAAAGTCTTGAATGCAAAACTTTGAACTTTTCTCCAAGCTCATAGAGTCTCCACAGACAAGCTTTCTTTTTGGAAGTGAATGCCACACCTGCTTTCAAGCTTGTTTTATTCAGGAGATCTAAAAAAAAAACCAACAACTCTAAAAGCTTTTCAAATAAGAGGCCAAATCCAATCAGCTCACATCCTGTTGTGAGCAAGAGCCACACAGTAGTTTCAACCTCAAACCAGAAAACACACCTTTACAGAATCCAGCCGTTTATAATAGTCACAAACTGAGACACTTGGCTGTAAACCTAACTAGAGAAACAAAAGACCGACACAAAGAAAACTACAGAATATTGCTGTGAGATAAAAGAAATGACCTAAAGAAATGGAAAAATGTGCCCTGTTCATGGATAGAAAGACTCAATATTGTGAGAATGGCAATTCTACCAAAAGCAAACTACATGTTCAAAATAACCTCATTACAAATACCAAATTCATTTTTCAGTAAGCCTGGGAAACTGTAAAGTTTATTTGGAGAGTAAAGAGACCCTGAAGAAACAAAACACTTCTGAAGAACACAAATGAAGTGTAATGGCCTTCCCTGATTCAAAACCTACTACACATTGGTATACAATCCACCCCACCCCACTGAGTACACTCCACTATGCAACCTTCATTCTGGACTCTTGTCATATCATAACTGTAATACACAATCATATATC
>NW_006399886.1:6695317-6696588 GCF_000299155.1 Elephantulus edwardii
TATTCAAAGCAAAACAAATCCAAACCCAAACCCAAAAACCTACTACACAGTGTTGGTACCCAAAACAGCATATTACTGGTATAATGACAAGCACATAGACTAATGGAACAGAATTGAGAACCCAGGAATAGACCCAGCTATCTATGTTCAATGGATATTTGACAGAGAAATCAAAGCTATCAAGTGGAGAAATGGCAACCTCTTCAACAAATTGTAGTACCAAATTTGACTTCTACCTGCAGAAAGCTGAAACAGGATTCACATTTCACATCATACATAAAAATCATATCAAGGTGGACCAGAGACCTGGAAGTAAAACCCTATTCATAAAGTTCGTCAGAGACAAACTGAGATCAAACTTGGATGACCTAGTCTATGGTATAAAGAGACTGCCAAATATAGCCAGAAATGTAGAATCTGGAGAGGATAAAACTGATGATTGAGATCTTCTGAAGATTAAGTCCCTATGAGCATCAAAAACTTCTTCCAACAGAGTGAAAAGAAAGCTTACTGACTGGGAGAAAGCATTTCACACAAGGGTCTCATATCCAAAGTTTATAGAATCCTACAGAGCCTCCACACAGATAATACAATTACAAAATAGGCAAAACACATGGAAATACTTTTCACAGAGGAAGATATTTGGATGGCCAACAGACACATGAAGAAATTCTCAAAATCACTGGCAGTAAGAGAGATGCTAATGGAAACCACAATGAGATTCCATTTCACTTCAGGGCAGTGGTAAAGTTTAACAAGACAAGTAATAAATGTTGGAGAGGAATTGGTGAGATAGGAACTCTTATACATTGTTGGTAAAATAGATTGTAAAGGTATCGTAAAATGGTACAACCAATCTGGAAGGCAGTTTGACATTTCCTCACAAAATTAAACATAGAAATTCCATATGATCCAGCCACTCCACTGAATGGAATATATCCCAAGAAAATGAGAATGGTGGCAGAAATGGAAACTGGTTAATTAGTGTTCATAAAATGTTGTTCATCATTGCAAGAACATGGAAGCAGTCAAAATGCCCAAGCACAATCAAATAGATTGAGAAATTATGGTGCATCCTCATAACAGAATACTCCACAGAATGAGGGAGCAATGATTTTTTTAAATCACTACCTTACTTGGGAAGGACTGTAGAGCATTATGCCAAGTGAACTAATTCAGTCTCATAAGAACAAGTACTATATAAGACCATTATTTTAGAATGTGTATGAGGATCCTTGAGGGGGAGGGTGGGAGCAGAGGGGTGAGGATGG
>NW_006399886.1:6697770-6698847 GCF_000299155.1 Elephantulus edwardii
GGGAAGGCCCTCTATGAGGTGAAATGATACAGTGACTAAGGTAATTGTGATGGGAATGTCAGAGACAGTGAGATTGGCCCAGGACAGAGCAGAGATTAGGGCTATAGTACATAGGGTCACTAAGAGACACAAGCAACTCAACGGCACATAAAAACAACAACAACAATGTACTAATACTAATCACTTATACTATGTGTTAACACCAAATACTAATTATTATTAGCACATAGTCTTTTATGCTATGTGCATAAAATGCAATCTTATGTGTTGAAAGCAATGAGTGTAAAGATGTGACACAATTGAGTAATGCTTTGCCCTATTGTATGTAAGGTTTCTGTGAATCAGAGGCTGCAAATGACACCTAACAACAATAACTAGGGTAGAGATTATTAAAACTTTTAGGTATTACCCTGAATGTTGGTAGGTTGAGTTCACCTAAAGGCAACCCATTAGACATATGTGTGATCTGCTTCCAAAAAATTTAACTCTTAATAGTCTTACAAAGCACTTCTATTCTGTACATTTGGGATGGCCATGAATAATAATTAATTTACTGGCAACAAAAACCCCCCAAAATATGATAAAATATTTTCCTTAACTTTTAATACTTCTTGTCACAGTTGTTATTGTTGTTAAGTGTCATTGAGTTGTAAAGGACTGATAGCGACCCTATGAATGAAGGACCTCAACACTTTTATAACTTTCACTGCTTCTCCACATTCATATTGTTTCCAGAAGTGAGCTATTTCAGAAATAGATGCCACTCCTGCTTCTAAGCTTGTTTTAATTGCGGAGCTCCACCAAACACTGGCAACCATGGGTAACCATTATCACATTTGACACACTAGTGTCACAGTGCTTAGCATCACAGCAACCATGAGTTACCTCTGTACAGCAATGCACAAACCAGTGGTATCATAATTAGAACAATGTTTCAGCAAAAACAATTCAAACCAGGCTCAAGGGCCCAAATAAGTTTTTAAATAGGAGGCTGAATAAAATCAACTCACTCCCAATGACGAGTAAACATTCCACCTTAATCCTCACCACAACCAGAAAACAAAGCTCTGTAGAATC
>NW_006399886.1:6700400-6701008 GCF_000299155.1 Elephantulus edwardii
TTCTTTGGAATGGGAACAAATATAGATCTCTTCTAGTCAGTTGGCCAAGTGGGTGGTCTCCAGACTTCTTGGCACAACTTGGTGAGCACATCCAGGGCAGCATCTGTTAGCTGAAATACTTCAATTGATATACTGTCTATTCCTGGGACCTTATTTTTTGCTATTTCCTTCAAAGCAGCTTGAACTTCTTCCTTCATCACCATAGGATCTTGATCATATGTTATTTCATTAAATTCTTCTCTGTCAATTCCTTTTGATACTATGACTCGGTATATTCCTTCCATCTTCTTTTAGTATTTCCTGGATCATTTAATATTCTGCCTAAAGCATCCTTGATTATAGCAACTCGAGGTTTGAATTTTTCTTCCGTTCCTTGAGCTTAAGAAATGCAGAGCGAGTTCAGCCCTTTTATTTTCTGACTCCAGCTCCTTGCACATTTCATTGTAATGTTTTACTTTGTTATCCCATGCCGCCTTTTGAAATCTTCTATCCAACCCTTTAGTATCTTGAATTCTTCCTTCTGCTTTGGCTTCTCTGGGTTCCAGAGAATTTTCAAAGTCTCTTCTGGCATCTATTTTGCTCTTCTCTTTCTCTTCTGTCTTTGCAAT
>NW_006399886.1:6702714-6713948 GCF_000299155.1 Elephantulus edwardii
ATAAATTTGTGCTTTACTACACATTGTTTCTTTTCAGTTTAGTATTTATGTACAATAGAATTTTTCTATGATGTTTCTGGCAATTTTGGCTATAATAGAAGTAGAAATCAATAAAAGCAAGATATTTCTCGTTGTCAAAACAAGCCTTATCCATTTTAACAGGCCTTATCCATTTTCAGCTAAAGTCTAAAAGTTGTCAGTTTTCAACTCATGACAATCCACTTTTGTAAGAGGAGGACTATGAACCATACAGTATTTAATTAATTATTTTACAGAACTAGATTACTAGGCCATATTTTTTTTTTTAGTTCTTTCCAGTTTTACTTAACATACTTGTAATCTCAGCTAATGTGTTTTGTTTACAATTGAGTCCATGAAAATGTAACTTGCTGAGAGAGCTCATATTTGTCCCTTTTTTTTAGGTTAGGAGGATATCATGAAGCATGGGTCAATTAGTTTCTTTTTCCTTCAAAGTACTCCTAACATTATTTGTTGTTGTTGTTATGTACGATGGAGTCAGAACCAAACTGAAGTTGACCCTGCAGTGGGTTTTCAGAGATAGAAACCACATGGAAAGATTTGTTCATCCTTCCCCCATGTACTTCCTCATGGATTTGAGAAGCATGCCTTCAGGATTGCAGCATAGCTTTTTAACACTAGGCCATCAGATCTTCTTTATTAGCTCAGTTTACATCAACAACCTCAATCCCGTCTCCATCTATCACGGTGCTGCAAATTGGCCCGGTGGTGAGAATATTTGTCTTCTTGGTGTTGAGCTTCAATCCATATTGAAGACTACAGTCATTTACCTTCTATAGCAAATGTTCAGGTCCTTCTCAGTTTTGGCAAGTAAGGGTGTATTATCTGCCTAACACAGGTTTTTGATGAGTCTTTCTCCAATTCTAATGTCACTTTACACCTCATAAAGTCCACCCACTCAAATTATATGTTCCACATATAGATTGGAAAAGTATAGAGATAGGACACATCCCTGACACACTCTTTCACTGATTTTGAACCATGTAGTATTTTATTGCTTTTTTCTGAGGAGTGCTTCCTAGTCTGAGTGTAGGTTTCGTATGAACACAATCAAGTGTTCTGGGATTCCCATTCTCTTCAAGGTTAGCCGTAATTTATGGTTTACACAAATGCTTTTTCATAGTCAATGAAGCACAGACAGACATTCCTCTGGTACTCTCTGCTTTTAATCAAGATCTATCTGACATTGGCAATAATGTCTCTAGTGCCATGGCCTCTTCTAAATTCAGCTTTTATTTCTGATAGTTCTCTGTTAATATACTACTACTGTTCCAATCATTTTTTTTTGGATAATCTTCAGCTGGATTTTGCTTGTATTGTTCAATAATTACAGTATTTTGGATCATATATTTTTTTTTAATGGGAATGAATATTGATCTCTTCCAGTCAGTTGGCCAGGTAGTTGTTGTCCTAGAGATTTTTTGTCACAACTTGGTGAGCACATCTAGGGCAGCATCTGTTTGTGGAAATACATCAATTGATATGTCATCAATTCCTGATGTCTGTGTTTTGTCAATTTCTTCAGTGCATCTTGAACTTCCTCCTTCATCACCATTACCTCTAGATTATAATGCTTCCTGGATCATTTACCATTCTGATCATAGCATCATTAAGTATTGCAACTTGAGGCTTGAATTTGTTCTTCAGTACCTTCAGCTTAAGAAATCACAAGCAAGTTTTGAGTTTCGGACTCCAGTTCTTGACATATTTCATTATAATAATTTGTTTTAGCTTCCCAATATGCCACTGGAAATCTTCTGTTCAGCTCCTTAATTTCTGGATTATTTTCCCCCTTGGCTTTGGCATGTTGGAATTCTAGTCCTATATTAAGAATCTCTTCTACCATTCAGTCTTTTCTTCTTTGTTTATAATGACCTTTTACGTTCTTCAAGGATGATATTCTTTATATCCTCCCATAACTCATCAATGAGGGAGATTCACTAAGGTTCATTAGAGTTTAAGGCTTCAAACTTTTCTTATTAGACAGTTTTGAAATTCATGTGGGTTAGACACAAGGTCAAATTTTGGTCCCTGTGGATATCATTTAACCTTTGTTAGCTTTAGTTTGAACTTGCATATGAGTAGTTGATGGTCTGTTCCACGATCTGCACCTGACCTAGTTTTCACAGTTGATGTGGAGCTTCTTCAACAATTCTTTCCACAGTTGTAATCTGATTCCTGTGAATATCCTCAGCTGAAAACAACGTGTAGAGAATATTTATATTTCTTATTATATTTCTTATTTGCAGTGAATAAATCATAGATTGTACAGAATTCTATCATTTGATCTCCAGCCTATTTCTGTCACCAAGTCCATGTTTTCCTACTACTGATCTTCTTCCCTGTTTCCAACTTTTGTATTCTAGTCACTCATGATTATTAATGTATCTTGATTGGATATGCAATTGATTTCTGACTACAAATGTTGGTAGACGTCATTTATTTCCTCCCCTTTGGCTCTGGTTGTTGGTGCATATATTTGGATGATAGTGGTATTCACTGGGTAATAGTAAGAACAAGTTATGGCTAATGTTCAGAAAAATGGACATTCCAGAACACTATCTCATGTTCAACTGAAAACTTACCTAGACCAAAAATCTGTTGTCTGAAGAGAACATAGAGGCATTACATAATTTAAATTCAGGAAACATATACATTAAGGTTGTATTCTTTTTTTTTTCTATTTGTTACATCTGTTTACTAAGTAGATTCTTTGAGTATCTGGACTATATAAAGAAGAATACAGTATCAAGATTGGTGAAAGATACATTAACAACCTGCATTATGCAGATGTCACAAGCTTATTTGCTGAAGATGACGAAGACTTGAAACACTTTTTGCAGAAGGGCAGCCATTAATAAGTATTATATCTCAACAACAAGAAAAAAAGTCATCACTAGTGGACCAACAGTTAACCTCATGGAGAGAAAATTGAAATTGTCAATAACTTCCTCTAATTTGGATCTACAATAAACACACATACTCATAGCAGTCAAGAAATCATGTGGTAGATTGCATTGGGGAAATCTGCTATCGAGGCCTTCTTCAATGTGCTGAAGAACAAAAATATAATTTTGACTAAGGTATTCCTGATCCAAGCCATGATATTTTTAGTTACTTCTTAATGTAACTGAAATTTGGACAATGACTGTGGATCACAGAAGAAAAATCAATGTCTTTGAATTGTGATGTTGGAGAAGAGTACTGAATATCCCATGGATATTCAAAGAACAATTAAGTCTGTCTTAGAGGAACTGTGACTGTAGCCGATCCACAGAGTAAAGGATGGTGAAACTTTATCTCTCAGGCTTTGAGCATATTGTCATAACTGATCAATCCTTGGAAGAAAGCATCATGCTGGAAAATTTAGAGGGTTAGAGAAAGAGAGGAAGAACCTTAACAAGATGAAGTGACACAGTGACTATAATAATGGGCTTGAGAATAACAGAGATGATGAAGATGGCACAAGCTACAAGTTTCATATATGATGCTCATAGGGCCACTATAATCATAGTCAATTTTGTGATGCCTAACAATAAAAACAACAATTTTAAATATATAATTGATTATAATAACTCTATGTAATATTATCATCCCAATCTTATATATAATGGTGTCAATGAACTTTTTTGTCAGAACAAAGAGCTAACTCCACTTAGGTCACAGTAAAACATATATTCCTTCTCTGCTGTTGCCTTCACCTCAATAGAGAGCAAGAGTTTCTAGGAAATATCTCATAGTATAAAGTCTCCTCTATATCAAAATTTCTATTCTGTACATTATTGAAATTAATCTTAGCATTTAATATATCTTACAGATAATTTCATATCTGCATGAAAGTATCAACATACCTGTTAAAATAATGCACCAGCGTCCTTTTGTAAAACTACAGCATAAAGCATTTAGCTTGTAGCACAGTGCTGCATTTTTAAGATGTTTCCAGTCATTTGATATCACAAGCAATGTCTCAGTAAATATCCTTTTACATGGTTATTTGCGCATATATACATTTATAAGTTGAATTCCTAAAAGAGTAATTTCTGTGGTAAATTATGTACATTTATATTGGTATATAGAGTCAAATTATCCTCTTTATGTGTTTTAGCAATGGAATACTCTGAATATATTTGAGTGTTACTATTTATTCACACTCTAACAATAGAAAGTATTACCAATCCTGGGTGATTAAATTGCCTCTGAAAACCCTCCAGAGGGTTAGCTATAGCTAAGTTCTGACTTGAAGATACACAACAACAACATGGAAAAAATATCAAGCGAGATGGCATCTAAATATATGCATTTATTTTCTACAATCTTAAGAAGAAGTTCAAAATCAGAGTGTCAAGTACAGTGATTCATTCCAGGCATTCTGAAAAAGAATCTATTCTGTATGTTTTTCATATCTTCCTGTGACTATAAAAACCAACAAAAATTCTATATCACTTAATTTAGAATTCTGGTAAAAGAGACAGAACTGTGGTTATATTTCCCCAAGTCTCTGTCTCAGTCTCCATTCTCTCTCTCTCCGTTTAAAGGACCGTTCACAAAGAAAGACACACTAAAGGTACTCAGAGTTAGGATTTAAGCATATCTTTTTAGAGGACAGATTTTAAACTCTAAATGCAGTTTATTTATTTACTATGCAAAAGCATTCATCTACATGGATTATAATAAAATATGGACAACATAAAGAAAAATAGAGAATTCTAGAAAACTCAGTTGTATTCATACAGAATGTATACATAGACCAGGAACAGCCTTTCAAAAAAGAATGAGGATATGCATGGTTGAAAACTAGAAAATGTGTGTGACACTATTTTGTGTGTGTGTGTGTGTGTGTGTGTGTGTGTGTGTGTGTGTGTGAGTTTGTGTATTGTATATATATACATTTAAAAGCCATCTTGCTTCACTTGATTATATCTATCTCTATATATCATCGATAGATAGATAGATAGATAGATAGATAGATAGATAGATAGATAGATATAGAAAAACAAAATATATATGGATGAGAGAGAGAGATACTGAGCAAACAGTTTAAGAAGCTGGACAATATGAGTAAACATGCAGCACCAGGATTGGAGGAAGACTTATCAACTACCTACAAAATTCAGATAATACAGTCTTCCTTGTCGATAGTGAAGAGGTTTGGAAGCACTTACTAAAGATTAAAGAAGACAGCCTATAATAAGGATTACATCTCAGCATTCAGAAGAAAAAATCCACACATCTAATTGACAATATTATGATAAATGGAGAAGAAAATTGACATTGGCAAGGATTTTAGTTCACTTGGGTCCATAATCAACATTCATGGGAGGAGTAGTCAAAATATCAAAAGGCATGTTGCATAGGGCAAATTTGTTGCCAAGGATCTCTTTAAAGTGTTAAAATGTGAGTATTTCTGCTTAAATGCCAAGATGCATCTGGCACAAATCATGACATTTTCAATTCTTTCTTATGCGTGTGAAAGCTGGGCAATGAATAAGGAAGACCAAAGGAAAATAGATGCCTTTGAATTGTGATACTTGTTCAGTATTGAATCTACCAAGAATTGCCAAGGCATCAAACAAATCTCAGAAGTTAAATCATGTGCCAGTCCTTTTAAGTGCCATTATGTTTGGAACAGTAGAGGAACAAGAAGAGAAAGAGAAAGACTCCATAAGATGGATTCACACAGGGACTACAAAAATGGGCTTGATCATGGCAGTGATTGTAAGGATGTTTCAATATAGGTCAAATCTTCAATCTGTTATTCCTAGGATCACAATGAGTCAGAGTCAAAAGCAACAACAATGTAACTATTGTTGTGAAACTTCCAAGTGAAATGTTTAAATCATAAAGTTATCTTAATAATATTTATAAGTAAATTGCACTTTGTGCCATTGAGTAACTTGAGACTCATAATGATGATATTATGATCTCTGAACCCTGCCCTATCCTGAGCCAGTCTTACTGTCTTGACACATTTACCCTTACTACCCCAGTTATTGTATCCATCCATCTCATCCAGGATCTTCCTGTCTGAGATGCCCCTCAATCCTTCCAAGCATGATATATTTCTCCAGAGCCTCATCCCTTATGGTTACATGGCCAAAGTATGTGAGATGAAGTTTCAAAATCCTTGCCTTCAAAACTTGGTTTCACCCCCTTTAAGCCAGACCTATTTGGTTTTCTGGTAGTTCATGGTATGTTCAAGACTCTTCTCCAGCACCACAACTCAAAGGCATCAATTCTTCTTGTCATCTTTGGTCATTGTCCACCTCTCTGATGCATAGCAGGTAATTATGAAGACTATGGCCTGGATCAGACACACCTTAGTCCCTAGACTGACATCCTTGCTCTTCAGCACTCTGGAGAGGTCCATAACAACAGATTTCCCTAATGCAATCTGTCTTTTGATTTCTTGACTACTGGTGTCAACAGTGTCAATTGTGGAACTGAGCAAGCTGGCATTGTTAACAATATTAATCTTTTCTTTGTGATGCTATCAGTTGGCCCAGTGGTGAGAATCTTTATATTCCTAATGCTGAGCATCAACTATAGTTCTTCACTCTCTGCAGCACATGCTTCAGGTCCTCCTCAGTTTCAGCAAGTAAGGTTCATTCAATCCAAACATCATATCCTCCTTATAAAGTCCAGCCTATTCAAGTAATCTGTTCTGCATACAGGTTGAAAAGATATGTAGATAAGACACATTGCTGACACGCTCCTTTCCTGATTTTGAGGCACGTGGTGTTTCTTTGCTCTGTTCTGACAACTACCTCCTGGTCCAAATATAGGTTTTGCATGAGCATAATCAGATGTTTTGGGATTCCCATTCTTCTCAATTTGTTGTGATCCACAGTCAAATGCCTTTGCATAGTCAATGAAACACAGACATTCCTCCAGTACTCTCTGTTTTCAGGCAAGGTCCGTCTGACATTGGCAATGATGTCCCTAGTGCCATGGTCTCTTCTAAACCCAGCTTATAGTTCTCTGGTGATGTACTTTGGATAATCTTCAACAGACTTTTGCTTGTGTGTGACTCTAGTGATATCATTTGATAATTTCCACAGTCTATTGGATCACCTTTTTAAACCATGGTAAAAATATTCAAGCCCTGACAAAGGTTATTTTTTCTTTCAATATACGTACACATCGTGAAATTACTTTTGAAAATATATTTACATTTTTCAGTACTATATTAGAAAATTACAGAATATTTAGTGATTCATTTGAAAAAAAAATTAGTGGATGCAGTTAAAATACAGGACCTCTGGTGACCTGAAAAGTAGGGAAGAGCATTGTTAATTCAACGGTCTTAGCTCTCTGGCAATTCTGACCCATCAGAGCTCTGCAGGAGAAAAATGGTCAACCACCTTTCCTTAGATTTAGAACCTTTGAAAACTCACTGTTGTATCAGCTATCAGTTAGATACAATTTAATGGTAAAGAGTTTAAGGCTGTTTTGTTTATTTAAGAGGAGAGTAGTTAAATTAACCTTTAGTTTTGTTTCTGCAAAAGCTCACAAGTAATTCTGCTGTTTTCTTGGGTACAGGTGATTTTGGTCTGATACACAGTAATAGTGTGTTTAGCAGAAGAAAATCTTTCTCAATTTTGCTGCATCCTCACAATCACTGCTGAGCTTCATCTCATTATGCAATCTCTGTGTCAATTCATTTTATTAAATCTTTCTCTTTTTCACTAACTCTCACCTTGCTGTGAATAATGTCTTTTTACAGGGTCTAATAGCTTCTATTTTTGTCAGGTACTGTTGAGTCAACTACAACTCAACGTCACCTTATGAACAACAGATCTGGGACTTGACCTATCTTCTTCCAAATTTATGATTTCTGATACATTGAGCTCATTGTTATTATAATCACTGTGTATATCCATCTCCTTGAGGATTTTTCCTAAGTATGATGTATTTTTCCAAACATAAGGCTTGACTGAGATTACGTTCAAAATATGTGAGAAGTTGTACTATCATTGCATAGAAACACCCTATTTGCACTTTGTCCAGGACAAAATTGTTTGTTCTTTTGCTTGTCTATGGGATATTCTGTGCTCTTACCCAACAACACAGTTCAAAGATATCAGTTATTTTTCTGTCTTCCTAACTCATTTCCCATCTTCCAGATGCATAGGAAGCAACTGAAAATATCATGGTCTGCCAGCTGGCTTTAGTCTTTAAATAGAGATCTTTGCTTTTAGGCATCTTGGAGAAGACTTTGAAGTTTTCTTCTGATGTCACATTCTTTCTTTATGGAATCTAATTTCTCAAATTATTTTCTCAGCTCGTGTGTTCACTTGCCATACAGAGGTAATTTGTGGTCACTGTGAAACTAAACACCATGACACTGATGTGACGGTGTTTGGTGGCGCTCCCCAGCTAAAACAAGCTTGGAAGCAGGAGTGGCATCCACTTCCGTAAATAGCTTTCCTCTGGAAACCCTATGAACCTGGAACAAGGATGAGGACTTTCGTTCATAGGGTCGCTATGAGTTGCCTACAACTCAATGGCGCTTAACAACAAAACTTTTCACTATGTTGAGAACATTCTGTACTATTCCAATTTTGCTGAGTGTTTTAATTAGGAAAGGGTGTTGGATTTTGTTAAATGCATTTTTTGCATCAAGTGCTATGATCATGTGGTTCTTGTTATTTACTTTGTTAATATGGTGAATTATGTTGGTTGTGTTTCTTTTCTTTATATATTTTTTAAAGAACTTGGATTTTCATTCATTCATGGTTGCACATCATATTTTCCTCCCTGATCTCCTTCCCCCTAATTATTTCATTGTTATAAAGATTCTTCCCCCCGCCCTCCAACCCTGATCACCTTACTATGTAGCTCTTGCTCTGGACTCTTGTCATGCCAATAATACCTAATTATATATTGCTTTTTTTTTTACATATCTGCTCTATATTGCTTTTATACAATTCTCTCGCTTGTCTGTTTCAATGCCATGTACAATATTTATCTCTTCTTTTCTTAGTTTCCCCCATCCCCCATGACAGTCCTGTTTAGTAACAATGGTATTATGCAGTATTTGTCTATTTGTGACTGAGATATTTCACTAAGCCTAATGTCCTCCATGGTCAGGGCAGGCTTCAGAGCTGCTGTGAATAGGGTCACTTTGGGTCACAGGAGAGTCAACTACACATAACAACAGGAGATGCAGACAGATCCACCACCGATCACCACACAACTTATTCTTAGAGTTGAAATTAAAGTTGTTGTGGTTTGTTGTGTACTGTAGAATTGAAACTGACTGAGAGTGGACCCTCCTGAGGGTTTTCAGAGACATGAGAAGAGATTGCCTATCCTTCTCCTCCAGAATAGCTGGTGGCCTAGAACTGTATTTCTTTGGGATTGCAAAACAGCTTCTTGCCACTAAGCCATCATTTAAATCTGACTTTTTTCTAAAAGTGCCACCATTTCAACCATACTCTGCTTAAACTCGCTATTGCTAAAATGGAAAATTACAAGTGATGTTATGTGAAAGAAAAGAAAACAAGTTATTTAGAATTAGAATAGTTTATCCAGAGGTGTTTATATCTTAGCTGTCAAACTGTAGTTCCTGGAGTACAAAATAAGTGGAATGAAAGAAGAGGAAAAAGAAACAACGATGCAGATTAATATAAAAGTTCATATTAGAAATTTGACTATATTTTTTTCTAAAATTAAAGCAATGTACAATAGTCATTTTTAGGACTTTTATGCATGTTTAAAAAATAGAAATCAATGAAAGCCTGAGGTAGAGATATAACTTCTAGTAAGTTAGTATCATTTGAAAATGCTAAAAGTGTTCTTGTTCGCCTTGTTATGTGCGATAGCCTGTGACTCATAGTGACCCCACATACATTAGCTCTGAACTCTGCTCTATCCTGAGCCGATCTCATTCTCTCCAACAGACCTAGTCCCTCCAAGTTTTTTGAAAGATGCAGAATCTGAGAAATGTGGTGGGTTTTTTTTGTTTTATTGGGTTTTTTTTATTCAGAAAATGACAACCTTACTGGATGCATAGAAATCAAATATGTTTTCTCTTGGAATCATTTATTTAAAACTTCAAGAAAGATAATCATATTGGAGTATAAAAATTATTTAAATAAATAACACTTTTACCTATAATGAAGGCTAGTTTGGTTTAAAAAACTTAGTAAAAACTTCAGCATAGGATGGTGCTTTTTCAGGGTTGTGTTTTTGTTTTTGTTATTTATTTCTTTTTCTGTTTGTGTACAAGAGAATGCTAAAGAAGTCATTTTGAGATTTTGAATTTTTTTTCCCATTGAGGAGAGTCTGACAGCAAATTAAAATAAAGTAATATGTTTTCATGGTATATAATCTGTCATAACTTAGCTACTTTATCTGAAAGACCACTCTCTTCATTGTAATTTGTGAATACAATTTCACATTTTTAAGAAATTTGTAATTTGATACTAATATGTTGTTGGGGTTGTTACTTGCTGTCGAGTCACCTGTGACTCATAAAGAGCCTACATATAATAGCCCTAAACTCTGTCCTACCCTGTGCCAATCTTACTGTATCTGATACAACTATCCCCATTACTCAGTCACTGAATCAATCCATCTCATTGAGGGTCTTCCTAAAAGAACACTTGAAAAAACACAATTATAAACTATAAAAACCACAGTTGCTCTATCAATATTATAGATATTATTTATACATCACACACATTCAGGGATTTGGAAAACATATACCATGTATTTTATTGGTAGTAAAATATTTGCAATTTCTCCTCGAAATTATATTTTACTAATAAAATAATTCATGCTTATTGATCCAATGAACTTTATTTGAACATAAGTTAAAATAATTAAATATTGAAGTGATCTTTTTATACTTTTCTTACTACTAAACTGTCAGAACCACCAGCTGCTGTATGAGCAAAAGATAAGCAATCTTCTCCCATTCAATTTATTGTCTCTTAAAACCTCCTAGAGGTTCAGTTATGATTTGGCTCTGACTTGATGCCACATAACAAGAGCAACAACTTTATATATTTTATGACATAGTGTGTATAAATACAGAAAGAATTATGCTTGTTGTTTCTGTTATGTGCCATCGAGTTGCATGCGACTCATATCGACCCTATGTACAAGAGCCCTAAATGTCATTCTATTCTGTGCCAAACTCATTGTCTCTGACACACTTATTCTCACCACCCTAATCACAGAATCGATCC
>NW_006399886.1:6714793-6715532 GCF_000299155.1 Elephantulus edwardii
ACACAGTCAAAAACCTTTGCGTAGTCAATGAAGCACAGATAGACATTCCTCTGGTACTGTGTGCTTTCAATCAAGATCCATCTAACAATAGCTATAATAATCCTAGTACAACAACCTCTTCTAAATCTGTGCATCTGTCTCTTCTCTGTTGACATATTGCTCCATTTTTGGATAATTTTCAGCAGAATCTTGCTTGCATGTGATATTAATGGTATTGTTCAATAATTTCTGAACTCTGTTGAGTCATCTTTCTTTGGAATGGGAACAAATAACCATCGTTTCCAGTCAGTTGGCCAGCTGGTTGGCCTCCAGATTTCTTGGCACAACTTAGTGAGCAAATGCAGGCTTATTTTTTTTAAAAAAAATTAATTTGGCTGATCATACTGTTTTATAGCTGACTTTCTTGTCATCATATGTAACTATTTTCCTGATCATAATTACAGGGTTAAATGTTTGAAGACTTAATATGATTTCTTTTTCTTTTTCTCCTTAATTTCTTATTTAGTTAATATCTTCTTTTTGTTATTACATGCTATCAAGTAAATATCTCAGAAATAGCAAATTTAACCTTATTTCCATTTGGATAAATTGCTAGAAAGAAACTTTATAGGTCTCAACATATGCCAGTTTTTTTAAAGTTGATAAATATTATCAGACTTTATTCTGTAAATATTACCAATCATATTTCAATCATCTTTTTTTTCTTTTTTAAAATTTATTATTAATTTCAATGAAAATT
>NW_006399886.1:6719262-6750600 GCF_000299155.1 Elephantulus edwardii
AGAGAAGTTAATCGATTCCAATCTTGGCAGCTAATTCTTTACCCACTAGGGCACCAAGCTGTATATAATAAATTGTATATGTAGCTCATGATTGGTAGTCAGTAACTTTGCTTTAAATAAATGAATGATGAGATTAAAAAAAAAAAAACAAAAAAAAACCAGTTCATACTGTCAAGTTTCTCTTAAAAATTATTTTTTGTTATGCAGTGAATTTCCACTGATTATTTCATATGACTTCTATAAATATTTTATTCATACCAACTGTTCAATCTTGATTAGCCTAATTCCAATGCACTTCTCAATATATAAGTTCAATTAGATATGGACCCCTCTAATATTATACTTTATTTTCCCCCATTATGACTTGATTTTGTTACTTTTAGTGTTTCCAAGACTAAAAGAGCCTAATTCCTTAATGACTATGATAAGGAAAGCCATCCAACAATAATCAATATGTATTTGGGAATCAATGCATGTAGAGATAAATTTTAAGAACATTTGAAGTTATTCTTTTATCTGTAACTTAATTATCCTACATTACACATTCAAAATATAGAATATTTACCATTTTGTCAAAATTTTACTTGAAAGGATGTATTCTATTATTATATTTGAACTTTTTAAACTTCCATTAATTCATTAAAAATTGTTTTCAATAATTTATTCTAGTTGAGTCCTTTAATGTTTGACATTCTTTTTTTTTTAAAGTGAAACTTAGGGATTTAATCCTTTAATTCTGAGAAAAGAATCTGTTTTCTTTCTGAAGAAGGATCAATTATTGTAGAATTATATAAAATATTCCTAAATTTCAAAGCTTTTCTTAGAATTTAAAAAAATTCTTCTGTGTTTCCATTAGTTTATAGATTTTGTTTTAAATTCTTTAGTAAATATTTTATGACTCTAAACATTTTGTCTTTTGAAAACTAAAGATCAGATTCAAGAACTTCTATGCATGTTACTTGAAATATTGGAAGGTGAAGAAAAAAGGGAGCATTTTAATAAAATGAACAGACACAATAACTACAACAATGGGTTTTGAGCAGAGTGAAGATTGGGAGGATAGAGCTAGATAGGGCAAAGTTGTGATTTGTTTGGTTGATTGACTTACTATTAGTTGAAACTGGCTTGATGATATCTAATTACAACAACAACTACTACACATATGTTAAAGTTGTATTCTGCTGTGCTATGCTGTTATGTTACGTGTCCTCAAGTCATAATCCACTCATAGCTCACCTACCAGGGGTGTTCAGAGGCAGTAAAGATTATAACAGAATTTGCAAAGACTTGACATTAGAGAACAAAAAGGATATTTTTTTTCAGCATTTCTAGCTAAAGGACATTAAAAACTAATTTTAGCCTCATGTTGCAATACTGATAGATGCAACAACACATTTTAAATGATGGAGGAAGCATTCAAAGAAGATGGAGGGAATATACTAATTCATTGTAAAAAAAATTTGTCAATGATGAAATATCTCAAAAGCAGCATATGAAAAAGAACCAAATCAGGCCCCAGGAATTGACATGATATTAATTGCCCTGGCCGTGACTACCAGTCTGTGACAAAAAATTTGGAAGGCCTGGCCAATTGACTGGAAGAGATCCATATTTGTTCCCAACAAAGGTGATTCAACAGAATGTAGAAAATACCTAACAACATCATTCATATCACATGAAAGTAAAATATTGCAGATCACCAAAAATGGTTAAAAGAGTACACTGACAGGGAAATGCCAAAGAAGATGAAGCTGGAATCAGAAGATACCATGACACCTGGGGTATCATTACTGATATCAGATGGATCTTGACAGAAAGCTGAGCATAGCAAAGGAATACCTATTTGTGTTTTATTAAGTATGCAAAGACATTTGTGTAGATAATAACAAATCTTGTCTACTTTTGAAAATAAGAAGAATCCCAGAGCATCTAATTGTATGTATTAAAAAAAAAACCCTATACTTAGACCAAATAGCTGTTATTCAAATAGAGCAAGGAAACACTCCAAGGTTTAAAATCAAGAAAGATATGTGTCAGGACTGTGTTAGTTTTCCATACTATTCAATCTGTATGATGAAAACTCCATCAAGAAGCTGGACTGTATGATGAGGAAGACTCAGCAACAATTTCCATTATCCTTATGACACAATGTGTGTTGTTGAATGTAAGGAGGACTTAAAAAGCTTGCTGCAGAAAATCAAAACTTTAATACAGCCTTCAATATGGAATTACATCTGAACATCAAGAAAACAAAACTCCTTACTACAGGGCCAATAGGCAACATTACCATAGATGGAAAAAGATTGAGGTTGTCAACTATTTCATCATACTTGGTCCGCAGTCTTGTTACAACAGTCCAAAAACAAACAACAAAAAAAAACAAAACAGAAGATAGGATGCATTGGGAAGCTCTGTTGTCAAGGACCTCTCCAAAATACTAAGGAGCAATGATGTCAATTAAAAGACTAAAGTGTGCCTGATTCAGGCCATGATCTATCTTTTCAATCACTTGCTTTACCTCTGAGAAGTGAGAGAAAATGCAACCACAGTGTTCCTTGGAGACAAGGCAAAGATTCATCTCACATCTTCTAGGAGTGTTTTTAGGAGGGGCTCTTCCTTGAAAAGGCACATTGTATTTGGAAAGGTGGAAGGTCAGCAAAGGAGAGGAGACCCTCAACCAGATGGACTGACAGAGTAACTGTAACCAATGGGCTTAAGAATGTCAGAGTTTATGAGGATGGCACAAAATAGGATAGGATTTAGATCTCTTGTTCATAGGACTGTTATGAGTTTATATTCAACTCAATAGTATCTAACAGTAACAAGAAATCAAGAAGATTGTCCTTTTTCTCTTTCATGGACCAGTTGGTGGATTTGAACAATGTTACTTTGCCTGTTAGGGCACTAGAGCTTCCTTGTACCTGTATTGTTCATAAAATATATAAATGACAATCTCTGGTGGCGCAGTGGTAAGAAATTTTTCTGCCAATCTAAAGGCCCAGTGTTCTAATCTACCAGATGTTCTGCAGAAGAATGATAAGCAGTCATCTCCCCTGAGAATATTAAATTCTGAAACCTGCTGGAGGGTTTGTCAACAGTGGTTTTAAACTTGATGGTGCATAACAACAATATAAAATTTACTACTAATACATAAAAATATTTAAAAATCAGAACTAAGATACGAGTTAATAAGCTATCTAAGAAATTAAATATATAATTATCTAGACAGAACCAGGGAACTCTAGTGGCCTAGATACAAGAAGCTGTGCTATAATCCTGAAGGTTCACAGTTACAATTCACCAGCTGCTTCATGGAGAAGGATGGGCAATCTCCTCCCGTGTGATGAAGTGCCTCTGAAAACCCACCAGAGGTTCAGCTATAGGTCGGTTCTGACTCTATAGTACACAACAACTACAACATGTAGAACTAATAATATAATATAAGAATAGTTGCATGTGTTCCATCTTATTTTAAACTTGAGTTTACCAAGATAAACATAATCTCTATAAGAATAAAAATAGAAAAAAATGTAAATAAGTTAAGAATTCAATCAGGTAAAAATGCATTTGTTATATAGACCAGAAACAAAGGGCAATTGAGAACAAGATACACAAAATACTTTTTAGAAACACTTTAAAATAATTTTTTTAATTTTCCAGGTATCATTACTACAAGGTTATGGATTGCATAAGGCAAAAAATAGAGATCATGTAGCTCCACTACTAACATCATACAAAAATTGTATGTGAGTTTACAAGCAAAGCATTATTTAATGGTTGATACCTCAGAAAAATGGCAAAATGGCATATTTATTTCAATAAACATCTTAACTAAGTAAAACATATGGAAGACTTTTAGTTTATAATGTATGGGATCAGCTAAATTGGCTTAAAAACAAAGGGGGTTTTGTTATTGTTCTTTTAGTAGAAGGTATTGAAGCAATTCTGGATTTGTATAATCATTTTAAATCATTGTCGTTGTTGTGTACCATCGAGTCAGAACCAGCCTATAGCTGATCCTCTGTTGAGTTTTCTGAGGTGGTTACTCACAGGGGAGGCGATTGCCCATCCTTCTCCTGTGGAGCAGCTAGTGAATTTAAAACTCTTGCCTGCAGGATTACAGGGCGGCTTCTTTGCCACTAAGCCAACAGAGTTCAAATGTGTGTGTGTGTGTGTGTGTGTGTGTGTGTGTGTGTGTGTGCGCGCGCGCGCGCGAACATGCATGCACTTTTATGTATGTTTGGGGTTGTGTATGAAAGAAAGAGAGAACGAGTGAGAGAGAGAGTTTTTATGTGCGTATAATTTAAGAAGGCTGGCTTTATAGGTCTAGAACACACATCATTCATACATTAGGTGCTAATTAAAATTGAAATCATCTATAATATGCATATAAATGCTAAAGCATGGTAATCGTTTCAAAATATTTGCTCTATTGAAATTAGTTTTAAATATTGATGACTAGAGATTTACTGTAAGCATAAGCTATTTGAATATTTTCCAAAATTTTCCTTGATATAATGTTCTGAGAGGATTACTGATGGCTGGTAATTAATTTCACGTTTTCATTAAATAACAATTGGAGTAAATTTTCTTTGAAACATTTGTTTGACAAATAAATATATTTGTAAAACTGTATGAACCACATTTATTCAAACATTTTCAAATGTGTTAAACAAGTAGTATATATAAAAGCATTGTGATAGAGATTAAGAATAACATTATGAACTAATTAAAAAGGCATGATTATTCTTACAAATACCACACAGAGAGTATTATAATAACAAATAATAAAATAAAAATTCTGTTTTGTAGATGAGGTATAATAAACTGGCATGTTATATTTATTAAATTTCACTAATTATAAAATGTTTACATACTTACTGTGCCAAATGGCCAGTATTTGGAAGCCACAAGTTGCAATGAGGAAGAAAGATGGGAAATCTCCCATAATTCACTGAAGAACTCAGAATCAGCTGTGAAAACTAGGCCAGGTGCTGATTGTTGAACAGACCACCAACTACTTACATGTAAATTCAATCTGAAGCTAAAGAAAATTAAATCAAATCTACAAGAACCAAATTTTGACCTCCCATCTATCTCATGTGAATTTCAGAACCATCTTAGGAACAAGTTTAGGCATGAGCACAAATAAGCAAAGGCTAGATGAACTGTGAGAGGATATCAAGAATATCATCAAGGAAGAATGGAAAAGGTTATTATAAAGACAGACAAGGAAGAAAAAACCAAGATGGATGTCAGATAAGACCCTGAGTATTGCACTAGAGCACCAAGAAGGAAAAGCAAATGGAAGAAATTAATTTAGGGAGCTGAACAGATTTTAAAGTGCATCGCAGGATGACAAAGTAAAGCATTTTAATGAAATGTGCCAAGAGCTGGAGTCAGAAAATGAAAAGGACCAAATTAGCTAGCATTTCTTAAGCTGAAGATGCTGAAGAACAAATCCAAGCCTTGAGTTGCATTACTTAAGGATGCTTTGGGCAGAATATTAAATAATCCAGAAAGAATTAAAAGAAAATGTAAAGAGTATACAGAGTTACTGTACCAAAGGAATTGGTGAACACAGAAGACTTTAATGAAACAGCATATAAGCAAAAGAGTCTGTGGTGATGAAAGAAGAAATTCAAACTGCTCTGAAGGACTTGGTAAAAACAAAGCCAAAGAAATTGATGGCATACCAATCGACATATTTGTTTCAACAATATGCTGCCCTGGATGCGCTCACCATGATATCGGGACAACTACCTGATAACTGCCTGAAAAAGATCCATATTTGTTCCCATTCCAATGAAAGGTGACACAACAGTGTGAAAATTATTGGACAATATCATTAATATCACATGCAATCAAGATTCTGCTGAAAATTCTCCAAAAACTACTGGAACAGCACATCAACAGAGAACTGACAGATGAGAAGTCTGGGTATACAGAGGCCATGGTACTAGGGATATTATAGCTAATGATAGATTGATCTTGGCCTTAAAGCAGAGAGCACCAGGGAATGTCTATCTGTGTTTCATTGACTATGCAAAGACATTTGACTGTGTGGATCACAAAAAAACTGTGGCTAACTCTGAGAAGAATGGGAATCCCAAACTACTTGATTGTGCTTACACAAAACCTATACTTGCACCAGGACGCAGTCATTAGAACAGAGCAAGGTGTATGCCAGGGATGCATTATATCTTCATAACTTTTCAATCTATATGCAGAACAGATCATCTGGGAGGCTGCACTCTATGAGGAGGAATGTGGCATTATAATTGGGGGAAGCCTCATTAAAAACCTGTGTTAAGATGACACAACCATATTTTCTGAAACGGAGGAGGACCTGAAGCATTTGCTACAGAAAGTGAAGGAATGCAGCCTTAAATATTGATTGAAGCTCAATATCAAGAAAACAAAGATTCTCATCACTGGGCTGCTTGACAGCATCATGATACATGGTGAAGAGATTGAGACTGTTAGAAGCTTCAGTTTGCTTTGCTCCACAATCAGGAAAAATCTTGATACGAGTAGCCAGGAAATCAAAAGATAAATTATATTGGGAAAATCTGCTGTCAATGATCTTTCCAGAGTAATGAAGAGCAATGATGTCAAACTGGAGACTAAGGGGTACCTAAAAGCTGGACAATGACTAGGGATGATAGAAGGAAAATGGATGCATTTGAGCTGTGGTGCTAGAGAAGAGTATTGAATACACCATGGTATAGTAGGAGATCAAATAGGTTCATCCTAGATAGGGGAAAACCAGGCAGCTCCTTCGAGGAAAAGATTCTGGAGCTTTGTCCGACATACTTAGGGCATGTGCAAGGAGGAACAGTCCTTAGAAAGAGACATCATACTTGAGAGGGTGGTGGACAGTGCAAGAGACGAAGACCCTCGAGGAGATAGATTGATTCAGTGACTGGGATAATGGGGTAGGTGTGTCAGAGACGAAAAGTTTGGCTCAGGATAGAGCAGGGTTCAGAAGCTATTGCACATATGGTCATTATGATTCGTGAGAGACTCAGCAGCACCTAACAACAACAACAACCACAAAAGCAGGAGAAAGGATGACATTGTTGTTAGGTGCCATTGAGTCTAGTATGACTCATAGTGATCCTATCTCTGACACACTCAAGCCCTTTGCTGAAGTCACCTTGTCAACTCACCTGGGACTGGTTGAGAATAATGGTCTCTTTCACAGTCCCTCCACCTTCCTAAGCATGATTTCTCTCATCAAGGACAATGGGTTTCACTATCCATTCAGAAACTCTGAAGTGTCTATATTGCTGGCCTAGTGTAATTTAATACATGTTATTTATTAGCCTTCCTCTGATCCTCATGTCACATTCGTCTTCATAAAGTTCAGCTTCTCAAATGATTTGTTCAGCATAGAGATTAAACAGGTATGAAGAAAGGATACAGCCCTGATACACACCTTGATATTGAACCAGGAAATATTCCCTTGCTTTGTTTGGAAAATCACTTCCTGATCTAGACATAGGTTTTACATGGGCACAATAAAGTCTTCTTGAATTCTCATTCTACTCAAATCTATCCAAAGCTTGCTTTGATCCACACAGCCAAATGCCTTTGTATAATTTATAAAAACAAATAGACATCTTTCTGGTACTCCCTGTTTTTAACCATGATCCATCCATCTGACATTACCAGTGAGATCCCTTGTACCATGGCTTCTTTAGAACCCAGCCTGAATCTCTGGTACTTTGCTGTTGATTATTGTTTTTGCTGGTTTTTAGTAATCTTCAGCCACATTTACTTGCACATGCTAATAATTATATTCTGTCCACATTCTGTTGGGTCAACTCTTTTTGGATGGAAACAAGTACAGATCTCCTCCAGTCTCTTGGTCTAGTTCTGGCTATAACCTGTTGAACATTTCCAGGGCTGCTTCTGTCTGTTGAAACATGTTGATTGGTATCCTATTAATTCCTCGGGCTTTATATTTTTGCCATTTCCTTCCTTACAGCTTGAACTTCCTTTTTTATTACCATTGGTCTTGATCGTATGCTACTTTTTGAAATTATTCTGTATCGACCAGTATCATGGTGTGTTCCTTTCATCTTCTTCTAGTGCTTGTTTCCTGGATCAGTCATGATTTTGCCCATGGCATCATCCTTCAGTAGTACTACTTAAGGCTTAAATTTGCTTTTCAGATCTTTCAGCTTGTGGAATGCAGAGCAAGTCCTTTCTTTTTTATTGTCCTACCTCAGCTCTTTGTTCATTTTATCATAACACTTTGCAATGTCTGCTTGAGTTGACCTTTGGAATCTCCTGTTCATCTCCCTCAAATCAGTAATCCTTCTCTTGGTGTTGGCCTTCCACATTCTGAAATGATCAGAATAACTTATTGTTTTTTCTTTCATCTCTGTCTTTGTAATGACCTCATACTTTCTTCCAGGAAAATGTCCTCAACATTCCACAACTCATCTGTTCTTTCATTAGTGTTCAGTACTTCAAATATATTATTTTTTGATTCAGAAAATATAATCTCAAGATCATATTTTGTTTTTTGCGGATTTGTTTTTTATTTTCTTTAGCTTCTATTTGAACTTTTTCATGTGCTCTTGGTGTTCTGTTTCACAATCAGCACCTAATCTTATTTTGACTGCTAATAGTGGACGTCTTCAATAATTTTTTTTCCCTGCAAATATAATCAAATTGATTCTTGTCTCATCCATGTGGTCTTTCAGGTTTGGTCTATGTGTATATAGTCTCCACTTTTGATTATTTTATGATAAGAGATGACACAACTTTACTTGCTGAAATTAAAGATAATTTGAAGCACTTCCTGCAAAAAGCTCAAAGACTACAGTTACAATAATGCATGGATTACATCTCAACATCAAGAAGAAAAAAAAATCTCCACCATGGGGCCAATTTGTAACATCATCATAGATGGAGAAAAGATAAAAATTGTCAATTACTTCATCTCACTTGGATCAATAATCAACATTGTTGGTATCAGCAGTCATGAAATTAGAAGACATGTTCCATTGGAAATGTCTCCAGAGACCTCGAGAAAGTGCTAAAGAGCTAAGATGTCAGTTTAAAGTCATGTGAGACTTGTCCAAGCCATGGTCTTTTCAACTACTTGCTATGCTTTTGAGACTTGGACAATGGGTGAAAACTACAAAAGAAGAATTGATGCCTTTTATTGTAATTCTGGAGAAGGGCACTTCCATGGACTGCCAAGAGAGAAAACAAATATGTCTTAGAGAAAATGCAGCAAGTGTACTTAAAGAATGATAAAACTTTATTTCATATATCTTGGGCATGTTGTTATAAAGGGTGAGTACTGGGGGAAAGGTATCAAGCTTGGAAAAATGGAGAGTGAATTAAGGAGAAAACTTCAATGAGATGCATTGACACAGTGACAGTAGTAATGGGTGTCAGAGATAATGAGAATGGCATAGGATAGAGTAGGGTAGGATTCAGTTCTGATGTTCATAGGGTCATTATAAGTAGTTCTCAATCCAATGGCATCTGATAACAAGAACAAATGTACTTTAATGCTATTTTTTTTACTGATCTATAAATTTTTTTATACATACAGAGAGTCTGGTGGCATAGTGCGTAGGGAGGTTCACTGGTCAACCCAAAGATGTGGCAGTTAGAGTCTACTATTTGCTCCTCAGAAGAAAGATGAGAAATCTCTTCCTGCACAGTTTAAAGTCTTTTGCAACTTGGTGACACATAACAACAACAATCTTGCCTCATTAATTACAAACAGGGAATTGATGAATTAAACCAAATGACAATATGAAGATGTACTGATAATCACTACTCCTATACCTTTTAAATCCAATTGTGGCATTAATGTCTTCAATTTGCTTCTGAAACTCAGTATTACTTTTTAAAAAACTATCTTTAAGAATTATTTTCTCAGATAAAGATTATTTTAATGACTTCTACCTAATTTTCCTTTCCTAATAACCCTCTTCTACTTAATAAGGATCCACTTTATGAGATTCTAACAATTGCTGACTATATCTATCTCAGTTATGGATTCAGGAATTGAGCAAAACACTATATGGTTGGTTCTGGAATACATTTACTGAATTTCAAGATGGAGCAGTGTAGTTTCAGGCTACAACTCATTTGATTAGAACAACAAAGTTTTGTTTGCTTTTTTATACTGATATATTTATGAAGTTTGCATACATTGTTTTTCACACTAGATCTTTCACAATTCCTTCACACCCTCTTCACCCATCAAATTGTGTGAACCTATGATTAACCTTGCCCCCTACCTGTAACCCTCTACTCCCACCTTTTACCGCCTTGGATCCGCATATGCATTTTAAAATAATGGTCTTCTACAGTATTTGTTCCTATGGGACTGGGTTAATTCACTTAGCATAATGCTTTCCAGTCCATCCCAAGTTAAGTAGCAGTTTAAAAAAATCATTCCTCCTGTGTACTGCATAGTATTCCATTGTGTGAATGTACCACAATTTCTCAATCCATTAAAAAACAAATTAACAGAAAGAAAGAAAGAAAGAAAGAAAGAAAGAAAGAAAGAAAGAAAGAAAGAAAGAAAGACTCCCAGACTCATTCTATGAAGCAAGCATATCCCTAGTACCAAAACCAGGCAAAGCTATTACCAAGAAAACTACAGCCAATATCTTTCATGAATATAAATACAAAAATCCTTAACAAAATCCTAGCCAATGGACTCCGAAAGTATATTAAAAAAATAATTCATCTCGACCAAGTGAGATTCACAACAGTTATGTAAGGATGGTTCAACATAAGAAAAACAATCAACATAATTCAGCATATTAACAAAGCAAATAGCAAGAAACATATGATCTTAGCAATTGATGTGTAAAAGGCATTTGACAAAATCCAACACCTCTTCCTGATAAAGACACTCAGCAAAATTGGAATAGAAGAGAATTTCCTCAACATAGTTTAAAGTATATATGTAAAACCAAGAGACAATATCATTCTCTATAGAGAAAGACTAAAAACCCTTTTTTTTATTTTACTCTGATTTCTTTACAAAGATTGAATACATTGTTTTTCACAAAAAATCTTGCCCATTTCCTTCACTCTACCCATCAAATTGTGCAACCCTATGTTTAACATCCTACCCCCAAATCCTAACCCCTCAACTTCCACCCTACCCCCTGCCTTGAATCTTCATACTCATTCTACAATAATTATTTTATACAGTATTTGTCCTTGTGCAACTGAGTTAGTTCACTCAACATAATGCTCTCCAGTCTCTTCAAAGTTAGATAGTAAATTATAATATGATTGCTCCTATGTGTGCATAGTATTCCATTGTATTAATGTACTAAACATCTCAATCCATTCGTTTGTGGTTGAACATCTGGGCTCTTTCCATGTTCCTGAAATGATGAATAATACTGCTATGAATATTGGTGTACAAGTTTCCATTTGAGCCTTGGTTCTCATTTTCTTGGGGTATTCCAAGCAATGGAATAGCCAGGTCATATGGAATTTCTAAGTTCAACTTTTGAGGAAGCGCCAAACTTCCTTCCATAGTCATTATACAATTGTACAATTCCACCAACAATGTAAAAGAGCTTCTATCTCATCACATCCTCTCCAACATTTGTTACTTAGTGTTCTGTTAAACTTTGCCACTGCTACTGAAGTGAGATGGTATCTCATTGTGGTTTTGATTTGAATCTCACTTATTGCCAGTGATTTGGAGCATTTTTCTTTTCATATGTGTGTTGGCCATCTGAATATTTTTCTCTGTGAAAATTCACACTAAGAGCATTTTTCTTATGAACACGGAGCAGACAAGTATGACCACTGTCACCAGTTCTATTAAATATTTTACTGAAAGTGCTTGTTGAGCAACACAACTAGAGAAAGAAATGAAAGATATCCAGATTGGGAAAGGGGTGGTTAAACTATCGCTATATGCAGATGATAAGATATTATACACAGAAAACCTCAAGGACTAAAACAAACAAACAAACAAAAAACAAAAAAATCACACACACACACAAAACACCAAAACACGAAAAACCTCAATACTAAAAAACCCCATTAAAGCTAGTGAAACAACATACATGGAAGTTATATTATTGATATAAGTGAAAGTAACTGTAGATTCTCAACATTGGTTTTTATATCCTTAGAGACATCCTTTAAAATTGAAACACAAACGATTTTCAGTGGTCACACTTCAGCGATAAAATAACATCACTCATGAATATTATGCTCCTTTAAATGGTCACTTATGTGAGATGAAATGGTCAATAACTACCCTAAAGTTAATGTTGTGGAAGGGAGGGTTGGATGATGTCACATAAACTAACTCTACAGAAATAAAATAGGCAGAATTGAAATTATGATACAGATTCATGTGAAAAATCTGATTAATATATTGAACAAATGTATATTATTGTTAGGTGTTGTCAACTTGACTACAATTCATAATAATTCTATAAACAACTGATATAAATCTTGCCCAATCCTGTGCCATCCTCACCATCTCTGATATGCTTGAGTACATTATTAGTCACTATCTCAATTATTTTTCTTTTTTTTTTTTGTGGTAGGGTCCTCTCTTTCACTGGCCTTTCACCTTTCCTAGCATAATGTCTTTTTCCAGAGACTGAATCCTCCTTGATCAAAGACCCAAAACGTGTGAAATGAAGTTTCACTAAGTTTGACTCTGAAAATAATTTTTAATGTTCTTTAAAAGTAAATATTATCTGGCAATTTTAATTTTGAGTACAAGAGAGAAAGACAAGATGGATTGTTTCAGTGACTTGAGTAATGGGGGTAGGTGTGTTGGAGACAATAAGATTGGCACAGGATAGAGCAGAGTATAAGGTTATTGTACATAGGGTTGCTATGAGTTGCAAGCAATTAGGCAGCACATAACAACATCTGAATAAAATAAAGAATTATATTCACTAAAACAATATTACTCATTTAAATGTCTTGAAATTTCCATTCTTCTCAATGTATTCATGATTTGTTATGAGCCAGACAGTCAAATGCTTTTGCATAGTCAATAAAATACAGATAAACATTTTTTTTCTGGTATTCTCAAGATTCATCCAAGATCAACTTGACATCAGCAATGATATCCCCCATGCCATAGTCTCTTCTGAATCCAGCTTTAATTAATGTCAGTTCCCTGTCAATATACGGCTATAGTAGTTTTTAGGTGATCTTTTTCAAGATTTTATTTGCACGTGGAATTTATGATATTGTTCAATAACGTCCACATTTTGTTGAGTCAACTTTTTTGAATGTGAGAAGAGAATGAATCTCTTCCCATCAATTGACCAATTAGCTGTCTTCTAAATTTTTTGCCATAGACTATGGTACATGCATACTGTAAAATACTATGCATTAATCATGATCTTTTCAATTATCTCCTATACTTCTGAAAGTCATACAATGAATAATGGTGGCAGAAGAAGAATCAAAGCCTTTTAATGGTGGTGTTGGGGAAAGGTATTGCATATCCCATGAACTTTCAAAAGAATAAATCAGTCCGTCTTGAAGCTATTGTAAGCAGAGTGCTCTTTAGATGCAAAGATGATGAAACTTAATCTCACATAATTTGGACATGGTGTCAGAAGGGGCCAGTCCTTGGAAAAGAACATCATTCTGGGAAAGATAAAGGGTTAGAGAGGAAGATGCTTCAACAGGATGATTGACATAGTGCCTGGACTTGAACATATCAGAAATTGTAAGAACGGCCCATGATAGTGTTCATTGTTCCTAGAGTCACTGTAAGTTAATAGTAAACTTGATGGCACTTAACAACAACAATCAGAAGTTTCAATCTATTCACATAAACAGCAGTTTAAATGACTCTCCAAATAATTGATGAATGTAAAATGCTAATCCTAAATTGTTACACATTCGTTTTTTCCATATATAAAATAGTAAAATTACAGCATTATAACTATGGACAATATTTTAGTGGTTGCACATGATTAGAAAGAATGAAAAGGGTATGCTCATAAATGATAAACACAGGGATGCTTATGTTAACAAAAATGTTCAGTATTCTAATTGCGATACAGAATACACAAACATAAATATTATGATGGAGTATAGAACTAAGTGCATATATCCACACATATACAATAAAAATTAGTACACTTAAATTCAGAAATATTTAATAATATTAGTGGATTTTATAAATTTAAAAATAGTTAATAATGGATAGCAATGCATATACTCACACAGATTTTTTGGCTTTGGCCTAAGGAAGTCTACAATTTCTACCAAGTTTAAAATCTTGTAAGCTATAGAAATGAAAAGTTTGCTCAATATGACTCTTTTTAAGACTCACCTGTCCCTTCCCTTAAAACATGCATCCTTTTCCTTAAAACATACATTTATAACACAGCTTCCACATTTGTAAACTTATTTTCAACTCTATCTTTAGGCTATACTTTTCACGTGATAGAAAAGTAAGTATTAATAAAGCTAAATTATATTTAAAAAGATTAATTTTCTTCTGTGAAAAGTTCCTACTCCATTGCCAGGTGGTAGCCAAGATATTTGTGAACGTTTGAGCATTATTCTGAACAATGTATATCAAAATATGGACACTTTTAGAGAAATATGTATTTCTCAGTTTGGCGAAGATATCTTAAAATTTTCATTAAATTACAAAATATCTAGTCATATATTCATTGGTAAAGCTTTAAATAATGGTAGAACTGACATGAACAGTGCAGGAAAGTGTGAGTTTCCGAAAGAATTTAATTACAAATAAGCATACTGTTTGTCACAGTGAAAATTGATTTATTATAAAGGAATGATCAAATACTTGTAACATTTTCTAGTGTTATGAGAGCTATATTGTTTCAGAAAAGATAAAATTTATCTTATTATATGCAAATATGGTAATAAGTATACTTTATTACTGAACAAGTAATTAAAAGGACATATATTTATAAAGAATTTATTTCATATTTTTCCTTCTTTTTTTAGCATATGAGTATAGAAATAACATTGTTTTTACAGATTATAAAAATGCAGACTTGAATGTCTTATTCAAGGATATAAAATATGAAACTACTTTCATTTACTCTTGATCTTATAAAAAGCTACAAAACAGAGGGAAATAAATTATTCCTTTCTTATTAGAGTTTTTTTCTTGTTCACAACAGATGTTGTTTCCACAAATTAGTTTATAATTTCTTTCATAACTCAGAAAGAACAACCCTTCAGTTTATAGTCAGGAAATAGCTATAGTGCTGCATATAATTCTGGTAATTATGTAACAAAACTGCACTTTGCTAGAGGAAAACCTTCCTCATAAATCACTCAGTTTAGTATTGGGTCAACTTAATCTTCTGTTGTACCAGCTGTGCAAGATTTAGCTACAAACACAATGGATTTGCCAGACAGAAATGTAAATGCTCAATTTGAAAGATAATAGCTAGACATCTAGCCAGCTAGTTTAATATAGTTAATCTGCAGTGCATGCAGTAAAGATAAACTTTCTTGTGAGTATATCTGTTTTCTACTACACTGCACTCCGTGTTTAGAATATGTATGTTTCTTTCCAAACATGGCAAATTAATATTTTAATTTGATGTTATAAATTGGATATTTGAATTAAGTAGATTTTATCTTAGGCATTTTTCCTGCTTTGGATTATGCCCCTGAAAATACATATATGTAATAATACTATGTGGAAGCTGTGCAGTTGATCCTCATAAACCAATTATTTGATGAGTTGATATTCATAAGTTCAGAATTCTCTAAATATGTATCAGTTATAAAACTATAGTTATAAAGCTGACAACAGTTTTCTCTCACCTGAAAAACTAGTCCCTTTGTCTTCAAATTCTTTATTCTTTGTTCTTTAGTCATGTAAAATAGTTTAAGCTGTGTGTTTACCAGAAGAGGAGATACATCTTCTCTAAATCAGTGTTTACCTCTTTGAAACTGTTTTTCCTAGTCATATGTGAATTGTATCTTAATCTGCCTCTTTGCCAGGAGGGGAGGTGTGCCTTTTCACATGTGTTAAATATTTTGTAGTTTGCCTGCTTACTGGTATTTTCTATGAATGGTGGCTGTATGTTTGTTTGTTTTCAAATGTGAAAATTCTTTGATTTTATTAACAAAGATGCATTGTCAAATGAGTTGGTTTTTAACCCTGGTCTAAAAACCCAATGACCACTCCCAGATTAGGAAGCAGTCTCTGAGAAGGATCTCACTGCTTTCTCCCAGATCTATAATAAAGTGCTTATGGATATTGCAATTCATCTGTCTTATTTGCAATTGACTACAGAAAGAACTCCTTGAGTTCAGTAACATATTTGCTAGATGATTAAGGTGGAATTCCCTGAGCCATGAAAGAAAAGTTTTCTTAGTGTATGGTCTATAAAACCTTTTTTTCTCAGTCCAGGTGTGATTTTGCTTCCTTCATGTACATCAAAATATGTATTACTTTCCTTTCAACTACTACAGATCAAACTTCTCATTCTTTCTTTGACAAAGTTCCCTGTGCCTCTGAAAGCCCAGAACCATTTCAAATGAGTTAGTAGTAGATGTAGCTCAAACTTCCTCTTCTCTTGTAAGAGAAAAGGGAAATTGAGATTAATAGTCCCAGAATGGTGATTAAAATTACAATCTCTCCTAACAGTGTTCATTAACATAACAGGCAGCCCAGTACAATTAGGACTATAACTAATGTCATTGTTATTGTTATTGTTGTTGTTAAGTACCTTCAAGTTGTAGCTGACTCATAGCTGACCCTCCTGGTGGTTCAGAATCAATAAAATTCTTAGGAGGAAATTGCTTATCTTTCTCTTACAAAATAACTGGCAGAACCACCTTGTGTCCACCTTGTGTCATAATTAAAAGCATAAAGGTCAAGATTTACAAATAGAATATCTAATCTAGTCCTAAATAGTCTTTTTGATTGGTTGTATCTGATGTGTCTTGAGATACAAACAGAAACTTATTCTCTTGCAGTTTAGAAGTTAAAAAAATCCAAATCCAGGTACTAGTTCTAAAGAAAGGCACTGTTACACTTTCCCTTGGTTTAGAAGGAATGTATCTGCTTCCTTGAGCATTTGTAGACTTCCAGTTCATCAGAGATTTCGACAGGTCTTGGCTTTCCCTGAAAGGAGCTTACTCACATGGAAACCTAAATTTCAAAGAACACACTCCACTCTTGGCAATTCTTTCTTTGTAATACTAAAGTCCTGCATTTTACCTCTGAACTTTGTCAAAGAAAGAATGAGAGGTTTGATCTGTAGTGGTTGAAAGGAAAGTAAGACATATTTTGATGTACATGAAGGAAGCAAAATCACACCTGGACTAGGGGGGGAAAAAAACACATCAAAAACCAGAGAAAACAACCCACCCAAAAACCAAAAACCTAGGCTAATTAAATGAGAACATCGATAAGGATCTATAGCAATAGTTACCACTCAGTAAGAGACCAAAGGACATGCACACATGAATAAGATAATTATAAAGCTGTAGAGAAAAGATAAAAGTGGAAAGTTTTTAAATGATTACATGTTCTTTTGTTGTCCTTAAGTGCTATCAAGTTAACTACAACTCATAACAAACCTCTAAACAATAAACCTGAAACTTGCCCTATCCTATACTATCATCACTATTTCTGATCTGCTTGACCGAGTTATATTCAGTGAGTCAATACATCTTGTTGAGGGTGTTCTCTTTTTCTGACACTCCATCTCTCTCTCTCCTAGCCTGATATCTTTTTAAGGATTGGCCCCTACTGGCAACATTCTTTAAGTATGTCAGACAGCCTTGCCTCTGATGACCAAACTGGTTGTACTTCTTTCAAGATAGACTCATTTGTTCTTTTGTAGTCCAAGTGATATACAATACTCTTTGCTAAAATAAATCAGTGACATCTATTCTTCTATTTTATTATTTGTTGTGTAGTCTTCCCATGCATAGTGTTGTTAGGCACCATCAAGCAGACTTCAACTCATAGCAAATTTATGAATGAGATTGAAACTTTGTCTTATCCTGTGTTATTCTAACAATTTCCATGATGGTCAAGCCCATTGTTGTGGTCATTGTGCCATGGATCTTATTGAGATTCTTTCTCTGTTTTACTGCCCCTTTACTTGTCCAAACATGATTAATATCTTTTTTCAAGAACTGATACCACATATCATTATGCCCAAAGTATTTGAGATGAAGTTTTATTACCAGAGATCATAATCTAGGCTCTTACCCTTTAGGTTCTTACTTTTGAAAGAATTTACCTGAAAGGCATGGACAAAGTTAAGTAGAAATATCACCTTTATTGTGAAACACTAGACAATCATGTGATAAAGTCACTTGACACTCTACATGGTAAAGTAAGACCTGATGCCTGGGTGCTTCAGATATTTATATGGAGCAAAATGCCAAAGAAGCCAGATGATGAATCTGGTAGCTTGATTTTGTTTATTCCTTTATTTGGAGCCTACAAAGTATGTGCCCTTAATTTTTCTTTGTGTTGTGCTCAGAGCTAGCTCAAGATGGAGTAATTGTGGAAAATTCTGGAGTGTATGGAACCAATTATTTTGGGACAATTTACATGATCTATGCAGTAGGTAAGACAAGAGGAGGAATGTGGCATGAAGATTAAATTGAGACTCATCAATAACCTCTATTATGCAGATGACACAACCTTGCTTGCTGAAAGTGAGGAGGACTTGAAACACTAGTTTCAAAGATCAAAAGGTCAAGGAATGCAGCCTTCTACATGGATTGCATCTCAGTGTAAAAAAACAAAGCAAAACAAACACAACCCCAAATATTTTAATATTAGATGGGAAAAAGAAGACTTAAACTGTCAACAGTTCCATCTTGCTTGGATCCACAATTAACACACTTGGTACCAGCAGTCAGGAAATAAGAAGACACATAGCACTGGGAAAATCTACATTTAGGAACCTCTCCAAATTATTGAGGAGTTGTGATGTCAGTTTGAGTACTAAGGTGCATCTAACACAGGTAATATGGTCTTTCCAATTACTTATGATGCATCTGAGTGCTGGAAAATGAATAAGGAGTAAAGGAAAATAATTGATGTCTTTATGTTGTATTGTTGGAGAAGAGCACTGAACATCCCATGGAGAGTCAAAAGAACGAACAGATATGTCTTAGAGAAGGTACAGCCGGAGTGCTCTTTGGAGGCAAGAATAATAAGGCCCATACTTTGGGCATGTTGCTAGGAGGTGCTATTCGTTAGAGAGGAACATGATGCTGGGAAGGGTGGAGGGTTGGCTAAGGAAAGGAAGACCCTCAGCCAGGTATATTTGACATAATGACTTCTGCAACGTGCTCTTGTGCCCCGGCCCGCAGGGATCTTCAACGGTGACCCTAGGAGGGGAAGAACGAGAATGGGGGGACAGGAGACACAGAGGCATGGAGACAAGTTGAGATTCCAATCAAGTCTCGATTTTAGTGAAATCACTCACAGCTTATATACAGAAGCACAATGGAGGAGGAGAAGTATGCAACGGGGAGAATAACATGACATTTCCAGTAAGCTGAAAGTTATCTGGTAAACAGAAACTTAGCAGGGCGTTCCCAGTAAACCGAAACCTATCCTCCCAGGATGGGGCAACATGTGCAGACATGTCCTTAGAGAATTACAAAATGGCTTCAGCTAGGTTGAAGTAGCAGCTCCCAACACTCTTGTGTGTCAGGAAGTGTGAGAATGGCACAGAATAAAACAGGTTCTTTGTTCATAGCATTGCTATGAATCATACTCAACTTGATGGCATCTAACAACCACAACATGTAGCAGGTCCTTTGATTAAATTTCTCAGGGTTGTGTCCTGTGTTCATACCTTTTCAATCTAGATGCAGAACAGATCATCTGGGAGGCTAAGCTCTATGAGGAGGAACGGACAATGGACAATGGACAATGCCTAGGGATGACAGAAGAAGAATCAATAACTTTTAATTGTGGTACTAGAGAAGGGTCTTGAACATACCATGGACTGCTGTTAAAATAAACAGGTATGTCTTGAAGAGTGTGGAACCACATTTCTTTATGCCTAGGACTTTGATGTTCTGTCTGACATACTTTGGGCACGTTGCCAGAAGAGACTGGCATTTGGAGAAGGACATCAAGCTTAGAGGATGGAGGGACAGTATAGAAAAGAAAGACTGTGGATGAGATGGATTGATAGAGTGGTTGGGGTAGTGGAGGTTGGTATCTTGGAATTACTGAGACTGGCTCAGGACAGGGCAGGGTCCAGAGCTGCTGTATCGAAGGAACTAACCACAGCAATAGCAGGACAAACCTGTTTGTTCCTCTTGCAGTTGAAGGTATAGTCAAATACTTTTCTTCAGCACCACAGTGGAATGCTTCAATTCTCCTATAAAAACACAGGCTATTGGTTTGAATGAAGTACACCTGCTTACAGAATACTATTTAGGTGGAAAAATCTAATCCCAACCCAGGAAATTTGCATTTGAAAAGATATGCAGATTTACCCTGAACTGCCGAGAGTGATAGATTTGCATTTAAAAGAAAAGCTTAGAGGCAAGGGAAAGTGGAAATGACTGTTTTGCTTTTTTATTCTGAGCAAACATTTTACCATTGGCTAGCTTGCGACTCCCTTGGTCCACTGTTGAGTGTGAGTTGCTGAGGTGAAATAATGAAGACATACACCAATTTTGTATATATTCTGCTTGCATTATTTGACCTAGCCCATGAGTACTAGCATTGTGAAGGAGAAAAATGTCTGGCTACCCTGAACTGTATAAAGGGCTTTGGTGGCCTTCTGGTAAGGAGTTGTGCTGCCAAACCAAAGGCACATGGTTCAAACCCACCAGATGTTCTGCAGGAGAAAAATGAATAATCACATTCCATGGTATTTACTGTCTCTGAAAGCTTGCTGGCAGGTCATTTATCATACCAACTGGATGGTACACAGCAACAACACTGAATCACAGGCAATTTTGTGGACTGCTAAGCCTACAGTACTAGTAGTTCCAGAGAAGGAAGAAGAGAGAGAGAAACTTATTGAAATTAAGTGTGAAACATGAATCCTGTGATTAATTATTTAGTCCATTGGCAATAGGAATAAGCTGACCAGAATGCAAGCAAATGAAAAGAAAATGTTTGACTGGCATATTGCTACAATTTTATGACTTGCTCTAGGCTAGATTTTGCTTGCAGATAGAGATGCTTAAAATACCAGCTGAAGTAAAACACTTTTCAGAGAAGGAAACATACATATCTTTTAACAGCACTAGGTGAATTTGTTGTTGTTATGTGCCAAGTCCTTTGCAACCCTACGCACAATAGCATTAAACTATCTTGAGTCCGTCTCACTGTCTCTGACAGACCTACCTCCATTATGTCAGTTACTATGTCAATCCCTTTCATCTGGGAACTTCCTCTCCTATGCTGTCCTTCTACCTGGAACAGCTTGGTTTTACCCTCTCTAGGACGAACCTGTTTGTTCTAACCATCATAGTATAGTCAATACTCTTCTGAAGCTCCACAAGTCAATTCTCCTCCTATCATCCTTAGTCCTTATCTACCTTCCTAATTGCATCACAAGTAATTGCAAAGACCATAGCCTAGGCCAGGTGCTCCTTTATCTCCAGACTGATATCATTGATCTTCAAGACTCTGGTGAGGTCCTTTACAGCAGATTTTTCCAATGTAGTTCATCTTTTGGTTTTCTGGCTGCTGGAACATGGAGAGTATTGGTTATGAAGCAGGGCAAACTGATGCTATTAAAAATCTCAATCTCTTCACGATATATCATGATGATACCAACTGGCCCAGTGGGGAAAATATTTGTTTTCTTGATGCTGAGTTTCAATCCATATTTAAAACTGCACTCCTTGGCTTTATTTATTATTATTATTTTTTAAAAATTATTATTTGTGTGTGTGTGTGTGTGTGTGTACTGTTGAATTGGACCTGACTGGTACATGAGGAGATTGCCTCTCCTCCTGTGGAGCATCTGGTGGTGCAGTCCTTGACTTCCTGCAGTGAGCGCCTCAAATCCTCCTCAGTTACAGCAAGCAATAGTGTGTCAACTGCATAACGCAGGGTGTTAATGAGTCTTCCTCCAATCCTGATGCCACATTTCTCCTCAGAGACCCTAGCCTCCCTCCCAGATGATCTGTTATGCATATAGATTGAGAAGGTATGGAGATAGGACACATTCTTTCTCAATTGTGAATCATTGATTATTTCCTTGTTCTGTTCTGATGGCTGCTTCCTTGTCCAAATATAGTTTTCACATAAGCACAATTAAGTGTTCTGGAATTCCCATTCTTCACAGTGATAGCCACAGTTTGCTATGATTCACACAATCAAACGCCTTTGCATTATCAATGAAACACAGATAGACATTTTTCTGGTATTCTCTGCTTTCAGCCAAGATTCATCTAATATTAGCTATGATACTCCTACTACCACAGCCTCTTCTAAAAACTGCTTCCACCTCTGGAGTTCCAATCATCCTGTACATCTGCCAGTTCTCTGTTGATGTACTATTCCAGTCGTTTTTGGAGAATTTTAAGCAGAATCTTGCTTGTATGTGATAGTAATGGTATTGTCCAGTAATTTCCACACTCTATTGGGTGACCTTTCTTTGGAATAGGAAAAAATATGGATCTTTTCCAGGCAGTTGGCCAGATGGTTGTTCTCCAGATTTCTTGGCACAGCTTGGTGAGTGCATCTAGGGCAGAATCTGCTTGTTGAAATATGTCAACTATAATATTGTCAATTCCTTCAGAGTGGCTTGAACTTCTTCCTTTATCACCATAGGCTCTTGCTCATATGTTGTTCCATGAAATTCTTCTGTTTTAGCCAATTCCTTTTGGTACAGTGACTCCATATTCCTTCCATCTTCTTTTGATGCTTCCTGGATCATTTAATATGCTGCCCAAAGCATCCTTAAGTAATGCAACTCAAGGCTTTTATTTGTTCTTCAGTTTCTTCAGCTTAAGAAATGCTGATGCAGTGCAATCCCAGAGTTTCATAGTTGGAATCCCCCAGATGCTCTGCTGGAGGAGAGACAATCTTCTTACGAGTCAGTACCAGTCAGATCTGATTTGACAGTACACACACATAAATAATAATATATGATATATATAATATATAATATGTAATTATCATATTACATGTTATATTATATATTAGTTATAATATATTATCATATATATATGAAAAAAATGCTGAGCAAGTTCAGACCTTTTGATTGTCTGACTCCAGCACTTTGCACATTTCACTATAATCTTTTGCTTTGTCTTCCTGCTCTGTCCTTAGAAATCTTCTGTTCAGCTCCCCAGTTTCTTAATTTCTTTTCTTTTCGTTGGCTTCTCAGCACTCTTGTACAATATTCACAGTGTCTTCTGACATCCATCTTGGTCTTTTCTTCCTTCTCTATCTTCATAATGACCTTTTTTTCGTTTTTTCCTTCCTGGACGATATTCTTGATATCCTCCCACAGCTCATGTCATGTTTGCTCATTAGTGTTCAAGGCTTCAAACCTGTTCCTGAGATTATTATTTTTTTTGTCCAAGTGCGATAGACTCAAGGTCAAATTTTGTTGTCTGTGGAATTGGTTTCTTATTGTTTAGCTTCAGCTTGAACTTCCATATGAGTAGTTGGTGGTCTGTTCCACATTCAGCTCCTACCCTAGTTTTCATAACCAATAGTAAGCTTCTCCTTCAATTCTTTCCATAGATATAGTTGATCTGATTCATATGCATACCATTAGGTGAAATCCATGTGTATAATCTGTGCTTATGTTTCTTATAAAAAACTATTTGCAATGAATAAATGATTGAATGTACAGAATTCGATCCTTCTATCTCCAACTTCATTTCTATTACCAAACCCATGTTTTCCAACTACTGTTCCTTCCTCCATGGCTTCTGTGATTCCAAACACATCAGCTGATGGTAGTTCCTTATGTTGGGATCAATCAATGTCTCTGAAGTTTAGTTGTAATGTTTCCTGAGCAAAGGTGATGCATCCTGTAGAACTGGTGTGTAGATAGGCTTTTCTTGGCCTGAGGGCCGCAGGCTCCATAGTCAACAGTCTTGGCACCAGCAGCCAGGAAATTAAAAGGTGCATTCCCATGGGGCAATCTGCTGTTAGGGACCTCTCCGAAGTGCTGAAGAGCAATGGTGTCTCTCTGGAGACTAAGGTGCGTCTGATACAGGCCATGGTCTTCGCAATCACTTGTTATGCATCAGAGAGTTGGACAATGACCAAGGAGGATAGAAGGAGAATTGATGCCTTTGAGCTGTGGTGCTGGAGAAGAGTATTGAGAATACCATGGACTGCTAGGAAAACAAACAGATTTGTCCTGGTAAGGGTTAAATCGGGTGGCTCCTTGGAGGCAAGGATTCTGAGGCTCCGTCTAACATACTTTGGACATGCTGTCTGATTCAAAATGTTCCATACCAATCCATGTAATTTTGCCAATACTTAATATGTCAATACTTATATGTTCCATTTCTTACACGCAAGGAACTGAAGAACAAATTCAAACCTTGAGTTGCTATACTTAAGTATGCTTTGGGCAGAATATTAAATGATCCACGAAGTATTAAAGATGGAAATAGTATACAGAGTCATGGTACTGAAAGGAATTCGCAGACACAGAAGAATTTCATGAAACAACATATGAACAAGAGCCTATAGTGACGAAGGAAGAAGTTCAAGCTGCTTTGAAGGAATTGGCAAAAAAGAAGGCCCCAAGAATTAATGGTATACCAATTGATGTATTTCAAGTAACAGATACTGCCTTAGATGTGCTCAACAAGTTTTGTCAAGAAATCTGGAGAACAGCCACTTCGTCAACTGATTGGAAGAGATCTATATTTGTTCCCATTCCAAAAAGAGGTGGTCCAACAGAGTATGGAAATTATTGACCAATATCACTGATATCACATGCAAGCAAGATTCTGTTGAAGATTATTAAAAAATGATGGGAACAGCACATCAACAGAGAACTGCCAGAAGTGCAAGCTAGCTTTAGAAGGGGTCATGGTACTAGGGATATTGTAGGTAATGTTAGCTGGATCTTGGCTGAAAGCAGGGAGTACCAGAGGAATGTTATCTGTGTTTCACTGATTACACAAAGGTCTTTGACTGTATGGATCACAACAAACTATGGCTAACTCTGAGAATGGGAATCTCAGAACACTTGATTGTGCTAATGTGAAACCTATACTTGGAACAAGAGGCGGTCGTCAGAATAGAGCAAGGAAACACTACTGCATGGTTCAGAATTAGAAAGGGCGTATGCTAGAGATGTGTCCTATATCCCTACCTTTTTAACCTATATGCAGATCAGATTATCTGGGAGGTTGAGCTGTATGAGAAGAAATGTGGCATTAAGATAGGAGGAAGATTCATCAACCATCTGTTCTATGCAGATGAAACAACCTTGCTTGCTGAAATTGAGTAGGACCAGAAGTGCTTGCTGCAGAAAGTCAGGCACTGCAGCCTTCAATATGGATTAAGGCTCAATATCAAGAAAACGAAGATTCTTGGGCTAATTGGCACCATCAAGATGGATGGTGAAGAGATTGAGATTGTTCACAGTTTTAATATGCTTGACTCCACTGTTAACAATCTTGGCACTAACAGCCAGATAATTAAAAGACGTATTGTGATGGGGAAAGTCTGCTGTTAGAGACCTTTCCAAAGTACTGAACAGCAATGGTGTCACTCTAAAGACTGAAGTATGCCTGATACAGGCATGATCCTATGTGTCAGAGAGCTGGACAATGAATAGGGAGGATAGAAGGATAATTGTTGCCTTTGAGTTGTGATGTTGGAGAAGAGTATTGAATATACCATGGACTGGTAAGAAAATAAGTTCATCCTAGAGAGGGTTAAATCTGGCTGCTCCTTGGAAGCAAGGATTCTGAAGCTTTGTAGTCCTTGAAGAAGGATGTCATTTTTGGGAGAGTGGAGGGACTGCACAGTAGAGGAAGACCCTTTATGAGGTGGATTAATTTAGTGACCAGGGTAATTGGGGTAGGTGGCACAGGATAGAGCAGGGTTTAGGACTATTGTACATAGGGTTGTTATGAGTTGCAGGCAACTTGGCACATAACAACAACAAACAACATTTCTTTCTTAACAATATCCAATTTTCCTACATTCTTGCTTTTCACATTCCTCTTTCTAATCATTAGTGTCTGCTTACAACTGTTTTTACTCCTTTGTGTTTCCATATTTTAGGGCTCAGTTTCCAGTAGCATATCTGCTAGTCTACTCTGAGTGTGCTCTGTCGTAGTTAGGGTTTTCAAAGGCCTGTCATTTTGGAAATGGATGGCCAATCCTACTTCTTAGTCTGTCTTAATTAAAATGCTTAGATTAATACAGATTCAGACAGGCAAGCATTTTACAGAGAGGAACAGATGAACGACACTCCCCAATTATAAAAGCAACCAATAGAATCAGTGTTGCTCCCTGCCCTTGGCACATGTGTCTTGACCCATCCCTCTCTCTGCTCCAGCAGCATCCCCTTCCAGTACTATCTACCCCATTCAACATTTCCCTTCCCTTATCTAGCCCTTGAGATGATGGCTTATGTCTCAAGCCTTCTCTGATTCTGTGATTCCAAATGTTGCTACCAATCTCTTATGCTGTGGCCAGTATCTTTTGAGTCCAATTATCTCTAAGTCCAAATTCCAGGTACTAGTACTAGGGAAGGCTTTCTGTCTCAGATCGTTCTGAGGAAAAGTCCTTTGCCTTTAACTTCTGCTCCAGAACTGACTTTTTGTGGCTTTAGTGCCTCTTCTCTTTTATTTGCAGCATGCTGCAGTCACAGTAGGACAATTTCCCTTGAGAGGGTGATGTGTCCTCTAGATCTGGCATGTGTGTTATTCTCACCACTCAAAACTATTTAAACACTCAGGCCCTTCTTGCTAGACTTCTGAGATTGTGGGCATACCTGAGCAAGACAATAATCTTCTTGATGGAGTGGTTTTAATAAATACAGAATTATTCAGATCATGATACAGCTATAAAAATGCCAGGCTGAGTTTTCAGCCTATAAATCTGAACCTTCTAATTAATATTTGCTTTGTCTTCAGAAGAGTCTATTCAAACTCTCTATAGATATGCAGATTACCTTCAACTACCTGTTTACCTGGAAGAGAAATGCGTCTTTCCTGAATTAACCTTTGACTCTTGAGACTAATTTTCTCAGTCATATGTAAACTGGAACATAAATTGTTTACTAGAAACTGTATGTAAACTATCATTTTGAATGTAATAACTCTGTAACTTTGAACAAGAGATAGTAATTTGTTGAGCATATTAATACCCAACCCAAGTATAAAAGCCAATAATCATCTTTAAATGAAGAATTCTCTCTGCTCTCCCAGATCAGCAATCAATCTGCCTTATTGGCAAGTTACTATGGAAAGAGCTCTTTGAGTCCAGAAACATTCTTTTGCTTAAATTTAGTGAGAAGTCAAAAGGGATAATGAAATGACTTTTGGAGACCCTAACCAGATCAAATGGACTCCTGAAGAAAACTTAGATGATTCCTGAATGACCTCACCTTGAGACCTCTGCTCACTTAGGGACTAATTCTTAATGGCTTTTCCAAATTGGTAATATGATTAAGAGAAGGGAGTTAATCTTCAATTATGAAAGAGTCAATGGCTAGAAGAACCAAGATATTGCCCGCTGTTCAGTAAATTACTTAATATGGCCCTTCTCAATATAGTCCCCTATGTATATTTTGTGATGCATTGTAAATCCTAGCCTTTTTGCCTATGGCTACAATTTCATTTTGAAGTGATTTATCTATTATACAGATAAAGTTATATTAGGGTGAGATATATCTTAAGGTTTTCCCTTTGTAGATGTTGTTCTATTCTTTAACAACTTGCCGAAGTAAAGTTTTCCATGATTTACATATTTTGTTGTACAAGATTTAAAAGAAGAGGAAATTAAAAATGATAGATTTCACTAACAGCAAGTAAGAAGAGTCACATGTGGTGTTTATCCTCTGAACTGAGGATTCCTGTGCTAAGAAATTTTTTGACTTAAAAGGTAGAGGCAGGACTGTAGCAACAAAAAAAGTGAGAGGAGACAGTGAAAAGAAATGGAAGAGTAATGGTAGCAGCAGAGGTTTTAAAACCAGAAGACAAACAAGGCCAGAAGTAGAGTAGCAAGCTTATTAACCCACTGAGTAGGGAATTGAGCATCTGCAGGAAGGAAGATAATTAGTAGGGTCAGGGTACCCCCTGGGTACTTAACAGTAGAGATAAAGTGGTTTGTCACATTTGCCCAAGCAAATCAAAGGTGAGGTTGGACCAAGAGGTACAATGGACTAATATCCAGAAAGACCACTATCTGTAGGCATAGCAAAAATCTGTCAAGACTAAGTAGTATACCCTGAGTCATTCCTGATTGAACCTGTTTCTTCTGTATTGTTTGTGAGTTGTTCTGTGTGACCATTGCATTGCATTATCTGAGTAGAGAAACGGAGTGTATGGGACAGAAAAGCAGTGTCAGAGTTAATAAAAATGTTGGTGAGGGAAGTTATGTTGGACCTTAGATTCATGAGAATCAGCTTTATACTGTTGATCTTGAATTTTCTTCCCGCCATGTATAGTTAGAGGTTAGGCACTTCCAATGTCACATCATTATTAGCCTTAAAGTAAGAAGGAATCAGAACTTCTAGATAGTTGACTGAAGACAATCAAAAGATAGTCATATACCCACTTTGAGGCTATGACCTAAGATTCTGAAATATTTTATAATCATTAAACGACAATAGTTAAACGTCAATAAGCAGGCACTGAGTGCCAGAATGTGTGATAAGGTATGATAGATTGTAAACGGAATATAAACAGCATGAGAATAGCCAAGGACAGCTCTAATAACACTACAAAGGAGAAGTGACCCCTTTAACAACATCCATAACACAAAACCACTTTCTTTGAGTTCAGACATATCTACCACACTAACCCTTGATTTCGTATAGATATACCCAGGAAGTAATGACATTAACTAGTATAATGCTTAGGGGCTTCTAACAAACTGCAAATAAGCTTTAAAGATGATACTTTATATCTTGTTCTGGTAACAACAAGCTTCTATTTCTTCTGTCTTCTACTTTATATAACTATTTTCATATGATATAATACCTTAAAAAATGGGGAAATTTGACTATTTCACTTATGCTCCAAATGCCAGGAAGATGTGACACAAGCACAAGAAAACTTAAACCTAAGAACAGTAAGAAATCTAGTCTCAAGGAAATAACCATATAGGACAAGAAACTAATACTGTTAAAAGAAAGTAGAATATAAATGAATTTTGTGTATCTTGCTCCCAAATATGTATTAAAAACAATATATGTACAGAGACTAATATCTATATCTATGAAAGTAATGTCTTTTGGGAATAGCATTTTCTTTTTATGTAAATGAGACCATCTTTAGTTCTGTAATATGAATCCTCTACTAAATAATTTCTGAGTTACAAAGAATTGAAAATTAGATATAAGCACAAATGCAAATAAGAGGTAATGTGAATATACCTAAAAACAGAAGAGCAATGGGGTTGCAGAAGCTTAAAAAGACAGTTTTCCCCCAAAACATTCCTCTACAGCTGATTTCCAGATTTTTTATATTTGGCTTTCAGAAGTGTAGTAAAATAATTTTATTTTCTTTAAAGTCTTATCTTTTGGCATTTACGTTATAGTAGCTTTCGTACTCCAATTCAAAGCCATAGAGTCAGAACAATTTTCACATGAGGTGGTTGTTCAAGTTTCTAGTTGGTTTCAGCAGCCAGAGAAACAAGTTCTTTGGGTTCAAGTACAAATCCTTAAGGATTAGATCACTTGTTGTTAGGTATCATTGTAGAGAACAACTCATAGCAACCCTATAGAAAACAGATCTGAAACCTGTCGTATCCTGTGCCATCCTCAACATCTCTGAGACACTTGAGCCCATTGCTGCAGTCACTGTGCCAATCCGGTTAAGGATCTTCTCTTTCACCATCTCTAAACCTCTGCAAGCATGATCTTCAAGGAATAGCTTCTCCTATCAGCAAGCCCAAGTATATGAGAAAAAGCTTTATTATCTTTTACCCCCAAGGAGCACTCTGGCTCCACCTTGTTCAAGACATATCTTCTTCTTTTTTAAATTTTTTAATTTAGTGTTTATTAAATACATAATGGTTATGACTGTATTTATCTCAATATTCTGCTTGTTCTTTTGGCAGTCAACGGGATATTCATTACTCTTCTCCAACTCCACAATTGAATTCTTTTTCTGTCATCCTTATTCATTCTCCAGTGCTTAGATACATAGTAAATTTAAATGACAGAAAAGACCATGGCCTGAATCAGACACACCTGAGTCTTCAAACTCACATCATTGCTCCTCAGAAATTTGGAGAGGCTACTGATTACATACTTTCCCAGTACATTACCTCTCCTATTCTTTTGATTACTGCTACCAAATGTGTATCCAAGTAAAATGAAGTCATTGACAATTTCAATCTTTTGTTCATCTATCAAGGCTACTAGTCCAGTGATAAGGATTTTCTGAACATTGAGCTGAAGTCTGCAGTCTTTGGTCTTCTGCAACAAGTGCTTCAAGTCCTCTTCACTTTGAGCAAGCAAGGTTGTGTGGTCTGCACAATGGAGGTTATTGATGAATTTTCCTCAAATCCTGAGGCTACTTTCTTCTTTATATAGTCCAGTTTATTTGCTCAGCATACAGACCGAATAGATATGGAGAGAGGCTACAACCCTGATGCACACCTTTCTTAATTTTAAAGTATCTTCTCTGTTCACATAGCATCCTCTTGGTCTAGATATAGGTTTCACATGAGCAAAATTAAGTGTTATGGGTTTCCTATTTATTTCCATGTTAGTTGTAATTTGTTGTGATCCACACAGTCAATGGCTTTGTACAGACAAGAAAGCACAAATAGACATCCTTCTGATAATTTTTACTTTCAATGAGGATCTATCTGACATCAGCAATGGTATCCCTGGTGCAATGGCCTCTTCTAAATTCTGCTTGAATTTCTGGAAATCTTTGTCTAGGCACATTTATATTCATTTTTCAATATTTTTTAACCATATTTTGCTTGCATATGATATTAATAGTTCTAAATAATTTTCACATTCTTGGGAGTGTGAACAAATACAGACATCTTTCCATTAGTTAGTCAGACAGTGTCCTCTAAATTTTCTAGCAAATCCAGGACTGCATCTGCCATTTTAAATATGTCAATTGGTATCACATAGATTCCTGGAGTCTTATATTTGCCAATGTGTTCAGTGCAGTTTGAAATTCTTTATTCAAAGATTCTCACCACTGGGC
>NW_006399886.1:6754231-6756406 GCF_000299155.1 Elephantulus edwardii
ACTAAAGGAACAAGGTTAACAATGGAATAGTGTCAAAAACTATACTCAAAGTGTTATGAAAAACTAGAAAAAATGGACAAATACTTAGAAACTTACGTCTGAACTAAATTAACAGTTGCAGAAATAGTATGCCTGAACAGACTCATTACAAAAAAAAAAAAAAAAGAACAGGTAATAAAACAATTTCCAACAACAACAAAAAGCCCTGGGCCAAATGGTTTTATAAGTGAATTTTATCAAATATTCAGAGAGAACTGTCATCAATTCTACATAAAGTATTTCAGAAAATAGAATAATATGGAATTCTCTCAGACTCATTTAATGAAGCACCAATTCTACATAAAGTATTTCATAGAAAAGAAAAAGATTCCCTGACTCATTCTATGAAGCAAATACGTCCTTGGGGGGGAAAAAAACGTAAGGTAAAAACACCACCAAAACAGAAAATTACAGAGCAATATCTCTCATGAACAAAGATACCAAAATCCTGAAAAAAATCTTGGGCAGTAGAATGCAACAGTACTTCAAAAAATAAACATCAACATGACAAAGTTGGATTTGTAACAGATATTCAAGGATGGTTCAATATAAGAAAAACAATCAGTGTAATTCATCACATTAACAAAACAAAGAACAAGAACCACATTATCCTATCAATTGATGTAGAAAAGGCCTTTGAAAAAATCCAACACCCTTTCCTGGTTAAAACAATCAACAAAATAAGAATAGAGAGGAATTTCTGCAACATAGTATATATGGAAACCCAAGAGCCAACATTGTTCTCAACAGAGAGAGATTAAAGGCATTCCCCCAGAGAACAGAAACTAGGCAAGGAATGCCCACCACCACCTCTTCTAATTGTATTGGAAGTCTTAGCGATAGCAATAAAACCAGAGAAGGAAATAAGAGGAATCAAAATTGGCAAAGAGATGATAAAATTATCTCTATATACAGTTGATATGATATTAAACTTAGAATACCCAAAATACTCAGTGAGGAAACTAGTGGGCATAGTCAACCAATTCAGCAAAGTGACAGGATACAATATCTATACATAAAATCAATTGAATTTCTCTACATTGACAAATAAAAGCCAGAACCTAGCTAAGAAAAATAATATACATCACAATAGCTAATCACAAGATTAAATACTTGGGAGTAAATTTAACTAGAAACATAAAGGATCTATTCAAAGAGAATCACAAAGCATTACCACAAGAAACAAAAAACGACCTGGAGAAATGGAAAAATATACCATGCTCTTGGATAGAGAAACTCAATATTGTGAAATTGATAATTCTACCAAAGGTAGTATACAAGTTCAATGCAATTCCAGTGCAAAAAATAATTCCATTCTTTAATGAGATAGATGGAAAAGGAAATTTCTCATTTTATCTGGAATGGAAAGAGACACCAAGTAAACAAAGAACTCCTAGAAAACAAACAAACAAACACAATAAGGTAGGAGGCATCTCACTCCTTGATTTCAGATCCTGCTACACAGCTGTGGTGGTCAAGACAGTGTTGTTCTGGTACAGTGACAGACATATAGATCAATGGACTAGAACTGAGAACCCAGAAATCTGCTAATCTACTTATGTTAAACTGAATTTTAACAAGGAGATGAAATCAGTTAAGTTGGGAAATGATATCCACTTTAACCAATGGTATTGGCAAAATTAGGACACTATCTTCAGAAAACTCAAGCAAGACCCACACCTCACACCATACATAAAACCAACTCAAATGGATCAAGGACTTCACAGTAAAACCAGGAATTATAAACTTCTTCATGAAAAGCTTGGAAGAACTCTGGAAGCTCTAATTCACAACATGAGTAGTCCTCTAAACATCCTGAAAAACCTTGAACCAGATAACAATAAAATAGATGAATGGGACCTTCTAAGAACCAAACCCCTATAAACATCAAAACCTTTTCCAACGGGGTAAAAATGAAAACCAGAGTCGGAAAAAATATTTAGTAATGACATATCTGCTTCCAAGTTGTTTTAATAATTTCTCCAAGTTCATAGAAATATCTTGCCTTTGGAAACCCTATGAATTTGGGGAAATGAAAGTCATACAAGTATTCAGGTCTTTCTTTCATAGGGTCACTATGAGTCATCTATGACTTGATGGCTCTTAACAACAACAACAACAACAAGAACGAGAGAG
>NW_006399886.1:6756506-6765186 GCF_000299155.1 Elephantulus edwardii
AAAAAAAAATTCTTTCATTGTTATACAATTCCCTTTGCCTGCCCAGTCCACTCCATTATGCAGCTTTCATTCTGGACTCTTGTCATGACAATAATACTAATAATATATCCCTTTTACACAGTTCTCTCCATCATCTGTTTCAATGGAGTATACATTATTTATCCACTCTTTATTTAGTTTCCCGCAACCCCATTGTCAGTCCTGCTTTACAACAGTGGCATTATGCAGTATTTGTCCTTTTGTGACTGAGATATTTCACTCAGCATAATATCCTCCAGGGTCACCCATTTTGTATAATAATTCATGAGTGAGTTCTTTGTTTTTAAGTGCAGTATAGTAATCCATTGTGAGAATATACCAAAGTTTCTCTTACTATTCATTTGTTGATGGCCATTTCGGTTGTTTTCAACTCTTTGCTATTGTGAACAAAGCCTTAATAAACATAGGTGAGTATATATCTGCTTGGGTGGCAATTATAGTTTCTTTAGGGTAAATTCCCAGTAGTGGAAATGGTGGGTAAAATGGTATTTCTATTTGCAATTTTTTAAGAAGGTGCCGTACTGCCTTCCATAGTTGTTGCAACATTTTGCACTTGCACTAACAGTGAATAAAGGTTCCAGTTTCTCAACAATCTGGCGAGTATTTGTTGTTTGCTGTTCTGTTAAATTTTGCTATTCTTATGGGGGTGAGATAGCATCTCATAGTTGTTTTGATTTGCATCTCTCTTAGAGCTGGGGATTTTGAATATTTCTTCAAGTGTTTTTTATGTTTTTTTTTTTTTTTTTTTTGCCATCTGAGTATCTTCTTTGGTGGTCTGTTCATATCCTGTGCCCATTTTTCAATTGGATTGTTTACCTTTATCTTGTTGTGGTGCTCAAGTATTTTATAAATTCTAGCTATTAGTCTATCTGACATGTCATTAAAAGAACAATTCTTTCATTGTTATATGAAGGTTAGAGTTCTTGGTTTTGGTCCTAGGTCCTTGATCCACTTTGAGATGGTTTTTGTGTATGGAGTGAGGTGTGGATCTTGCTTGAGTTTTCTGCAGATTGTTTTCCAATTTTGCCAACATCATTTTTAAAAAAGACTGTTATTTCCCCACTTAATTGGTTTCATCTCCTTGTCAAATCAGTTGACCATAGGTAGATGGGCTGATTTCTGGATTCTTAATTCTATTCCATTGATTTATGTGTCTGTTAATTGTATCATACTGTGTTGACCACCACAACAGTGTAGTAGGATTTGAAATTGGGGCATGAGATGCCTCCTACATTTTTTTCTCTTTTTAAGGAGTGCTTTGCTTTGATAATAATAGAAATTTTCTCAAAAGAAAGTATTATCATTTTTTTATATTCTTGTTGTTAGCTGCCATTCAGTTAAGATTCATAACGACCTAATGAACAAAAGATCTGAACCTTATTCTATCCTGTCCCATCCTCATATTTCCAGACACATAAGAGCACATTGCAGCAGTCACACTGTCAATCCACCTACATGAAGGTCTTCCTCTCTTTCATTGACCCTCAACCCTTCCCAACACCAGGTTCTTTTCCAAGGAATAGTGTGAGGTTCAGTTTATATCTAGGGTCACTATGAGTCGTAACTGACTCAATGGCACTTAATAACACACACACACACACACACACACACTCTTTTTTTAAAACACAAGCCTAGTTTTCCTAAGCCATAGTAGTTTCTTTGGACTAATTGTTTTATCCTTATCATCATCATCATCATCATCATCATCATCATCATCATCATCAATGTGTCATCAAAATGCCCATAAAGAAAGTATTTTATTTTTTACACTATTCTTTCATTTTAGTTTGACTATTAAAATAGTTTATTTTTAAACTTCCCAATTTTAAGTTAAAATAGAACTCTAGATCTATCTTCATATCTTACTGATTATAAGATTTTAATACTTAGTTTGTCCTGGGCTTAAAAATCTTTATCTGTTGAACAATGATTATAATCATTTATCCAGATGCTGTCATGTAGTGGTGTGAAGGAGATCAAAAGAGATCAAATAACATTCTTTTGAAATCACAAAGCATTTTTATTTATTAAGATGACAATTTTACCTAGAATATAAAATTCAAATTTATAAACTAAGCAAATGAAAAACTAAGCAAAGAATTCTGTTTTCATAATCTATTCTAATGTCCTCAATCTATTCTCACTTCATATTTTTAAAGATACAGTCATGACTATTTTTACCTAGAGTCTTCTAAATACTTAATAATAGTTGAAAATACTTATAATTATACACTATGTGGTAAATAACAGTTTACTTATCTTTATCTGTTGAAAGAACAATTCTCTATCCAATCTATCTGAAGCTTCAGGCATCATATGGAAGCTGGAAATATAATAAAAATAAAAATATATTATTTATTTTTTTGCTAAAGCCAGTATGCACTGTATAACACTACTTTAGATACTAAATTACATCAGTGTACCATTCTAAAACAATTTACTTCTTTGATTCTCACTTTTTTAAGGAGCAGCCTTGACAACTACTTTTTAAAAATGTTGCAATCTAGTTTTTATTTCTCAAGAGAAATACTAAGCATTTGTAGAAGAGTGTGAAAGAATAGATCATAACACTCTATTTTAGTAATAACTTTTGTTTTAAAAATATTTCTCCAGAATTATTTCAACATCATAAAAGTAGATTATTATATCTCTTTTGAAGTTAAGAAAGCAGATTACAGGGCAGATCACTAAGGTCTTATGATGGCTGAATTCCAGACTTAGGACTCTAAACTCTGTTCTTTCATTGTTTTAGGTGCCATCTTCCCTTACAAAAATAATCAATACTTTCACTGCCCACCCCTCCCCCCAAGCACAACTGGCATCCACTTCCTAAACAACATGCCTTCTGAAACTCTATGAACTTTAACAAATGTCGATAGTTGTAGAGGGACTTCAGGCCTTTTGTTCATAGGGTTGGTATGAGTTGTGCTCGACTTGAAGGCAATCCAAAAGCAACAAGGTTCCATCTAGCCAAGTATGACTCATAACAACCCTATGTACAACAAACTTGAATCTTATTCTATCCTGTGTCATTCTTATCATTTCTGACATACTTGAGCCAGTTGCTCCTCAATAATTTGGTGAAGTCTCTGACTGCAGACTCTTCCAATGCAATGTTTCCTGATCTCCACTCCTACCAAGAGTGTTGATTATGGATCTAAGTAAGATTAAATTGCTGAAAACTTCAATCTTTTCTCCATCTATCAGTCCTGTAATGAGGACCTTTATTTTCTTAATGTTGAGATATAATCCACATTGAAGGTTGTGCTCTTAGATCTTATGTAGCAAGCATTTCAAGCTCTCCTCTAACAAGAAAGGTGTGTCATTTGTTTAACATAGGTGGTTAATGAGTTTTCCTTTGCCCCTGATGCCACATTCTTCATCACAGAGTCCTGTTTCATGAATTATTTGCTCAGCATACAAAATGAACAGTTATGGAAAAAAGATGTAATCCTGAAGCATACCCTTTGTGATTTTAAACCATGCCAGTGTTCTCTTGCTCCATTAAAACAACAGCTTATTGGTCTAGGTATAGATTTTAGGTGTAGGTATGAGCATACTTTAGTGTTCTCGAATTCCTATTGTTTTACTATTAGCCATAGTTTGCTATGATCCATACAGTCAAATGTGTTTGCATAGTTAACATAACACAAACAGACATTCTTTCTGCTTTTAGTTATGATCTGTCTTGCTTCAGTAATGATATCCCTGGTGCCATGGCCCCTTCTAAAACTATTTGAACTTCAAGCTGTTCCCTGCTCTTCAGCAATATTTTGCTTGCATTGCTATTAAAGCTATTGTTTGATGATTCCACATTCTTTTGCATTACCTTTCTTGGGAATGGTAACAAATGTGTATCTCTTCCAGTCAGTTGTCCAGGAAGCTATCCTCCAAATTTCCTAGCATTGACTGGTAAGCATGTCCAGGGTTGCATCTATTATTTGAAACATTACAACTGCCAAAATACACATTAACTGCATTGGTAGCAATGAGAAGGTTATAAAAAGGATTGCCATGTACAGTGTAATATCAATATAAATGCATTGCACTAGTATAAAAGCCTATCTTCATCCCTCTTAGACAAATAGATAAATGTTAAGAAGGAATTTCATTTTTACTCTAATCTTTTATTTGGAATCTGAAAGAAGACAGTGGGGATGGATGGAAAAGAATTTATTCTGTTCTTATTGCTTGCTTGTTTTAAGCCAAGGAGCTGCGAGTAAGGCTAGGAGAAGGATATAATGCTTAGAAAGGCGGAGGAACAATAAAGAAGAGTAAAGCCTTCAACCAGATGGATTGACACAGTGACTGCAAAAAATGGACCTGAGTGTGTCGGAGAATGTGAGATGGCACAGGATAAGAGAGGGTTCAGATCTGTTGTTCACAGGGTCCCTGAGAATCACCCTGGACTTGATGATGTCTAACAACAACAACTGCCTCTATTTAGGCTTCACGTGGAATCATTCATTACCACTATATTTTGAGTTATGAAAGAATGTGACTGGAATTTCACCTAGCGATTAGAAGAACATGCAGTAATCAAATCCCAAAGAAGCATGTATCTTGCAATAAGGAGGTCTCGTGGCCCAGTGGCAAGAAGCTGTGCTATAATCTCAAAGGCACACAGTTAGAATACACCAGTTGCACCGTGGGAGAAGGATAGGCAATCTCCTCCCATGACATTAACTGCCTCTGAAAACCTGCCAGAGGGTCAGCTATGAGTCAGTTCTGACTCTATAGTATACAGCAACAATTACAAGTGGTTTAAGGAATTTTATGTACAGAAATATGCAATATTATTTTAGTAAAGATGGTAAATTCCAACTACATAATATTTGTAATTCTAGGAGGCACACAGGTCATTAGGGAAAAAAAAAACAAAAAACCAAAAATTACAAAACTGATAGAGGAAAATTAAAAGATGTAGTAACAAGCTGGTCTGTGTCTTTTAAAATAGGCAGTGTTTAAAACCTGAGTTACATGTAAAAATGCAAAATACTTTTTTTCAGGAACTAAGTAATGTATTCCCTTCTTACTTGTCTAGGCATTTGCCCAGTAGTTTCTACCAATGGCTTGTTACAAGAGAGCAATGACATACTCTGTCAGAATTTTCTGTTGTTCACCTCCATTAGAAATTTCTGGGAAAGATAACCTGAGATTCTACTGAACAAGGTGCTAATGATGAGCTAATTGTTCTATAGCATTATAATTAACATAATGAGTCCCGGTTAATGTCATTTATTAGTCCATAGTTATATTTAATTGATCTAACACTGGACAGAGTATGAAAAATTAAAAGGAGGAGACAGTGAAAGTCAGATATATTAAACCATGTCTTAGGTGTGAAAGTGCGCTTTAATAGGCTAATCATTAACATTTTCATCTACCAAAATTAAATAGACAAAAGGTATTTTAAAGCAGTACATATGTAATTGACTTTGGAGGGAATTAGGATGGCATTATTCTATGTGAAAAAGGATAAATCAATTATATAACTTGTTTCAAAGAGCTCTAGTGCTTAATCCACAGGGAGCTGTGCTGCTAATATGAAAGTCCTGTCTCCCTGGAGGTTCAAATCCACAACTAGATCCAAAGTAGAAAGAGAAGCAATATTCTACTGTATGATTCACACCCCCAGAAACTCAATCAAGGCCCACATGAAGGAAGTGAATTTGAATTTTGACTTGTTTCCAGTTAAAATGTCATAGTCAATTGTGCAAAAATCATAGATTTACAAATGAATTTAACAATTTTTAAAATACCTAAAAAGAACTTGTATATATTGAGTACATTAAATCAAGACCAATAAGAAAAGCAGAAAACTTTTCAATTAGGGCTGTTGTACATAGGGTCGCTATGAGTCGCAAACGACTCAACAGCACATAACAACAACAACAACAGACTTCAGAATGTAAATCATAATTCATTCTCATGATAAATTTCAATTGTGGCATGAAGACCCAAGTTCAAAGTTATTCTGTTTTTCCCTCTGGAAGTACATTATTCAAATTGTAGTGCTACTATCATTATACTTTTGAACTATCCAACAACCTGTACTTTGAACTTGAAAGTCAAAGACATTATATTTTTTCATCTTTATTCTCCACACCAGCATTTTCTCCTTCTTTTATCTTTTATTTATTCCATATATTCTAAAAGACCAATGTAGATCTATGTTAAATAAAGCCCTGTCCCAAAGTCCAAACTCCTGAGACTTAGCTTAACTATGAATAAAGATTAAGAGCATTATCTATATTACTAACTAAATATTGTCAGTATTGTCAGTTTTTCTACCCCATAACTTGAAAAAAAGAAAGTCCCAAGAGTTGATTGGATACCAATTGCGTTGTTTCAATTAACAGATGCAACTATGGATGTACTCACCGGTCCATGCCAGAAAATTTGGAGAAGAGCTGTCTGGTCAAAGAATTGGAAGATATCTATATTTGTTCCTATTTCCAAGAAAGGTGATCCAACTGAATGTGGAAATTACCAAATAATATCATTAATATAACATACAAAGTAAATAGTGCTAAAGATTTTTTTTCAGAAATTGCATAGAACTGTACATAGGTAGGGAAGTTAGATGGATGCTGGCTGCAAGTAAGGAATACCAGAAGAATGTCTATTATAGACTATTCAAAGGTACTTGACTGTGTGAATTATAACAATTTGTAACTGAAATTGAGCAGAATTGGAGTCCCATAATTGTTCTCATGTAAAACCTATGCCCTGACCGGGAGGTTGTTATGTGAACAGAGCAGAGAAATACTGCACAGTTTAAAATTAAGAAGGGAGTGTGTCGGGGTTGTATTCTCTCACCGTACCTATATAATCTGTGTGCGGAGCAAATTATTGGAGAAGCTGGTCTCTATGAAGAGGAATATGGCATCAGGATTAGATGGGGACTTATTAATAAGCTGCCTTATGCAGACAACACAACCTTGCTTGCTGAAAGTAAGGACGACTTAAAGCACTTGTTTCAGAAGATCAGAGAATGCAGTCTTTGGTGTGTATTGCATCCCAATGTCAAGAAAACATTCTTATCACTGGACCTATAGGCAACATCATGATAGATAGAGAAGAGATTGAAACTGTGAACAACTTTATTTTGCTTGGATTCACAATTAACATCCATGGCAACAGAAGTCAGGAAATAAGGAGATGCATTGTACTGGGAAAATCTGCAGTTAGTGACACCTCAAAATTACTGAGGAGTAATGATGTCAGTTTGAGGACTCAGGTATATTTTATTCAGGCCGTGGTTTTCCTGATAACTTGCCATGGATAAAGATGACAAAAAAAGAATTGATGCCTTTAAGAATTGATGTGTTTGAGCTTTGATATTGAAAAAGAGCACTGAACATGCCATGGATGGCCTAAAAAATGAATAAATACATTTTGGAGAGGGTGAGGCTATAGTGTTCTTGGAAAGCAAGAATGATAAGGCTTCACCTAACATATTTTGGGCACGTTGTTATAAAGGGCTATTCCTTGGAGAAGGACATGACACTAGGAAGATTGGAGGTTGGCAAAGGAGAGAAAATCCTTGACAAAATGGATTGACACAGTGACTGTTGCAATGAGCTCTAATGTGTCAGGAAGTGTGAAGATGGCACAGGATAGAACAGGATTCACATGTTTTGTTCACAGTGTCACTATCAGTTGTACTCGACTCACCAGCACCCAACCACCACTACAACTACAACAACCTCATTACCTTTGAAAGAGTTTGTTTAATTTTATCTTATACATACATTATATAATCTTTCAGAGAAGATATCTATAAGCAGAATTAAAATAAGTATAAGAAAAATCTTCTAAAAGTAATTTTAAGTTTGTCCTCATGTTGTCTGTGCACAGATTATCTGAGTTGCAGTGCTAACACAATGTAGCCCACTGTCTTCTGCTTGACAGCAGACATCCTCAATGTAACATGTCTTATATATATATTTTTTATTTTAATTTTTTTTTATATCTTGGTTGCTACTACCATGAATGTTGATTGTAGATTGAAGTAAAACAAAATTATTGAGACTTTTCATCTTTTCTCCAACTACCATGACTTTGATTATTGTTTCATTGGTGAGGGTTTTTTTTCTTAATCCTTTGTTCACTGCATTCAAGTAACTAATTCTTTCCAATAAGACATTCCCAGGTGCGAGGGCGACGCAGCGCGAGGGCGACGCAGGGCGAGGGCGAGGCTGCCAGCCTGGGGAACGCCGCCGCCAGACTGGGGAACACCGGAGGAACGCACGCCGCCTGCCAGACAGGGGGAACGCCGCCACCAGACCGGGGAACGCTGCGAGAGGGACCCGGAAGAGACCCGGGAAGAGCAGCAGCCAGCCAACTGCCACGGAACTCCAGAAGAGCGAAGACTGCCGGACACTGTGGGACCCCCCTGCAGCCCACACCTGTGTGACCCTTAGCACACAGGGTGCTGCTGCATAAACCCCCAGCAGCGCACAAGCCCCGTCCCCACCTCTTGGTGATAGTGTCCAAATCCTGCGCTCCTTGTCCCATATTCCCTTGCTTTCCTCCCCTTCCCCCATCCCCCTTGAAGCTCCACAACCACACATCTCAACCCTCACAACAGCCCTGTAACAGGTATGCAAGGATGGTTCAACATAAGGAAAACAAT
>NW_006399886.1:6770736-6779904 GCF_000299155.1 Elephantulus edwardii
CTAGTGGACAGAAAGTGATGTTACCAAGCCAAAGGTAGGTGATTTTAATCTGTGGCCCTCAGGCCTGCTTTTAATTGTTTTTGATCAAACATTCTTCTACGTGGCATAACACTGGTCTCTCCATTTGCTGTACAGAGGTAACTCGTGGTTGCTGTGATGCTGAACACTATGACACAGATGTATCAAGGCAATAATGGTTATACATGGTGGACAGTGTTTGGTGGAGCTCCCCAAATAAAACAAGTTTGGAAGTAGGAGTGATATCCACTTCCAAAAAATCTTGCCTCTGGAAACCCTACAAACTTGGATAAACTGTAAAAGTTATACAAGTGTTCAGGTCACTTAATAACAACAACAACAGTTACATGTCTAATAAGGGACTTATATGTAGAATTTGTAGAATACTCCAGCATCACAAGATAAACATAAACAACTCAATTGCAAAAATAGACACAGGTTATGAACAAACATTCATATAAAAGAAGACATTCAGATGGCTAACAAACACATGAAGAAATATTCAAAGCCTTAACTCTAAGACAGATGCAAATCAAAGTATCTATGAGATATCATCTCACTTCAGTAACAATAGCAAAGTACATAGCAGCAAGCTATAAATCTCGGCAAGGTTGTGGAGCAAGTGGAACCCTTATTCACTATTGGTGGGAGTATAAAATGGTGCAACTAATATGGAAGGCAGTTTGTCACTTTCTCAAAAATTTGAAATAGAAATATTATTTGATCCAGCAATTCCTCTACTGAGAATATTCCCTAAAGAAACCAGAACCACCACTCAAATAGATATACACATGTCTATGCTTAGGAAGTTGAAAGCAGGAGTGTCATCCACTGCCTAAACAACATGCCTCTAGAAACTCTAAGGACTTAGAGTAATGACAATAATTATAGAAGAAGTTTCAGGCCTTTTGTTCATATTGTCACTATGAGTCATGCTTGACTTGATGGAACTTAACAATAACAACAACATGTTGTTTTGTTGTTCACAATAGCAAAGAGATGAAAACAAACTTAGTGTCCATCAACAAACGAATGGATAGAGAAGCTGTGGTATACTTACAAAATGGAATACTAAGTAGCACTGAAAAACAAGAAACTTAAAAAATATTTTACGAAATGGGTGACCCTGGAAGACATTATTATGAGTGAAATAACTCAGTCACAAAAGGATAAATACTACATAATGCCACTGTCATAAAACAAGACTGGCATAGGGTTTGGGGGAATTTAAGAAAATAGGGGATAAATAATGTATACTGCGTTGAAACATGATGGAAATAACTGCTTAAAAGAGATATATGATTAGGAATTATTTTCATGACAGGAGTCTAGAATGAAAGGTGCATAGGAAAATAGACTGGGGGTTGGGAACAAGGTAATTGTGCAACAATGAAAGAATATGTAAAAAAAAAGAGAAAAGGGAACTGGTAGTGGTAAGGATGAAAATGTGCAACAATGAACGAATGAAAATCCAAGTTCTCTATAAACATTTGTTAAAATCTCAATTAAAAATAAAATGGAAATTAAAAAAGAAGAGTATCACTAGTATCACATACAAATAAAATCATGCTGAAGATTATTCAAAAATGACTGAAACAGTATATTGACAGAGAACTAACAGAAATACGTACCAATGAGGGAGTTTTTCTTTTGCGTTTGAAGGAGAGGAGCAAACGGGGGTTAGGGGGGAGGGGTTTGTGCGGGGAGAAGGGTGCAACATGAATGAACGGAATTCCAAAATCTCTGTAGATGTTCACTGAAATGAAAAATAAAGAAATTAAATAAAAAAATTTAAAAAAAAAGAGGCTGAAAGGAAAAAGTATCGGAGGAATGTCTGTTTGTATTTCTTTGACTATGAAAAGGCATTTGAATATTTGGATCATAATAAGTTGTGGCTAACCTTGAGGAGAATGGGGATTGCAGAACACTTTATTGTGCTCATGTGAAACCTATCTTTGGATCAGGAAGCAGTCCTCAGAACAGATTATTGTTCAAAATCAGGAAAGGAGTGCATCAGGGATGTGTCCTGTCTCCATTTCATTTCAATCTGTATGTTAAACAATCATTTTTGAGAATAGGCTTTATGAGGAAGAATGTGACATCAGGATTAGAGGAAGACTTACCAACAACCTGATTTATGTAGATGACTCAGGCTTGCTACTAGGTAGTTTAGTGGTATGGAGTTGTTTTGCTCAACATGCAAGTGATTTGAATTTACCAACTGCTCTGCAGGAAAGAGATGTGAAATCTCACCTCTTGTGTTTTGTTATTGTTGTTATGTTTTGTTGAGTTGACTATAAGTAATAGCGACCCTATGGACAATTGGCTCTGAAACTTGCTCTTCCCTGAGCCAAACCTCTCCATCTCTGACACACCTGATCTCGTTGCCACAGTCTTGGTGTTAATCTATCTCATCCAAGGTTTTCCCCTTCTGCATTGACCCTCTACTCTTCCATGCATGATGTTCTTTTCCAAGGACTGTCCCTGCTGGCAATATGCTGCCCCTGAAAACCCATTGAAGGATCAGATATAAGTCAGTTTCAGCTTCTTGACACAATGCAAAAACAACAAAAAAAAACAACCATCAAATATATCTTTAAACATACAAATATATATCGTACACTCGACGGCACATAACAACAACAACAACATTGGCCTGGCATCAGAAATGCCTTTTATGTGTCCACTGATAAGCAGTAGAGAAATGATTCATATGCCAGTCGATTGACTCTTTTTCCCTCTCCTATACTCTTACCATAGATTATGAAAACAGTATGTGTGGTGAGCAAGCCTGTATCTTCACATATACTATTACCCAAAATCACATTCTTTCTTTTGATTTAGACAGGGCAATAGCCAAGCTTTTTCTTTTCATTGTTCCACAAGTAATCTTTCTCAAATAGGTGATTTTTATGGAAAAAAAATATTAACACATATTATCTGATTCTCAGTTTATTGACATAAACATATATACATTATATATTTAAAAAATTGTTAGAAACCTAGCAAGTATAAAAATCTGTCATAAAAATCAGAAGTTTAAATAAATTCCTAGATGAATGAAGCCTACCTCCAGTATTAAAACTTGAGAACAAATGCAGATCTCCAAAGCAAGTGTACCTCATCTCATTTATCTGATTTAAAATATTTCTGCCTTTCTCTCTCTCACTTGATCTTGATCTCTCTCTCAGTGTAGTCAAATTAGAAAGGATTCATAGCTAACCCTCCAGGGGATTTTTGAGGCTATACATTTTTCAGAAATATGCATTTTTCTCTCATGGAAATGCGGGTAGATTTGAAACTCCTAAAAGGAGAAATCTTTGATTTAGCAGCACAACTTCCATAATAATTTAGCAGTCAGCTCTGGTGTGTATAGTATTACACATTGAAAGGTCAATTGTTCAAGTCCATCATTTACTCTGGTGAGAAATATAATACAGTCCTGTTAAAATCTGTAGTATAAAAAAATTTAGTGGAGTGCTTGCATGACTACAAATAGGCAAAATGACAGTGAATTAGGTTTTTACTTTTAGGGAATTCAATGAGTATCTGATGCATAGAAATAAAAATAGGGAAAGGAAATTGTGATAGAAGAATTCAATAAAATAACTTCTAATTTATTCGTTATATATAAAAAAAACATAAGTGTGCATAGATTAACAATTATAAATAAATAAATAAATGTAGGGTGCTCTGGTAGTTAGTGGTTAGGATTGCACTGTCAACACAAAGGTACACAGTCTGAATTAACCAGCTGATTTTGGCAGCAAGTTGAATATTCTTTTCCCATGGGGTTCCCATGCCTCTGAAAACCCACTGGAGGGTCAGCTATGGGTTTGTTATGATTTAATGATATACAACAGAACAAACAACAAAATGAATATGTATTAACTCCTGGAAAATATTTTTCAAATGGAAGCTTTGCATATTCACTACATACCTGATCCAACATTCACTCAGATCAATTCCCTGCCTTTCAGATTTATCTGTTGTCAAATGAGTGATGTACATATTCTTCCCAGGACACTTTTACTATATATTTTTTGCATTCTGTTTAAGCAACAGTTTTGGATTCTAATTAGTATTTGATGACATTATTTGTTGACAATAAATATTTGAAGGCGTTTGGAGTTAAAACTAACCTTTCTTCTGGGTGTAGGTTTTATGTAATTAGCATTGAAGGTAACAAAACATTTATTTTGATAGTAAAGGAGGGAAATTCATCAATAAAATTATTCCTTTGTTATGTATGTTTGTATGTGTATGTTTGTTCTCAGTGTATTTTTGTTGTTGTTAGGTGCCATAGAATTGAGTATGTCTCATAGTGACATTATAATCAAAAGATCTCAACCATATGCCATCCTCACACTTTCCAACACACACAGAGCCCACTGCAGAAGTTACTGTGTCAATTTGCCTGGTTTCAGGTTTTCCTCTTCTTGGCTGGACCTCAACTTTTCCCAGCATTATGTCTGTCCCCAAGGAATAGCCCCTTCTAGCAACATGTCAAAAGTATGTGAGGCAAAGCTTCATCATTCTTACCTCCAAAGAGCACACCGGCTGCACAGTCTCCACGATCTATCTCTTGGCTATCCATGGGATATTCAGTACTCTTCTCCACCACAGCTTAAAGGCATCAATTATTTTTCTGTCATCCTTATTTATTTTCCAGTTCTCAGATGCATAGCAAGTGCTTGGAAAGACTATGACTTGAATCAGACATACTTGAGTTCTGACACTGACATCTTACTCCTCAGTAATTTGTAGAAGTTCCTAACTGCAGATTTTCCCAGTGCGATATGTCTCCTTATTTCCTCACTGCTGGTAACAAGGGTGTTCATTGTGGATCAAAGTAAGATGAAGCTCTTGACAGCTTCAATCTCCTCTCCATCCATCATGATATTGCCTATAGGTTCAGTGATAAAAATCTTTGTTTTCCTAACAATGAGATGCAATCTATATTGAATGCTGCGTTCCTTGAACTACGGCTACAAGTGGATCAAGTCCTTCTCACTTTCAGCAAGAGGTGTGTCATCTGCATAACACAGGCTATTGATGAGTCTCCCTCTGATGATCCTGATGCCACCACATTCCTCTTCACAGAGGGTCCATCTTCTCATATAATTTGCTCAGCATACAGGTTGAATAGATTTGGACAGAGAATACAATGCTGACACACTCCCTTCTTAATTTTAAAGCATGCAATGTTCCCCTGATCCATTCTCACAACAGCCTCCTGATCCAGGGGTAGGTTCCACATGAGCAAAAGTAAGTGTTCAGTGTACACATTGTATATTAATAAATGCAAACATCTTTTTAAATATTCATCAACTTTTTTATACTATATATCCTCTATTCTAGGTCTTAACTGCTTTTATAAAAACAAACCCTGTGGAAGTTTAAAAATACTAAATCAGAATCAATGTATTATCACTTAGAGTTTTATATTTAAAATTTTGTAAAATAGTTGAATTTTGAAAATTAAAAATTCAAAATTTACATTTTGTATGTTTTGTGTAACCATTATTTTTCTAGGGAAAAAAGCATACTAAGAAACAATTCTCCTTATACACTTCATAAGAGTCAGCACATTTCTAGGTACTGAATGTGAGAAATGGCTACAGACATGCCATCTTACAACTTAAAAAAATAAAAATGCATTTATATCATTATTGTTTTTGGTGGTTTTTTTTCTCCTAAGAGTTGTAATAATATCTAGAGAAAGCAGAATCTGATTCTATACAAGTCATTAATAGACCACAACAAACTAAAATATCTATTTGTAATTTTCTTCAAATTATTATTATTATTATTATTAATTTGTGGCAAATAATTTCATAACTTTTACTTACTAAGAAAAATTTCAGGAGATCTACTCTTGTAAAAGTAAGTCTGCTACTATCCGGCCATTTCTGATTCATAGCAACCTTCTCTCAATTTGTGAATGTGAACTGCTTATCAATCAGTATGTCAGGCAACTAGTATGAAAAACTGGATTACATGAAAGAAAGTGGTTTCAACGTTGGAAGAAGATTCATCAACAACCTATGTTATGTAGATGACACAATACTTCTTGCAGAAAGAGAGTAAGAATTGATGCACATTCTGAATAAAATCAATGTCTATAGCTTTCAGTATGGTTTACATCCCAGTATTGAAACACAACAGAACAACACAACAAAACATACACACATAAAATCATCACAACTGGAAAAATAGGTAACATCATGATGGGATGAGAAAAGAGTGAACATATGAAACATTTTATTCATTTTACTTGTATTCATAATCAATATCTGTGGAAGAAGCAATAAATCAAAACGTGTGTTGTGTTGGGGGAAATCTGTTGGCAAAGACCTTTGTAAAGTACTAAAGAGTAATAATGCCAGTATATGGGCTACAGTGTCACTGACCCGTGCTAGGGTATTTTCTACTATTTCACATACATGTTGGACAAAGAATAAAAAAGACTGAGGAATTTACATAATTATGGTATAGTCAAGAACATTGAATGTACCATGAAATGCCAAAAAGAACAAACACATCTGACTCAGCAGAAGTACAGCCAGAATACTTCTTAAAAGCAAGGATAATGAGACTTTCCTTCAGATTCTTTGGCTCTCTGTTAGTAGTCGAGTTTTTTAAGAGGATATTATGCTTGAAAATATAGGAGAGGAAGATCCTCATAAGATTAACACAGTGAACCCAACAAGGAATGTAAGTGTTGCAGAAATTGTGAAGATAGTAAAGGATCAGATAGCATTATGTTCTCCTTTACACAGTATTATTATGAGGTGAAGTCTACTGGAGAGCATCTACCAGCAACAAAGAAGAAAGTCAGTTCATAATTTTGTGGTTGAAAATGCTTAATTTTAACTTCATTTTAAAAGACACATTTTTTATGAAGCTGATTAACAACAAAACTGGAAATACATTTAATTTTGAAATATAAAGGATTGATAAGGTAAATAAAATTATATCTTTGTCCTTGAAGTAAGGGTAATGTGAAAGATGAGCCTTTCCCATGTTTTATTTCTTTTCATTTTATACATTTATGATTAAATATAAAATGTTAGAGATTGTACGTGACCTTCCTATCTAGCGTAATTCTTTTTCTTTCCACTTAAGGTAAAAAATCCTATTAAATACAGGAGAGAATCTTTTTAGGTATAGTTTCACGCATACACACTTTGTCAGTAAATGCTTCTGGAGAAAACGAGAAAAAAATGTGTATCATGCATAGACTATAACAAAGAGTAGTCAAGCAATAAATCTGCTTTCAAGGATCTCTTAAAGTACCAAAAAGCAAGTACGTCCATTTACACATTCAGATATATTTGCCCAAGCCATAATATGTCATTTTCTTCATATGCTTATGAAAGTTGGACAACGAATAAGGATGGCTGAAGAAGAGTTGATGCTTGTAGAATTGTGGTATCAGTGAAGAACATGGAATACACATGACAGGCTGCCAAAAGAACAAATAAAACTGCCTTGGAAGGAGTGCACCCAGAGAGATCTTTAGAAGAAAAACATTAAGACTTTGTTTCAATATTTTTGGTCATGTTATTAGGAGGTATCACTCTACTGCTTTTGAAAATCCACTGGAGGGTCAGCTATGGGTCACTTTCAATTTGATAATATAAAACAATATTCTTTAATAAATCAGTAACTGCAAGGAATGATTTTGAGTGTTTTATAACCTAATGAAAACACGAGAAAAAAAAAAAAATTTTCCATTCATCTTTGTAAAGACAAAAATTATTCACTGTTAAATTGGCATCCGTTGATTGCTATTTTAGGAAAAATAGCAAGTCCTTATGTAAAACAACTCTGAAGCTTGGCCTGCCCTGAGCCAGTTTCACTGACTCCAACTCACCTACCCCCATTGCCCTAGTTACTGTATCAATCCATCTCATCTGGGTCTTCCTCTTCTGCACTGTCCCTCCACCCTCCTGAGTATGATGTCTTTCTCCAAGAATTGATCCCTCCTGGCCACATGCCCAAAGTATGTGAGATAGAGCTTAAAAATCCTTCTCAAAGGAGAAACTTGGTATCACCCTTTCCAAGATAGACTTCTTTGGCTTTTTTGTTGTTGTTGTTTGTTTGTTTTTGTGGTTCATGATATGTTCAAGACTCTTTTCCAGCACCACAACTCAAAGCCATCAATTCTTCTGTCATTCTTAGTCATTGTACAGCTATCTAATGCATAGCAAGTAATTGCTAAAACCCTCACTGGATAGGCTGTACCTTAGTCTTTAGACTGACATTGTTGCTTCTCAGTACTCTGGAAAGGTCCTTGACAGAATAAACAGGTTCCTCTGAGAGAGGGTGAAGCAGGCCTGCTCATTGGAGGCCAGGCTTCTGAAGCTTCATCTGACATACTTTGGCATGCTGCAAGGAGGGACTGGTCCCTGGAGATGGACATCACATTTGGAAGAGTGGAGGGATGGAGAAAGAGAGGGAGGCCATCGATGAGATAGATTGATGCAGTGACTGGGGTAATAAGAGTAGGTGTGCCAGAGACAATAAATTTGGCACAGGATAAAATGGGTTTCAGAGCTGTTGTACATAGGGTTGCTATCAGTCAAAAGCGACTCAATGGCACATAACAACAGCAACAACAACAATTTCTCTTTTGATTACCTGGTTGCTGGTGCCAAGAATGTTGTTTGTAGAGTCGAGCAAGCTGTGTTAACAATCTCAATCTCTTCTCTGTCTATCATGATGCTGTCAATTGACCCAGTTGTGAGAATTTTTGCCTTCTTACTATTGAGCTTCATATATAATATTCTTCACATTCTCTCACATTGAAGATTGCAGTCCTTGCTCTTCTACATCAAATGCTTCAAATTCACCTCAGTTTTATCCAGAAGGGTTGTGACATCTCAATAAGACAGGATGTTGGTGAATCTTCCTCAAAGCCTGATGCCATCTTCTTCAGAAAAATTACCCTGTCAAATTTTCTATTCAGTATATAAGTTAAAAAAACATGGAGAAAGGGTATATTCCTGACACATTCATTTCTTGATTCTGAACTATAAACTTTTTCCTTGCTCTGATCCTCTAAACCTATATGATGGCAATATGCATGTGTGTGTGTGTGTGTGTGTGTGAGAGAGAGAGAGAGAGAGAGAGAGAGAGAGAGAG
>NW_006399886.1:6780419-6791494 GCF_000299155.1 Elephantulus edwardii
ATCTTAATAAAATGAAAACTAATTATTAGTAAAATAATTAAATTATTTCAATTTTAAGTGAAGTGTTCTGACAGAAAGGAAAATCTTTCTGAGTAATGTAAAATTAAAACACAATCATAAAAAAGGCACTTAGGAGTCAGCCTTCCTTAGTTTCCTAGCTCTGTACTAAAAATATCCAATTCATAGAATTTTACTTTCTCTGTTTTATCCACTATTTATTCAGGCAGTGAACAACACAATTCGCTTTTGTTCTGGCAGCAGTTCTCTTGACTGCTGCATGTTATTATGTTAAAAAAAACAGAACAAAAACCGCATAATCAAAACAATCCTCAAGAAGCATTGAGAATTTGCAGGTGCACTATTCATTAACAAAGAGGAATACTAAGACTACTTATTAGCAGTCTGAGTTTATCATTGCTTATTGTCTTTGTATTTTAGGGTCTTTTCTCCAAATTTTCAAAAGGCCTTGCTTATATTTAAAACAAAACATGATAGTGATTACAAAATAATACTATGAGATAACCCACAAACTACAAATACAAATCTTTTATTTTTGAAATATTAGTCTGGTAGCATGATTACTTAATTGCTGCATATTTTATACACATTAAATGGAAGACCCACATATATCAGACTGTAAATTTTCCAAGCTTATTCTTCATTTGTCAGTTATTTTGTGTTAACAAACAGTCTAATATTTACCCCTCAAAGTTTTTCCTATGGGATGGAGCTGACTTCTGCCCAGTTTCTTTCTTTCTTTTTTTGTTTTTAGCAATTTTAGGGCACAGGTTGGAGAAATAAGCCCTATTGAGGAAAATATACTTTTGTTGAAAAAAATCGGTGGAATAAAAGAGATAGTGAAATGAAGAGATGAATTCAAAGGCTAATCTCAGATGTGTCATATAACCGTGCCTCATTTCTGCTTCAATTTCACTGATCAAACAGATAACAAGGAGGCAAAAGCTTATGTTAAATTTATCAGGGCAGAAATTTCTATTTCAGAGATATCAAAGAGAATTAATTTAGAACAATAATATATAACAGTCCTGTTATTAGTCATATAAGTATTTCATTTTTTTCCTTTTAAATTCTGAAATTCCCCTGAGTCTCCTGTTGGCATGGGGAGGTGAGAGTCCCAATGTTTCAAGACTTTTCAGATTAGGAATAGTTTTTCATAAGACTATACTTTTGTTGTCTAAGAATACTTTCCCAGATCCCTTTGTTACATGCTTGATCATCCTTCCTCTTAACATGACTTCATTTATATTAAAATAATTTAGCTTGCTTGATAATTGCTTTGGAAAATGTGATAAAGTTGCACAGAAATTTCAGTTTGCTTCCTCCACATGGAAGATGAAAATCCAAATATAATTTCACACCTTGAAGAGACATAATATTTTCAGAAATGCTGGGTAACATTTTGATGTTACAGCCATCCCAAAAAGTCATTTGACTTTTGCTCTTTTAGTCAACATAGCTCCATTTTTCAATAGCAACTCCCATAATCCTTTTTGTTTAAAGTTGGCATTATAGCAATTGCAAACTAATCCCCATGTATAGATATAACTATGAGTTGTTAGTTAAGCATGGTAACTCATAGGGACAGCATCAAGTGACACATCTCATCAACCATTATTTTGTTCAAATTGCAACTGAACTGCAGTGGTTTCAAAGCAAAATGTTTGGAACATTGTAGATGATTTTAAATTCAAGATGTTACAGATAATCCATGAATTTAAATAATGTTAGTTTTCTACTCTATTTATTTTCTAAATTGCACTAATTTTTGATTCACACTTTTGATCCAAGTGGATTGTTGTTTTTCCTCTATGCAACAAGTTGACCATAGCTATGATTCTTAGCAAACCCTATGACAAACACATCAGAACTTTGTCCTATCATGCACCATCCTCATGATCTCAAACTAATTGTTAGTCACTGTGCCAGGATTAACTATTGATTAATCCAGATTTTCAACCCTTGAATGCCAGAAGCCCAGACATGTCCCTCTTGGACCATTGCTTCTACAGTGCTCTATTTACCAAGAATATCTATTGAGGGATTAACCAAAGATACATAGCTGAATTGCTAAAGGTATAAAATATTTACAACCCTTACTTTTTTAGAAATCACTAGACTTATTTTATGCTGCTGATCAAAGCCAAGTATCAAGTTCAGAGTGAAGACTCCTTTTCTTTCATATTTAGTTCCTGGAATGTAGACCCTGATTTGACTAGGTTGCAGAATAATTTGAATTTTTTTTTCCTGTGTCACCAGCCTTCTAAATTCGTGGATCTCAGGACTAGGAGATGAAAAGAAATTCTCCAAATTTGCAAGAACATTTTAGACAGTAAGTAAACTACAATCTTTAAGTGATCATTTGTATGATTAGGAGTACTTTCACGTGATTAAAATCTCTCATGCTTAACAATTAAGTTTTGCCGTTCTTGATTAGAATGTTCAGGAAATAGTGAAAAGCAGTATAGCCCATGCAGGCATTTGGAATTGAGGTCCAGTTTCTTTATTGTAGAATAGTACTTTTCTTCTCTTAGGAGACTCTTCATTTGTCCGCTCAGTTAAATTGTGACTTAATCCATGCAAATTGGGAAAATCTGCTATGATAGAGCTCTTTAAAGAATTAAAAAGCAAAGAAGTCACTTTGGTGACTACCGTATGACTTTTTCAAGTTATATTAAGTGAAAAAAATGTAGAAATTATAGGATAATATCATTTATATGACATAGAAGTAAAATATTGTTAATTATTACATAAAAATTGTTAGAACAGTAAATACATCAATAGAGAATTGTCAAATTCAAAGAGGATTTAGATGAGGCCATGAAACCGGGTATACGATTACTGATGTCAAATGGATCTTGGCTGACAGCAAAGAATACTAGAAGGATGTCTATTCCTTTTTCTTTCTTTCTTTCTTTCTTTCTTTCTTTCTTTCTTTCTTTCTTTCTTTCTTTCTTTCTTTCTTTCTTTCTTTCTTTCTTTCTTTTTCCTTCCTTCCTTCCTTCCTTCCTTCCTTCCTTCCTTTCTTCCTTCCTTCCATCTTTCTTTCTTTCTTTTTTTTCTTTCTTTATCTTTATAAAGGCATTGGACTTGTGTGGATCATAAGAAAGTATGACTAAATTTGAAGAAAATTAGAATTCTAGAAAACTTACATGTGCTCATGAACAACCTATATCTAGACCAAGAAGCTGCTTTCCAAACAGACCAAGAGAACAATATGTGACTGAATATCAAGAAAGATGTGCAGCTGTGATGTATCCTTCTTTCATACCTATTCAATATCTAGGCTTAGCAAATCATTTGAGAATCTAGGTTTTATGAAGATGAATGAGATGACACAACCTTGTTTGTTGAAAGAAGGGAGGACTTGAGATGCTTGCTGCAAAAGATCAATATGGACTATATTTACATGTCAAAAAAACAAAAATACTCACCAATAGGCCAATAAGCAACATCATGAGAGATGGGAAAAATATTGAAGTTGTCAACTACTTCATCTTACTTGAATCCATAACCAACATGCTTGGTACCAGCAGTAAGTAAATCAAAGGAGGAGTTGTATTAGGAAAATCTACTACCAGGGATTTCTTCAGAGTACTTAAGAGCAATGATGTCAGTTTAAAGTTAAGATGTGATTGATCTAAGCCATGATCTTTTCAGTTTCATCTTATACACCTAAAAGTTGAACAATGACTAAGAATGACAAAGAAGAATTAATGTTTTTGAGTTGTGTTGAAGAAGAGTCCTGATCATCCTATGCATTGCCTAGAAAATACGTCTGTCTACGAGAAAGTACAATCAGGGTCCTCCATAGAGGCAAGGTGGAAAACCCCCGTCTCATATATTTTGAGCAAGTGGAAAGGAGTGGCCAGTCCGTGAACAAGGATATCATGCCTGGAGAAGTGGAAGGTCAGCATAAAAGAGAAAGACCCTTATCAAAATGGATTGATATGATGACTACAACAAAGGTCTCAAGTGTGTTGGAGCTGGTGAAAAGGACACAGTGTAGGGCCAGGTTTAGATATCTTGTGCATTGTGATGCTGTAAGTCATTGTTGACTCCAAGGCACAAAAAAAAACAAAATTAAATAAAACACTAGCAAATGTTCTACATAATGTATAAACATAGAATTGCCAGCTTACTGTTAGATCATCCAGTGTTCCACTAAAAACGTTCAGAAAATATATATAAGAGTGCTTGAATGAGTTAATTTTCAAAATCTCCTTTAAGTATTTTTATTGTCAACAATATTTTTCCTTTTTTTAACCTCTTTTGCCAGCAATATTTCAGTACTTTTGGCAATTATTTATCCATGTAATCTTTAGTCAGTATTTAAATAATTAGTTTCTTAATATTTTTAATTATGAGTTTATTTGTTTAAAGTTTATTTGATATATGTAGAAATGCAAAGTTTCACTTGTCTTTTGGACACTTGGATATTATAGATTCTACAGAATCTCTATAATGTGTGAATTATGAACAACTGATTTGTTGTTGTTAGGTCACATTGAGTTGAGTATGAACTCTACAGACAATATGAACAACAGATCTGAACCCTGCCTTATCGATTCTATGCCATATTCACAATCTCTAACACACTCAGCTTCATTGCTCCAGTCACTGTGTCAATCCACCTGGTCTAGGGTCTTCTTCTTCTTCACAGTCCCTCCAAGTTTCTAAGCATGACATCTTTTTGAAAGGAATGCCCCTCTTAACAACCTCCTCTAAGTATGTAAGATGAAATTGTATCCTCTTTGTCTTTAAGGAGCACTCTGGTTACACCTTTTCCAATATATATCTGTTTATTCTTTGGGCAGTCCATGGGATTTTCAGTACTCTTCTCCAACACCACAGTTTAAAGGCATCAATTCTTCTTGTGTCTTTGTCCAGCTCTCAGAAAGTAACTGAAAAGACCACGCCCTAAGCCAAGTTCACCTTAGTCCTCAAACTGATATTTTTGCTTCTCAATAATTTGGAAAGATCCCTGACTCCCAACTGTCCCAGTGAAATACATCTCCTCATCTCCTAATTGCTGGTCCCAAGTGAATCAAGGAAGATGAAATAAGTCTCCTGGTCTAATTTTTGGTACCAAATGAGTCCAAATGAGATGAAATCCTTCATTGCTTTAATTTTTCCTGTTTATCATTATTTTGCCTATCAGTACAGTGGAGAAGATTTTTTTTTTCTTGACATTGAGAAAGCTTGACATATTGAAAGTTGCAGCGTTTAACCTTCTGTACCAAGTGCTTCAAGTCCTCTTTACTTTTAGCAAGCAATGATGTGTCATCTGCATAATGAAGATTAGTGATGAGCTTCCCTCCAATCCTGAATCTTCATAGAATCCAGCTTCTCATATTACTTGCTCAAAATACAGATTGAACAAGTATGGAGAAAGAATACAACCCTTAAAAAAAAAAGAATACAACCCTTACACACACCTTTTCAAATTTTAAACTAAGCAGTATTCTTTTGTTCTGTTCCAACAATACCTTTTGGTCTATGTTTAGGTTTTGCATGAGCAAAAATAAGTGTTTTGGGATTTACATTTTTCTCAATATTAGCTATACTTTATTATGACCTACACAGTAAAAAATGTCTTGCATAGTCAATAAAACACAAGTAGACATTCATTAGCTATTCTCTGCTTTCAGCCAGGATCCAACTAACATTAGCAATGAAATAGAGCAATGAAAAAGTCATATACTCTTCTAAATTTAGCTTGATCATCTGGCAGTTCCCAGTCTATATACTGTGCTAGCCATTTTTGGGTCATCATCAGCAGTAGTTTACTCATTTGTAATATTAATGATATTATTTAATGATTTCTACATTTTTTTGGATCATTTTCTTGAGAATGGGAAGAAATATGGCTATCTTCCAGACAACTGTCCCCTAAAATACAACAACATGCTATAAATTTGGGTTTTTTTCTCTTCCCCAATATGCTATAAATTTGATAGAGTGCATTATTATGCTTTTCCCTCCCACTGTAATATCTTCTTTTGTTTTGACTCTCATTTCCTTTTTTCTTTGAATTTTTATTTTGTTGTTGTTGTTGAGAATGTAGACAGCAAAATACACACAAATTGAGCAGTTTCTACATATATAACTTAATGACATTAACTATATGTTAGAACTTAGGAAACTATTTTCACCTTCCATTTTCTCCATATTTTAGAAGGTATTTTTTATTAAAAAGTGGTGTTCATTTTTATCCTTTTTATTGTCTATTAAGATGACGTGAGGTTTACATGTTTTCCTTTTTTAAAAGTTATTTTAATTTTATATTGGTTTGCACAGAAAATTCAAATACTCTGTGTTTTATTTGTGTACTTTATGTCCCACATATACATCTATTCACATTTTGTTTCATATGATCATTCCTTAACATTGTGTTTTATATAATTAATCACCATTGATCCATACTTACCATCATCCTGCCTTTTCAGGTCTCCACTGGATCTTTTTTAATTTCATCACCCTTTCCTCTGCTCACTAAACTCTGCAACCTTGTGCCATTCTCACCCCCACTCCCTCCACTCAGATTCCCTCTTCCCTCCTCTTCCCTCTTTGGACTTCTGTGCATATCTTCTTAGTAATTCTTCTATTTTTACAATAATGGTCTTATAAACTATTTGTTCTTATGAGACTGAATTAGTCCACTAAACATAATACTTTGCAGCCTCTTCCACGTGATATAGTATGTTTTTTGAAATATTTTCTTCTGAGTGCTGCATCGTAATTGATCATGTGAATGTACCACAATTTCTCAATTCATTCATTTGTTGAACTGTTTCCGTTTTCTTCCTGTTGAGAATAATGGTGCTATGAGTATAAGTGTTCAAATCTCAAAATTTTGTCTCAGTTCTATTTTAATTGGAACTTTCTCTTAGCAACAGAATAGGTGAGTTATATGAGATTTATAGGTTCAGCTTCTTGAGGAAATGCCAAACTTCCTTCCATAGTGGTTGTAACATTTTACAACTCTATCAATATTTCATGAGTGTTTCAATCTCTTCACATCATTTTCAACATTTATTACTTACTGTCATATTAATCTTTGCCACTGCTATTGGGGTGTTTAATCATTCTGCAGGTAGTAGTCCAGTTTTGCCAGCACCATTGTTGTAGAAGTCATTGTTTCTCCACTTGCTAGGCTTTGTTTTCTTGTCAAACACCAACTGACTGTAGGTACATGTATTAATTTCTGGTTTCTCAATTTTTTCCATCAGTCAAAGGAATCATCATTGTACCAGTACCATGTTGTTTTGATTATTACAACTATACAGTAGGTTTTGAGATCAAGGAGTGCTTCATTCTTGTTTTGTAGAAGTGCTTTGCTTATTTGTAATCTCTTTCATTTCCAAATTAACTTGCCAACTGCTTTTTCTATCTCTCTGAAAAATTAATTTGGTATCAGCTTGGAATTGCATTAGACATGAAGATTGCTTTTAGTAGGATTGTCATTTTCAATATATCCATGAACAGAGGATATTTTTCCTTTTATTTAGATCTCTTTTTTCCCCCATACAGTTTAAATTGGTAGTTTTAGTTTTCTTTATAAAGGTGTTTTGTGTGTGTGTGTGTGTGTGTGTGTGTGTGTATTTAGTTAGTTTACTCCCGAGTATTTCTCCTTGTGGTTGGCTGTGGTAAATAGTATTGGTTTTTTAGTTTCTTTTCTGTGTCTCCTTTGTTACTGTAGAGGAATCCCAGGGATTTTTGTATATTGATCTCATATCCTGCCACTATTCTAAATTGCTTTACAGGGTTTAGGAAGTAGTTTGTAGTTGTTGGGGTTTTTTGTGTATGCTACCATATATTGAGGCAGTCGTCAGAACAGAGCAGGGCAACACTGCATGGTTCAAAATTGGGAAGGGTGTACACCAGGGATGTGTCCTGTCTCCATACCTTTTCAACCTGGATGCAGAGCAGATTATCCGAGAGGCGGGGATCTATGAGGAGAGGCGTGGCGTTAGGATTGGTGGACGATCTAACAACAATCTGCATTATGCAGATGACACAACCTTGCTTGCTGAAACTGAGGAGGACCTCATGCACTTACTGCAGAGGGTCAAGGGCTGCAGCCTTCAATATGGACTGAGGCTCAATGTTAAGAAGACAAAAATTCTCACCACTGGACCAATGGGTAGCATCAGGATGGATGGTGAAGAGATTGAGATTGTTCACAGCTTCAGATTGCTCGGCTCCACGGTCAACACTCTTGGCACCAGTAGCCAGGAAATAAAAAAAACGTATTGCGATGGGAAAGTCTGTGGTTAGGGACCTCTCCAAAATACTCAAGAGCAACAGTGTCTCTCAGGAGACTAAGGTCCGCCTGATACAGACCATGGTTTTTGCAATCACTTGTTATGCATCAGAGAGTTGGACAACGACTAGGGAGGATAGAAGGAAAATTGACGCCTTTGAGCTGTGGTGCTGGAGAAGAGTATTGAATGTACCATGGACTGCCAAGAAAACAAACAGATTCATCCTAGAGAGGATTAAACCAGACTGCTCCTTGGAGGCAAGGATTCTGGGGCTTCGCCTGACATACTTTGGACATGTTTTAAGGAGAGACAGGTCTTTGGAGAGGGACATCATGCTGGGTAGAGTGGACGGACAGCGCAGGAGGGGAAGACCCTCTGGAGGTGGACTGATTCAGTGACTGGGATACTCGGGATGGGTTTGTCAGGGGCAATGAGATTGGCACAGGATAGAGCATGGTTTAGGGCTGTTGTACATAAGGTCACTGAGTCGCAAACGACTCGACGGCACCTAACAACAACAACAACAATAACAATCATATCTTTGCATGTAGTGACAGTGTTGTCATCTCTTTGCCAATGTGGATGCCTCTATTTGCTTCTTTCATCATAGTGCCCTAGCAAGTCCTTCCAATGCAATATATAATTTTTTTGTTGTTGTTGTGTACCAGTTAGTCAGATGAATCACATGGAAGGAGATTGTTCATCTTTCTCCCTTGGAGTACCTGGTGACCTTGAACCACAAGCCTTTGGGAAGAGGAGTGGTGAAAGCAGGCATCCTTGCCTGGTCCCTCTTTCCAAGCAGAATGCATTTAGTCTTTCTCCACTGAGATGTTAGCTCTTGGCTCTGCATAAATTGAGGAAATTATTTTTCTATTTCTATTTTGCTGAGCTTTTTAATTAAGAAGGAACTTTGGGATTGTGGAAGACCTTTTCTGCATCAACTTACAGGATCATAAGGTTCTTATTTCTTGCTCTGCTAATATGATGAATTATTTTGTTGTATTTTTTTCTTACATTGAAAAATCATTGTGTACCTGTTAAAAATGCCACATAGTCATGATAAAATATTTCTTTGATTTGCTATTGGAATCTATTGGCCAGAATTTTGTTAAGAAGTTTTGTATCTATATTCATGAGAGATATTGATGTGTAGTTTTATTTTCTGATAATGTCTTGCTTGGTTTTAGTGTAAGGGCAATGCTTGCTTCATTGAATAATTCTGGATGTGTTCTCTTCTTAAAAATAATTTCAGTAGAATTGGTGGTGGATCGTCTATAAATGTTTGGTAGAATTCAGCTTTGAAGCCATCTGGGTCAGAAGATCTTTTGAGGTGTACCGGGGAGGGCGGGGTGTCATTTTATCTCTTGCTCAATCCCTTCTTTTGTGATAGATTTGTTCAATTGTTCTACAACTGTCTGTGTCAATCTGGGAAGGGAGTGAGCATCAAGGAAATTGTCTATTTCCTATCAATCTTCAAATTTATTGGAGTATAGCTTTTCATAATATTCCAGTATTATTAATTTAATTTCATCTAGTTCTGTTGCTATATCATGTATATAATTTCTTATTTGAGTTATTTGTGTCTTTTCTCTTTTATTTTAATTTTACCAATGATATGTCAATTTTATTGACCCTTTTGAAGAACCAGCTCCTAAACTTGTTGGTGGTTTCATTTGTTTTCTTGTCTTTAATCTCATTGATTTCAACTCTTTATAATTTTCTTTCTTCTATTAGCTGTTGGGTTAGATAGTTGTTCTTTCCTATGAGATTGATGTGTTAAGTTAGATTATGAATGTTTCTTCTTTATACTTTTTTGTATACTTTTCTATTGCTATGAACTGCCCTCCTGAGAGTTGACTTAACTGTAACCCAGAGATTTTCACATATATTTTTATTATCAATAATGTCAATTAACATTTTATCAGATTTTTTTCTTCTATAACACAATCATTCTCTAACAGGTTATTATTTAGTTTCCATATGGATGTTTTGTGACCTTTACCCTTTTGTCATTAATTTCTAAATTTTTTGGCTTTGTGGTCTCGGAAGACACTTTGTGTTATTTAAATTATTATTTTTTTAAATGTGTTCAGACTTGCTTTGTGTCCTAATATGTGACCAATTCTGGAGAATATACAAAGTACACTTGAGAAAAAAGTAAATTTTAGTTAAATGAAGTATTATAAATAAATTCATGCACAATGTCAAGTTGGCTGATTGTATAGTTCGGTCTTCTGCATCTTTGTTAAGTTTCTTTCCCGTTTACCTATCCCTTGGTAACAGTGTGTGTTAAAGTTTCCTATGACTATTGTAGTACTGTGGATGTCTTTCTTCAAGTATGTTAACCGTTATTATTTTGTGGGTCTATAATTTGGTGTGTAGATGCTCACTAAGGTTATGTCTTTTGATCTACGGTGTCTTTAATAGTTACTTAGTGCTCTTCCTTATCTTTTATTGTGTTTTTCATCATGTAGTCTATTTTTAAGAGATTCATATTGCCTCTCCTGTTTTTTTTCATATTAAATTTTATTAATTTTAATGAACATTAGAGAGATTTGGGTTTTCATTCATTCATTGTTGCACTATTTTCTCTACCCTCCTCCCTAGTTTGTTCTTCTTTCCCACCACCTTGAAAGTATGTTTTAATTTTCCAGTTGCCACAGTGCTTGCCAAAGCCAGTTCTGATTAATCTCCTTTGTCACTATGTCCGTTGCCATTCCCTATCACTCATCCCCGAGAGAGACTTCACCCTGATTCATAAGGAAAAGGGGACGGCGTATTCTCTTAGCT
>NW_006399886.1:6793287-6794987 GCF_000299155.1 Elephantulus edwardii
ACTCCTTGCTATTGTGAACAAAGCTGCAATAAACATGGGTGTGCATATATCTGCTTGGATGTCAGTTATGGTCTCTTCGGGGTATATTCCCAGTAGTGGAATTGCTGGGTCAAATAGTGTCTCTATTTGCAACTTTTTGAGAAAGCGTCATACCACTTTCCACATGGGTTGCACCTTTTACACTCCCACCAACAGTGAATAAGGGTTCCAGTTTCTCCACAACCTCGCCAGCATTTGTTGCTTACAGTCCTGCTTTTTTGTTGGTGCCATTTGCTTGGTGTATCTCCCCCTTGCCCCCTTTATTTTTTAGTGTATCTCAAGTGTTCTGGAATTCCTATTCTTCTTAGAGTCAGCCACAGTTTGTTGTGATCCACAGAGTCAAACACCTTTGTATAATCAATGCAATACAGATAGACATTCTTCTGGTACTCCTTGGTTTCAGCCAAGAGCCATCTAACATCAGCTATAATATCCCTAGTATCACGAAATATTCTAAACCCAATCTACACTTCAGGCAATTCTCTGTTGGTATACTGTTCCAGCAATTTTTCAATAATGTTCATCTTGCTTGCATGTTATATCAATAATATTGTTCAATAATTTCCATATTCTGTTGGGGCACCTTTGTGCTCACGAACTTGTGTCAAGAGATCTGGAGGACAAGCGCCTGGCCAACTGACTAGGAGAGTTCTATTTGTTCTTCCATTGAAGTTAAGTATGCTTATTGACAGTCCAGGTTTTATCACTACCATTTTGCTGAGTTTCTGCTACAGTCATTTCTGGGTATTTCCTCTGTATCTTTGTACTTCCTCTGTGTGAAGGATTTCCCTCAGAATTTCTTTAGAGTTGGCTTTGTTTTCACAAATTTCTTAGTTTCTACTTTTCTGCAAATAATCTACTTTCTTCTCCATATTTGATGGCTGGCTTTGCTGGGTACAGGATTCTCAACCGTAATTTGTTTTCATTTAACCTTATGTATACTCCATCCATAGGTTGCTACATAGGGTTTTCAGAGGCCTGCTATTTCAGAAGTGGATGGCCAATCCTTCTTCCTAGTCTGTCTTAATGTGACTGTTCAGATATAGAAAAGTATCAGATAGACCAGCAAGTTAAAGGTATATCCCTTATTGCGGCGTTAACTTTAGTGTCAGTGTTGTCCCGGCCTTTCTCACACGCGTCTTTACCCACTTATTTCCCTGCTCCACCATCCACCAGGATACCCATCCACTCCTACCCCCTCCCTTCACATCTATCTCCCTTTGACCAGCCCTCCATCTAATAACTTATATATGAAGTTCCATGGCTTCTGTGATTCTAAACACATCAGCTGATGGTAGTTCCTTATGTTGGGATCAATGTCTCTGACGTTTATTCGTAATGTGTCCCGACTAAAGGTGATGCATCCTGTTGAACTGGTGTGTAGATAGGTTTTTCTTGGCCCGAGGGCCAGAACGAATGTCCCGCAGTCTTTGCTTCTTCTATTGCCTAGGGAGATGGGAGGGGTCTCTAAGCTGCCCAGCCTTCAGCTTGTCAGATGCCTACCCCTTCCTCTCTGCGGCCTTCCCCTTCCTCTGGATTGAGGCTCAATGTCAAGAAGACAAAGATTCTCACCATTGGACCAATTGGCAGCATCAGGATGGATGGTGAAGAGATTGAGATTGTACACAGCTTTAGTTTGCTTGGCTCCATAGTCAACAGTC
>NW_006399886.1:6795312-6808222 GCF_000299155.1 Elephantulus edwardii
GTCTAACACGCTGTATGGACAGAATATTGAAAACAGCATGAGAAAAACAAAGAGTAATTTACAAAGGAGAAACATTTGGGGTCTAATCTTTTTCAGGTTTGCAGAGCTTCTTGAATATGGATTTCCTTATTCTTTATAATATCTGGGAAATTATTTGCTAGTTCCTCTTTCCCACTTTTGTCAGTGTTTTCATTGCCCTCTATGTTCTGGGATTCTGATCATAAATACATATTTTTTCCTTTTATATATGTCATCATACATGATTCTAATATTGTCTTTATTTTTCCTTCCTTCTTTCTTCTAGTATGTTCCCAGTAAGGTTCTTATCTTCCCGTTCACTAACTTTCTGGTTCATCTCTTCTGTTCTGCTTTTTTTTTGTTCCTCTACATGTTGAAAACTTCTCATTTTGATCTTGTTATTCTGGAGTGCATTTCCGTGCATTTCTATTAATCACAGTACTGGGTTTGCAGCATCTTCCCCATCTTCTGTTGACTCTTAAATTTTTCTACATTTTTTATCTTAAGCATCAATTCTTTATTCCATCATTTGTAATTTTTTAATTTTTTTTTATTTTGATGAAAGTTTGTAAAGGACTTGAATTTCCATTCACTCATTGTTGCACATTTTCCTCTTTGTCCCCCTACCCCTCAGTTCACTTTTTTTTTTTTTTTGGAAAAAAGTTTTTTCATTGTTATTCATTCCCCTGCCCCTGGACCACTTTACTATGCAACTCTTGTTCTGGACTCTTATCATGCCATTAATACCTAATCATATCATCTGTTTCAATGCTATGTACATTATTTATCTCTTCTTTTATTAGTTTCCTCTTAACACCCATATCAGTTCTATTCCAAAACAGTGACATTATTCAGTATTTGTCTTTTTGTGACTGAGATATTTCACTCAGCATAATGTCCTCCATGGTCATCCATTTTGTATAATATTTTATGAGTTCTTTTACTTTCAGTGCTGCATAATAGTCCATTGTGTGAACTTCTCTATCCATTTGTTTGTTGATTGGCCCTTGGGCTGTCTCCAACTCTTTGCTATTGTGAAGAAAGCAGCAAAAACATGGGAGTGTATTGAAATTTCTTCATAGTAGTTGTTCATGTTCTTTTATTCCAATATATTACTTCTGGCTCTGTAACTCTGGGATATTATCTTAATTTGGGATAGTCTCTTTATGACTTCCATTCTTTCTTTTACTAAATCCGTCTTCTTCTATTGATGTATCTCGGGTATTCACTTTATAACCTCTATTCTTTCTTCCATTATTTTTACCCTCTTCTGTAACTGCTTCTATGATTTGACATCAATATATTTCTTCTGCCACTCTGTCTCTGAGGTATTTATTGGAACTGCAAAATGCTCTTTTTTAAGAAGAAGGCTAATTTTATTTTTTTTTCCACAATGATTTATGCTGTCTGCTATTTCATTGACCTGATGTGATGTGTTTCTTAGCATGTATTAGGCCATTTCTATTATGTCTTATTGTTGTTGTTGTTGTTGTTGTTAAGTGCCATCAAGTAGCTTGTGACTCATAGCTACCCTATGTACAAGAGCCCTAAACGTTGTTCTCTCTTGTGCCAACATCGTGGTCTCAAACACACTCATTCCCACCACTCCACTCACAGAATCGATCCATCTCATTGAGAGTCTTCCTCTCCAGAGCCATCCCTCCACTCTCCCAAACACGATGCCCTTCTCCAAGAACCAGTTCCCTCAGCATCCTTTACTCCAAGGAGCATTCTGGCTTCACCCTCTTAAGGTCAAACCTGTTTGTTCTCCTAGCAGTCCATGGTATATTCAACACTCTTCTCCAGCACCACAGCTCAAAGGCATCAGTTATCTTTCTATCATCCCTATTCATTGTCCTATGATCCGATGCATAGCATGTAATTGCAAAGACTATAACTAGGTTAGGCACACCTTAGTCTCCAGCCTGACATCATTGCTCTTCAGTACTTTTGAGTGTGTCTTTGTAGCTTATTTCTTAATTTTTTTAAGTCACTTGTGTCCGAGGTGGGATTGTGTAGCTTTTTGACATTTTTTTAAGTGCTCCATTTATGATGAAGAGGAACTCTCTACACCAAGAGTCATGGTCTGTATTTCTTGGCTGCAGGCAATGCAGCTGCTGGCGTTGGTACTCCTATTTGTTTTGTTCTGCACAGTGCAAGAATGTTTGATGCTGGAGGACATGAACCCTGAATTCTAGTGTTCTTTTTTATTTATTTAGTATTATTTTTTTAAATTTTTTTAATTCTAGCGTTCTTCTTTGCTAATGGTAAGATTCTTATTTCTCTTGGTGAATCTATTCAATTTAATGACACGATTGGCCAAACTTTTTGCAAATAGACTCACACAATCCATTTTCATGTCTGTGCCCATCCATATAGCAAAGTCAAATTCTATGGCTAGGGAAAAAGTTTTGAACATTCAACCTTTTATACTACAGACCATTAAAAATTTTATTTGAAGAATTAACTTTCCCTTACAATCATTTTAATAATCAATACATTTTTAAAAGCATGTATGCCAAGTACTTGATCCCTCATGCCTTAATATCCTCATTTGGATAGAAGAGTCTGAATAGACACTAGAGTGCCGAGAAGTAAAAGAAAGAAATCAACAAGTTAAATAGCTGAGTTAAAGATTTCAAAGGTCAGCATGGTAAGATAAAACAGAGTATGTGCAACAAACTGGAGTTCAAAATCAAAATGATCATATTCATTTGGCATTTCTTTTTTAAAAAAATAATTTTAGTGAACATTTACAGAGATTTTGGATTTCCACTCGTTCATTTCTGCACTTCTCTCCCTGCCCAGCCCTTGTCCCGGCCCCCAGTTCACTCCTCTCTTTTAAAAGTAAAAGAAACACTCCGTCCCTGGTACACAATCCCCCCACACCTCTCCCACTTCCCCAAGTACATTCCACTATACAACCTTAATTGTGGACTCTTGTGATAACCATAATACCCTATCATAAAAAGCTTTTCAATTATTCACTCCCTCATCTTTTTCAGTGCAGTATACATAATCTATCCAGTTTTCCTCAGTCTTACCCCAACCCTGATATCCGTCCCATTTTACAGCAGTGGCACCATGCAATACTTGTCCTTTTGCGACTGAGATATTTCATTCAGCATAATGTCCTCCAGGCTAACACATTTTGAATAATATTGCATGAGTTCCTTGTTTTTCAATGCAGCGTAGTATTCCATTGTGTGACTATACCATAGTTTCTCTATCCATTAGTTTGTTGATTGGGCACATGGGTTGTTTCCAGATCCTTGCTATCGTGAACAGAGTCGCAATAAACATGGGTGTGCATATATCTGCTTGGATGTCAGTTATGGTATCCTTGGGATATATTCCCAGTAGTGGAATTGCTGGGTCAAATTGTGTCTCTATTTGCAACTTTTTGAGAAAGCACCATACCACCTTCCACAGTGGTTGCACCATTTTACACTCCCACCAACAGTGAACAAGGGTTCCAGTTTCTCCACAACCTCGCCAGCATTTATGGTTAAGACAGCATGGTACTGATACAATGACAGACACATAGATCAATGGAATAGAATTGAGAACCCAGAATCATTTGGCATTTCTTAAGCTGAAGGAAGTAAAGAACAAATTCAAACCTTGAGTTGCAATGCTTAAGGATGTTATGGGTAGAATATTGAATCATTTAGAAAGTATTAAAAACAGATGGAAGGAGTATACAGTCATTGTGCCTAAAGGAATTGGCTGACACAGGAGAATTTCAAGAAATAATATACAATAAGTTGGCAATGGTGATGAAGGAGGAAGTTCAGGTTGCTATAAAGGACTTGGCAAAAAATAAACTCCAGGATTTGATGGAATAACACTTGACAGATTTCAGCAAACAGATGCTGCTGCCTGAGTGTACTCACCAGTTTGTGCCAAGTAATCTTGAGGACAACACCTGGCAGACTGACTGCAAGAGATCCATATTTATTCCCATTCTAAGAAATCAAAACAAAACAAAAAACAAAAATAAAACAACAAACGGTGACCTGACAAAGTGTGGAAATTATCAGACAATATCACTCATATCACATGCAAGCAAAATTCTGCTGAATATTATCCAGATATGACTGGAATAGTACATTGACAGAGAACTACCAGAAATACAAGATTAGTTTAGAAGAGGCTGTGACACTGTAGACATTATTTGTAATGTCAGATGAATCTTGGCAGAAAACAAAGAGTACCAGAAGACTATCTATCAGTGTTTCATTGACTATGCAAAAGTATTTCACTGGGTGGATCACAACAAATTGTGATTAACTTTGAGAAAAATGAGAATCCCAGAACACTTGATAGTACTTATGTGAAATCTATACTTAGACCAGGAGGCAATTGTAAGAACAGAACAAGGAAAATACTGCATGGTTTAAAATTGGGAAGAGTGTGTGTCAGGGATGTGTCCTGTCTCCATTTCTTCTTTTAAATCTACATACAGAACAGACCATTTCTGGAGGCTGGTCTGTATGAGGTGGAATGTGGCATCAGGATTGGACGGAGACTCATCAACAACCCATGTTATCCAAATGACACAACCTTCCTTGCTGAAATTGAAGTGGACTTGAAGCACTTGCTGCAAAACATCAGGACTATGTTTTTCAGTATGAATTGAAGCTTAACATCATGAAGACAAAGATCCTCACCATTTGGGTCAACTGGCAGCATCATGATGGATAGAGAAGAGATTGAGTTTTTTTTAATAACTACGGTTTGTTTGGCTCCACAATCAACACTCTTGACACCAGAAGTCAGGAAGTAAAAAAAATGAATTGTGTGTGTGTGAAGTCTGATGTCAGGGACCTCTGCAGAGTACTGAGAAGCAACAATATCAGAATAAAGACTAAGGTGCACTTGATCCAGGCCATAATCATCCCAATTATTTGCTATGTATCAGAGAGCTGGACAATCACTAAGAATAACAGAAGAAGAAAGAAGTAAAGCCTTTGAGTTGTGGTACTGGAGAAGAGTCTTGAGCATACCATGGGCCACCAAGAAAACAAAGAAGTCTGTTTTGGAGAGGGTGAAATCAAATTTCTTCTTGGAGGCTATGATTTTGAAGCTCTCACATACTTTGGAGCAAATACTTTTCTTTTTTTTCCTCACATAATTTATGGCCAGGAGAACCTTGTCCTTGGAGAAAGACATCATGCTCAAAAGGATGAAGGGAAAGCACAGGAAAGAAAGATCTCAGATGAGATGGAATCATACAGTAACTGGGGAAATAGAGGTAGGTGTATCAGAGTCAGTGAGACTGGCTCAGAACAGGGCAGATTTCAGAGCTGTTGTACATAAGAAAGCTATGAGTCGCAGGTCATCAACAGCACATGACCACAACAAAAATGACATGATCCACTTTGCTAGAAATTGAAGAGGAATAATATTGCATTCATTGTCAAAAGATAATTTCAAGATTTATTCTGAAGTGAAATTTTGTGAGTGATAGGGTAAGAATAAGAATAAAACGGTAGGTGTGTCAGACTCAATGAGACTCGCTCAGGACAGGGCAGGCTTCAGAGCTGTTGTACATAGGGTCACTATGAGTTGCAAGTGACTCAATGGCACATAAAACCAACAACAATTTCTGATTTTCCCATCCCAATCAAAACAGGAAGTTCTGGTGATCTAGTGGTAAGGAGTTATGCTGCCAAGCACAAGACTTATGGATCATATCTACCAGCTGCTTCTAGGGGGAGGAGGGGGACAATCTCCTCCCCTGTGAATTAAAGCCTTTGAAAACCCACTGGAGGGTCAACTATGTGTTGATTCTCTCTTGGCAATTGTTGTTGTTAAGTGCCATCGAGTCGTAGGCAACTCATAGCGACCCTATGAACTAAATCTTCGACACTTGTGTGCATGACTTTCATCCTTTCTCCAGGTTCATAGGGTCTCTGGAGCCAAGCTATTTTTGGAAGTGGATGCCACTCCTGCCTCCAAGCTTGCTGCAATCAGGGAGGACCACCAAACATTGTCCACCAAGGGTAACTGTTATCGCATTTGACACATTAGTGTCACAGTGTTCCGCTTCACAGTGATCACAAGTTACTTCTATAAGGTAAGTGGACACACCAGGGCTATATGACCTAGAAGACAGTTTGAACAAAAACAATGAAAAACAGGCCTGAGAGCCTTCAGTATTTTACCCTCTGGCACTGCCAAACGCTAGCCAACTCTGGGCTAATGAACCCCAGTTCATCTGTCAAGTCAACTCTGCTGACCCCCACTTGGGGCACAGAGAAAGCCACAAGCACCCAGAGCCTTCTTTACCTGCCTCTCCTCAAGAAGCCAGAAGTTGCATACAGCCGACACTAAGTCTGCTAAGAGACTTGGCAGTACTAGCAACAAAAATAACATCAAACCAATACTTTGAAGGAACAGTATGTCCCTTTTGCTGAAGAATCTTCAGTTCACTTTGGAAACATTGGGCATCTGCATTCACAAGCTAAGTCCAGTCCAGAGCAACCCGTCAGGTTGAGGCAATCAGCACTAGAACACAGTATGGATAATCTCGTCAAATGCTTGAGTTCTGGACAATTCATTGCCAGCCATTCATGGCTAGGTCCAAATGAGCATCAGTTGAAAATTCAGGTGTCTACACTTCTCCCTTCTTTCCAGACTAGCTGGTCTTTTCACTTAGCCTTAACCTCCACATAGGACCAAGTTAACAAGCCAAGGATTCTCATGACTCCTTATTCCTAACCAGCAACCTTTATTTGCTTATTCATATATCTGTGCATACTAGGTGACCGTGCTGAAGGAACACAACCAAGCTCAACTTGTATCTTCATTGCAGCATGCCTCCTATTTCTACTCCAGAGGATCTATATGATCTCAATGAATGAGCATATTTGCTAGTTTCTTTTAATTTTAAGTCCTAGATTCTTTAGTTTTCCAAGATACTCTGTTGTCTAAATATACCATAGTTTCTTTAGCCATTTGTCCATTGATGGATACGTGGATTGTTTCTATCGCTTTGCAATAAGCAATGTTGCAGTAAACACTGTTATACATGTTTATTTGTTTTGGAATATAATAGTGCAATTTCTCAATTGGATACTATTTATATTACTAAATTTCTAAACAAGTTGTAAACTGCTTCCACAATTGTTGTACCATTTTACACTACTACTAGCAGAGTAAAAGATTTACAATCGCTCCACTCTTGCTAGCATTTGTTCTTACTGCCTTGTTGATCTTTGTTATCATTGCTGGGGTGAGAAGATATTTCACCGTGGTGAAATATTTGCTTGAGTATTTCTTCATTTGTTTATTGGCATCTAAATACCTTCTTTGGTAAAATGACTGTCCTTATTTTCTGTTCATTTTGTATTTGAGTTGTCTTTCTTTTTGAGATATTGGATTTTTCTACAAATTTGAGATATTATACTCTAGTCAGAAATGTCTTTACCAAACTGTTTTTTCATAGTCTGCAGTTTCTCTTTTACTTGTTTGTAGAAATCATTTCTTCTATTTTCTAAAATATTTTTAATTCTTTTATATAAATCTTTTGATGTACATTAAGATTTATCTTTTAGAAAATCCTAATAGCCTAGCATATCATATGCAGAGTGTACATTTTCATTTGTATTTAGTAGTACATTTAAACTATAGATTATTGTTGTTAGGTGCCATCGAGTTAAGTGTGCCTCTTTGTAACCCTGTGAATAGCGAATCTGAACTCCAACCTACCTGTGCCGTCTTCATACTTCTTGACAAACTAGAGCCCATTGAGGCAGCCACCATGATATTATAGATTGTTGTTGTTGTAGTTAAATGCCGTCAAGCCTTAGACAACTCATAGCGACCCTATGATTGAGAGACCTGAACGCTTGTACAGCTTTCATTGTTTCTTTACATTTATAGAGTTTCCGGGGACAAGCTATTTCAGAAGTGGATACCACTACATTTCTCCCAATTTTTCTTTAGTGAATTTTATAGTTTTAGGATTTATGTCTAAACCCTAACTCCACCTGTGACAAGTTGAATTTTGGTGAGTTGGGCTTTTTGTTTAGTATTTTTTTTGATGGTTGCTTTTTTGTTACTGTTTGGGGGTTTTAGTGGTGTAATACTTTTCTGCACATATTCAGTTTTGACAATATTATTTGTTAAATAGTTAGACTTTCTGACACATAATGGATTTCATCTCTTTGTCAACGAACAACTGTCTATGTTTTTTTGTTTTTCCGTGCCACAGTCAACTACAATTCTTCATGTCTATGAAACAATAAGGTTCTGCCCTGTGAGCTGTTATTCTTATTGTTGCCATTGAGTCAAGTATGATCAATAGTGACCCTCTGAATAACAGATCTATCCTGTGCCATCCTTAGAATCTCTGATATGCTCGAGCCCATTACAGCAGTCTTCATGTCAATTCCTCTGGTTGAGGATCTTCACTTTCACCAGCCCTCTACCTTTCCAAGCAGGATGTCCCTTTCTGAACTATATGCCTAAAGTGAGATAAAGCTTTATTGTTTTTGCTTGCTGGGAGCATTCTGGCTGCACCTTCTTCTAGACATCTGTTTTTTATTTTGGAGAATTCATGGAGTATTCAGTACTGTTCTCCAACACCACAGCTTAATGGCATCAATTATTTTTCTTTCATCCTTATTTATTATCAAATTCTCATATTCATAACAAGCAACTGAAATGACCATTGTCTGAATCAGGCTCACTTAGTTCTTAAACTCACATCATTGCTCCTCAATAATTTGGAGAGGTTCCTGACTGCAGACTTTCCAGTGCAATATACCTTCTGATCTCCTGACTGCTGGTCCTAAGGGTGTTGATTGTGAATCCAAGTAAGATGTAGTCATTGACAGTTTCAATATTTTCTCCACATATCATGATGTTGCCTATTTGTCCAGTGGAGAGAATTTTTTGTTTTTGTTTTTGTTTTCTTGACATTGAGATGCAACTCATATTGAAGGCTACATTGTTTTACTTTCTGCAGCAATTGCTTCAAGTCTTCCTTACTTTAGCAGGCAAAGTTGTGTCAGCTGCATAATGCAGGTTATTGATATGTCATCCTTCAATTCTGCTGCATTTTTCTTCATAGAGTTCAGCTTCTCCAATAATTTCCTCAGTGTGTAGATTGAATAGGTATGAAGAGAAGGAACAACCCTGAGAAACACCTTTCTTACTTTTAAATCATGTAGATTCCCTTGCTTTGTTTGCATAATAGCCTCTTGGTCTAGTTATAGGTTTCACATGATCACCATTAAGAGTTTTGGTATTTCCAGTCTTCTCAATGTGAGGAGGATGGATTACCCACCCCCTACCCCCCCACGCCCCCGCCACTTCCAGTCCATTGGTCTATTTAAATATCTTTCCTCCAATAATAAGCTGTTTGCTTACTGTAGCTGTGTGGAAGGTTTTGAGATCAGAAATTGTAAATTTCCTGATTTGTTTTTCTTCTGTAGAAATGCATTTCTCCAGATCTTTGCTTTCCAAAGAGTGTAGATAATTGTTTTTCCCATTCTTTGAGAAATGATGATGGAGTCAAATCTGGAATGCCTTATATGTGGTAATATTGTCATTTTTCTCATGTTAAGACTTTCAATCTAAAAGCATGGTTTATTTCATTTATATTGATCACTTTGGGATTTCTGTAATAGTATTTTGTAGTTTTATTTGTGTAGATTTTTGCAGCTCTGATTTTATTTTTTCCTCAAAGTTCGTTCTATGAATGATTGATGCAAATCACATTATTTCCTTATTTCTTTTCAGAGGTCTGATTTTTACTCGATAGGAATTCAAATGAATTATATGCATCAATCTTATACTTGTTATTTTGCTGAATTGGGCAATTAAATTATCTTATTGAGTTATTGAAATTTTTTATATATAAAATCATGTTGTTGTTATTGTTCTGTGCCATTGAAAAGCAGTCTCTAAGCCCTGCTCTCTCCTCTGCCAACCATATTGTCTCTTTAAATACCTGCCCCCATTACTCCAGAGACTGACTTAATCCATCTAATCAAGGGTCTTCCTCTCTTGTGCTGTCTTTCCTTCCTCCCAAGCATGGTATCCCTCTCCAAATCATAGCATTTGACATAAAGATAATTTTACTTCCTATTTGTTATTTTTGGATGCCTTTTCTTTTCTTGATTTTCTGCTTTGGCTATATTTTCCAATACAATATTAAAGAGCAGTAGTGGTCAAGGGCAACCTTGACAAGTTCCTATTTGCAAAAGAATGTCTTGAATTTCTTTCCATTGAAATTAGTGCTTACCACCAATTTTGTATATATGCTTTTAAGTATATCAAGGAGTTACCTTTATATTCTCATTTTGTTGAAAAAAAATTTTTTTAGGAAAAGGTGATGAATTTTCTCAAATGGGTTTTCTGCATCAACTGAGAAAATTATATGATTTTTTGCATTTGTTTTAATAATATAGAGGGTTGTTTTTGTTGTATTCTGTCCAGTCAGTACAGGTTCATAGTTGACCCTTCAGCCAGTTTTCAGAGGCAGTAAATCCTTCTCCCACAGAGCAAGTGGTGGATTCAACCTGTGTCTTTGCCTTCACATTGTAAAACTTTACCACTAAGCCACACAAGTTTCCTAATATAGTAGATGACATTTATTCTTTTTCTAATGTTGCAACTTTTGGTACAATGTGACTCTATATTCTCTCAATCTTCTTTTAATGCTTCTTGGATCATTTAATATTCTACCCAAATCACTATTAAGTAACTCAAGGTGTGAATCTGTTCTTCAGTTCCTTGAGCTTAAGAAATGCTGAGTGAGTTCAGATCTTTTGAATTTTCTGACTTCAGCTCCTTGTACATTTCATTGTAATATCTTTTTCTTCCTGTCCTGTCTTTTGAAATCTTCTGTTCAGCTCTTTAATATCTTGAATTCTTTCCTGTGCTTTGGCTTTTTGGCACTCTAGTGCACTATTCAGAGTCTCTTCTGACATCCACGTTTGTCTTTTCTTCCTCCTCTGTCTTTGTAATGACCTCTTGCACTCTTCCTGCATGATACTATTGATATCCTCCCACAACTCACCTGGTCTTCACTCATTGGTGGTCAAGGCCTCAAACCGGTTCCTGAGATGGTTGCACAGTGGAGTGCACTCGGGGTAGGGGGATTGTATACCAATGAAGGAGTTTATCTTTTGCTTTTTGAAGAGAGAAGTGAACTGGGGCTGGGGGTAGAGAGAAAACTGCAACAATGAATGAATGGAAATCCAAAATCTCTGTTCATTAAAATTAATAAAAGAAATATTTTTTTTTAAAAAAGAAGACAGAAAGAGTACACAGAGTCACTGTAGTGAAAGGAATTGGCAGACACAGAAGAATTTCATGAAACAACATTTGAGCAAGAGCTTATGATGATGAAGGAAGAAATTCAAGCTGCTTTGAAGGAACTGGAAAACAATAAGACCCCAGGAATTAATGGTATACAAATTGACGTATTTAAACTGAAAGAAGTTGCCCTAGATGTACTCACCAAGTGTGTCAAGAAATCTGGAGGACAACCACTTGTCTAAGTGACTGGGAGAGATCTAAATTTATTACCACTCCAAAGAAAGGTGACCCAACAGAGTGTGAAAATTATGGAACAATATCATTGATATCACATGCAAGCAAGATTCTGCTGAAAACTATCCAAAAATGACTGGAACAACGCATCATCAGAGAACTGCCAGAAGTTCTGGCTGGGTTTAGAAGGGGTCATGGTACTAGGGATATTGTAGCTAATGTCAGATGGATCTTGGCAGAAAGCTAGGAGTACCAGAGGAATGTCTATCCACATTTCATTGATTATGCAAATGTGTTTGACTGTGTGAATCATAACAAACTGTGGCTAATTCTGAGAATGGGGATCCCAGAACACTTGATCATGCTAATGAGAAACCTATACTTGGACCAGGAGGCAGCTGTCAGAATAGAGCAAGGAAACACTGCATGGTTCAAGATTGGGAAGGGTATGTATCATGGATCTGTCTTATCGCCATACCTTTTCAACCTATATGCAGAACAGATTATCTGGGAGGTTGAGCTGTATGAGGAGAAGTGTGGCATCAGAATTGGTGGAAGATTCATCAACAATCTGTATTATGCAGATGGCACAACCCTGCTTGCTGATACTGAGGAGGACCTGAAGTGCTTATTGCAGAGGTCAAGGACTGTGGCCTTCAATATGGATTGAAACTCAATACCAAGAACACAAAGATTCTTACCATTGGGCCAATTGGAAGCATCAGGATGGATAGTGAAGAGATTGAGATTGTTCATAATTTTAGTTTGCTCGGATCCACAGTCAACACTCTTGGCACAAGCAACCAGGAAATTAGAAAGCATATTGTGATGGGAACCTCTGCTGTTAGGAACCCCTCCAAAGTACTGAAGATCAATAGTGCCACTCTGAAGACTAAGGCACACCTGATACAGTCCATATTCTTTGCAATCACTTGCTGTGTGTCAGAGAGTTGGAAATGACTTGGGAGGATAGAAGGCAAATTGATGCCTTTGAGCTGTGTTGTTGGAGAATAGTATTGAATATACTTTGGCCTGCTAAGAAAACTAACAGGTTCATTCTGGAGAAGGTTAAACCAGGCTACTCCTAGGAGGCAAAAATTCTGAAGCTTCATCTGACATACTTTGGACATGTTGCAAGGAAGGACCAGTACTTGAAGAAGGACATCATGCTTGGGAGGGTGGAGGGACAGAGCAGGAAAGGAAGACCCTCTATAAGGTGGATTGATTTAGTAAATAGAGTAACTACTCATATGCAAGGTCAAGCTGAAGCTGAGGAAAATTAAATCGAATCCACAGGAGCCAAAATATGACTTTAATTTCATCCCACCTGAATTTCAGAATCATCTCAGGAACAGGTTTGAGGCCTTGAACACTAATGAGC
>NW_006399886.1:6809118-6816302 GCF_000299155.1 Elephantulus edwardii
AAAGGCGTTTGACTGTGGGGATGATAACAAACTGTGGCTGACTATGAGAAGAATAGGAATCCCAGAACATTTAATCTCTGGGTTATTACTCTTTTTCTGTGGAGGCCCAGAAATAGTCTTTAAACTTTAGTTATAAGAGTTTATTTTCTAAGATGGTTTTACCAAATGTATGTTCCCAGTCTGTAGCTTTTCATCCCGTTGGAAAGAGTTTATGATTTGAAGAGAGACTTAATATTTAGAAGGTTCCATGCATCAATTTTATCCTCTTTAGATTGTGTGTTGTTGTTGTTATGTAGCATCGAGTCGTTTGCGACTCATAGCGACCCTATGTACAACAGCCCTAAAGCCTGCTCTATCCTGTGCCAATTGCATTGCCTCTGACACATCCATCCCGATTACCCCAGTCACTGAATCAATCCACCTCCTAGAGGGTCTTCCCCTCCTGCACTGTCCCTCCACCTTCCAAAGCATGATGTCCTTCTCCAAGGACATGTCTCTCCTTACAACATGTGCAAAGTATGTCAGACGAAGCCCCAGAATCCTTGCCTCCATGGAGTAGCCTGGTTTAACCCTCTCCAGGATGAATCTTTTTGTATTTTTGGCAGTCCAGGGTACATTCAATACTCTTCTCCAGCACCACAGCTCAAAGGCATCAATCCTCCTTCTATCCTCCCTAGTCATTATCTAACTCTCTGATGCATAACAAGTGATTGCAAAGACCATGGCCTGTATCAGGCGCACCTTAGTCTCCAGAGAGACAGCGTTGCTCTTGTGTACTTTAGAGAGGTCCGTAACAGCAGACTTTCCCATCGTGATATGTTTTTTTATTTCCTGACTGCTGGTGCCAAGAGTGTTGACCATGGGGCCGAGCAAACTGAATCTGTGAACAATCTCAATCTCTTCACCATCCATCCTGATGCGACCGATCGGTCCAGTGGTGAGAATCTTTGTCTTCTTGACACTGAGCCTCAGTCCATACTGAAGGCTGATACAAGCTGTCAGATCATGGGTCAGATAATGGAAGATAAATTCTGAAGGGATTTGGTAGAAGTGAATGTTTATTCTGGTGGAGGGTGGAGCTGGGAAATAAGTGGGTCAAGACACTGGGCTAAGGGCAGGGACACTACATAATGAGGGATTTATCTTTCACTGCTCCACATATTGCTTGTCTGTCAGATACTCCTCTAAATCTAAACATTCGGATTAACGGACTAGGAAGATGGATTGGCCATCAACTTCTGAAATAGCAGGCCTCTGAAAACCCTATGTACAATAGAACATATGTAGAGTAACAGAAAAGGCAACCGAGGTAGAACTTTCAAGTGTGGAAATACAAAGGAAGAGAAACAGGCAGACACTAGTCATTGGAACATGGAATGTGAGAACCGTGAATGCAGGAAAATTTGAAATTGTTAAGAAAGAAATGGAACGCATAAATATTGACATACTAGGCATTGGAGAGATGAGATGGACTGGCATGTGGCATTTTGACTCAGATGATCATATGATATATTACTGGGAAGATGAAAAGGTGAGGAAATATTTGGTTGCCTTCATAGTTAGAAAAGTAATTTCTAGATCCATCTTGAAGTACAACATTGTGAGTGATAGGATTATATCCATACACTTACAAGGAAGTCCAGTGATAACCACTATCATTCAGATACACGCACCAACAACCAGAGCCAAAGAAGAAGAAATAGATGATTTCCACCTACTTTTACAGTCAGAGATCGGTCGAACATGCAACCAAGACACATTGATAATAATGGGTGACTGGAACGCAAAAGTTGGGAAAAGAGAAGAAGAATCAATAGTTGGAAAATATGGGCTTGGTGACAGAAATGAAGCTGGAGATAGAATGATTGGATTTTGTACAATTAATGACTTATTCATTGCAAATATGTTTTGTAAGAAACATAAACGCAGGTTATACACATGGATTTCACCTGATGATATGCATAGGAATCAGATCGATTACATCTGTGGAAAAAAACACGTGAGAAACTCAAAATCAGCTCTGAAAACTAGGTCAGGAACTGATTTTGGAACAGACCACCAACTACTCATATGCAAGTTCAAGCTGAAGCTGAGGAAAATTAAACCGAATCCACAGGAGCCAAAATATGACTTTTATTTCCTACCACCTGAATTTCAGAATCATCTCAGGAACAGGTTTGAGGCCTTGAACATAATGAGCGAAGACCAGATGAGTTGTGGGAGGATGTTAAATGTATCATCCAGGAAGAGTGCAGGCGGTCATTACAAAGACAGAAGAGAAAGAAAAGACCAAAATGGATGTCAGAAGAAATTCTGAAGATTGCATTGGAGAAGCCAAAGCACAAGGAAGAACTCAAGACACTAAAGAGCTGAACAGAAGATTCCAAAAAGCAGCAAGAATGACAAAGCAAAATATTACAATGAAATGTGAGAGGAACTAGAGTCGGAACATTAAAAGGGCCGAACTCGCTCAGCATTTCTTAAGCTCAAGGAACTGAAAAAAAATTAGATTGTGTAGCTGCACGACAATCCTAAAGTATTATAACAAAATGTGGAAAGATCAGGAGTGAGAAAATCAAAAGGGAAGAACTTGTTCAGCATTTATCACGCTGAAGGAGTTGGAAAACAAATTCAAGCTTCAAGTTGCAATACTTAAAGATGCTATGGTATAATATTGAATGATCTAGGAAACATAAAAAAAAGGTGGAAGAAATACAGATTAATGGTATAAAAATGAATTGGATGACACAAGAAGTAGCATATGATTAAGAACCAATGAATATAAAGGAGAAAGTTCAAGCTTATCTGAAGGAATTGGCAAAAATAAGGTCTCAGCAATTGATGAAACATCAATTAAGATATTTCAACAGATTCAGCCCTGTATGAGCTTATCAGGTTATGCCAAGAAATCTGAAGAACACACATGTCCAACTGATTAGAAGAGATTCGTATTTATTTCCATCCTCAAAAAAAATATAATTCAATAGAATATTGTTTTTGCTGTGTACCATAGAGTCAGAACCAATCCATAGTTGACCCTCCGGAAGGTTTTCAGAGGCATTTAATAGCATGAGAGGTGATTGCCCGTTCTTCTCCCATGGAGCAGCTGGTGGCCTTGAACTGCATTACTTCAGGATTTTAGTGTAGTTTCTTGCCGCTAGGCCACCAGGGATTATTAAATTATGCCATTAATATCATATGCAGGCAGAATCTTGCTGAATCTTATCCAAAAAATACTAGAACAGTGACAGAGAACTGCCAGAAATCCAAAAGGGTTTAGAAAATGTCATGTTGTTGTTGTTGTTATTGTTAAGTGCCTTTAAGTCACCTATGACTCACAATAACCCTAAGTACAACAGCTCTGAACCCTGCTCTATACTGAGCCAATATTTTTGTCTCTGACATATATACCCCAGTTACCCCAGTAATTTAGTCAATCTGTCTCATTTAGGGTCTTCCTCTCTTGCGCTGTTCCTTCACTCTCCAAGGATAAAGTCCCACTTCAAGGACTGGTCGCTTCTTGCAACAAACCTAAAGTATGTCAGAAGGAGCTTCATAATCCTTGCCTCCATGCAGCAGCCTAGTTTCACCCTCTTCAGAACTAACCTGTTTGTTTTTTTAGGAGTTCATGCCTGAAAGTATAGAGTACCCGAAAGATGCCTTTTGTGTTTTATTGACTATGAAAAGATATTTGACTGTGTGGATCACAGCAATTGTGGTTAACATTGGAAAGAAAAGAAATACCAGAACACTTGATGATGCTTATGCAAAATTTACACCAGAAAAGCTGTTCTTGAACCAAGCAAGGAAACACTGCATGGTTCAAATTCAAGAAAGGAATATATTCTTTTCCAATATGTTTTCAAACTATAAGCTGAATAGATCATTCAGGAAGTGGGACCTTCTGAAGAAGAATGTGGCATTAGGATTGGAGGAAGACTCATCAACAACCTGCGTTATTCCAATGATATAATCTTGCTTGCTGAAACTGAGAAGAACTTAAAGCATTTAATGTAGAAGACAAAAGTTTCAGTCTTCAGTATAGACTGCATCACAACATCAAGAAAGCAAAGATAATAGCCATCAGGCTAAAAGGCAGTATTGTGATAGATGAGGAAAAGATTGAGGTTTTTAACTTACTTGATTGAGTTTTGTCACTCTTGGTACCAACAGTCTGGAAATCAAAAGATGAATTGCATTGGGGAAATATGTTAGCAAAGATTTCTTCAGAGTGCTAAAGAGCAGTGATTCCAGTCTAGAGACTAAGGTGTACTTAACCCAAGCTACAGCCTTCTCAATTGCTTACTATATATCTGAGACTTGGACAATAGATAAGGATTACAGAAGAAGAATCAACCCCTTTGAGCTGTGTTGCTAGAGAAGAGTATTGAACATACCATGGAGTACCAAGAAAAGAAATAGATATGTTCTTGAATGGATAAGACCAGTTTACCCTCTGGAGACAAGGATTTCCAAGTTCTATTTACACTTTGGGCATGTTCCTAATAACAATCAGTCCTTAGGAAAGAACATAATTTTCTAAAAAATAAAAGAGCACAGAAATGATGATCCTAGATGAGATGGAGTAAGTACGTAAGATTTTGTGATACTGGCTCAGGAAAGAGTAAATTTCAGATCCATTGTTCATAGGGTGACTATGAGTCTTTTTTAAAAAATTTATTTATTTATCTATCTATCTATCTATCTATCTATCTATCTATCTATTTATTTATTTATTTTTATTTTGTGTGCGTGTACCGTCAAATCAGATCTGACTGGTACAGGAGGATATTGCGCCTCCATCTCCGGCAGAGCATCTGGTGGATTCGAATTGTGTTCCTTTGGGATTGCAGTGCAGCTTCTTGCCACTAGGCCACCAGAGCTCCCCCAGCACTATGAGTCATTTTTGACTCAAAGGCACAGCTTTCCCTGTTCTTTGTAGATACTATTTTATCTTTTCTTAGAAACTGCAGTTAAGAAAAATATCCTATCCTTTCTTCTATGTGATGAATAAGGACACAAAGAGTTGAGAAAATTGGCCAAAAAAAGTAGCAGTAGATTTAGTAAATACTTAATTTATGTCCATCTGTTTATCTACCTTGATTTACTGAACCATACATAATGAGATCCAGAAATGTTATATAAAGATCAAAAGTGTCTGAATGTAAAATAGTTTTTAGTAGAAAAGAAGTCACAGAAAAGATTTAGTTAAGGAGTTTTCAATAACAAGGTTTAATCTGTACTGTTATGAGCCTTGAGTCTTAATTAATTACTCGGACATATTATTACAAAAGCTAACTACAATGTATTGAATCATTCATTAATTAATTCATAGCAAAAATTGCAATTTATCTACATTGCAATTCATAAATTCACCACAACAAAGTGATTCATCAATTCATAGCAAGCATTAAACAGTTAATTGTATTTTATCTACATTGCAATTCATAAATTCACCACAACAAAGTGATTCATCAATTCATAGCAAGCATTAAACAGTTAATTGTATTTTATCTACATTGCAATTCATAAATTCATCACAACATATTGCTTAATCAACAGTGGAGAACACTCACTCACTCTGGGATCCCAACTTATCTCCTTCTTTTGCCTCTCATTGGTACAGTCAGGGGGTTCTCTGCTAGTTCAGCAGTTTGGTGTAGCTAGAGTCTGTTGGTGTGGACAGAATCCTCCACTGTGTCAGTAGTTCCTGTCCATCAGTGTGGGCCAGAGTTCTTTGCTCTGAAAAGAGCCTTTAGGTCTTTGATTCTAAAAAAGAGTCTTTGGGTCTTCAGTGTTCAGCTCATCGTGAAGTACAGAGAGAGATTTGATGGGAACAGTCAGAATTTATTGGCTTCCCCAATTTACATTATGGTGAGGCAAGTGGGGCATGCTGAGACAAGTTGAATAACAATATGTGTTTGACAAATCATGTTCAATACTAGTAGTATTTCCTTAGAAACAAGGCAATAACCAGTCATATCTCCTTATCAAGGGTCCACACTGTTGTTATCAGTGGGACACCAGAGCCACTAAGAGTATACTTTTGCAAAGATTCTTAACATAATTTCTACAGCAAATTCCTAACATATCTCTTATTTTTATTTCTAGCATATAACATAGCAAGTTCTTAACATATTTCCTATTTTCTTTCTAACATATAACATAGCAAGTTCCCAACATATTTCTTACACATAACATAGTAGATTCCTAACATATTTCTTAATTTATATCTAAGGAGAGACGGGTCCTTGGAGAGGGACATCATACTTGGTAGGGTGGAGGGACAGCGCAGGAGGGGAAGACCCTCTATGAGGTGGATTGAATCAGTGACTGGGGTAATTGGGATGGGAGTGTCAGAGACAGTGTGATTGGCACAGGACAGAGCAGGTTTAGGGCTGTTGTACATAGGGTCACTATAAGCCGCAAATGACTCAATGGCACATTACAACAACAACATACCATAGTAGGTTCTTAATATATTTCTTATTTTTTCCCCCAACATGTAGCAGATTCCCAATATATTTCTTATTCTTAAATTTACAAGTTATGTTCTCTTTGCAACAAGGGCAGTAACAAGTTACATTCCTTTATCAGGATTCACACATGCTGAGGCCAATAGCTTTACATGCAAGTTTTTATCAGTTACATTCCCTTATCAAGGCTTTGCACCTCCTGTGGCTAGTGGATCTCTAGGCCTCTAAGAGGTCTGTTTAGGCATGCTAAACTGTTAGTTTATTTTTTCACAAATATTTTTTTATTTCTATACTTAAACATCAAATTTTTTGCCGAGTGCAACTTCGCCGCCAGCAGCCGAAGAAGACTCAGACAAACAGGATTCGTTGCAGAAGCTTTATTGAACAAAAGAAAATGGCGAAATGGCCCCTTCTTCTTTCCCGGCACTTGCTTATATCCCTCTCGGTTCTACGCCTCCTGCTCTTACGTCTTAGAATCTCATTGGTATTGAAGTCTTTCTAAACTAGGTCCAATGGACCAAGAGCAATATTGCAGCCATAAATGGTGTTGTTTGTGCGTTAGTAAGTCAATGAGGAAGTGAGGTGTCAGCGCCATCTTGTAATGGCGGTGTACAAGTGCGGACCGCGCATGTGCAATGACGTCAATGATCTTAAATGGCTAGCCTGCTGCTGCGGTCGGCCTGCTGCAGTTCCCCCTTTCTTGTTTTT
>NW_006399886.1:6817717-6819993 GCF_000299155.1 Elephantulus edwardii
GATCCTTGCTTCGTCCCTATTCCGGGGATCCTTGCTTCGTCCCTATTCCGGGGATCCTTGCTTCGTCCCTATTCCGGGGATCTTTGATTCGTCCCTATTTCCGGGATCCTGGATTCGTCCCCTCCCCGGGGATCCTTGAAGTGCACTTTAACTTACCTGCAAACTTACTTACTTAGTTTCGGTTTTGAAGGTTCCCCGTACGGGCCACCACTTGCAGCCATAAATGGTGTTGTTTGTGCGTTAGTAAGTCAATGAGGAAGTGAGGTGTCAGCGCCATCTTGTAATGGCGGCGTGCAAGTGCGGACCACGCATGTGCAATGACATCAATGATCTTAAACGGCTAGCCTGCTGCTGCGGTCGGCCTGCTGCAATTTTTCATAATATTTTTCTACAGCAAACATATTTCATAGTGTTGTACAGCAAATTACCAGCTACTTACGTTGTTTCACAATATGTGTTACCGCAAAGTTAATATATTTTCCTTATACTTAAACTGCTCATAACACTGTATTTTTAGCGTTAATTATTGTTTCAAAATATATAATCAAATGAATTTAAGATAAAGATTTAAGTCACATTTAATCCACATTTCCCCACTTATTCTAGAAATACTTTTTTAGAAAGAATGTATGATATATTCTGAAAATAAAAAAAAAAAAAATCAGTTGATTATAAGATTGTCTTTGAATCATTATTTGCTGCTATAAACAGATCTTACCATATGGTTCCAGACATTCCATTTACTTAGAAGGAACTTTTCATACTAGGATTTAATATATTTTATTTTATATTCAATAACTTCTTATGCATCCTCACAACAATCTCTCACACACAAAAACAAAAACAAAAAGGGAAAAAAACAAACTCAAAAACCAAAATGGGTAAGTGAATTTCCCTTTATGGCAACTCTGTGTCTCACAAAGTAAGAGTGTTCCAGCTCTGCCTCTAAACTCTGGGAATTTTGATGGCTTACTTGCAATTTTCCTTATTTATTTGATGTTATACTTGCCTAAATTTTTACCATATTGCCATATTTCTGGGAACTGGGCACCTAACCATTTAGAAAGGAACTTTTAAACACAGAACAAATGATTTTCTGGATTTCTAAAAAAAATCTTTCTAGAGTTAGAAAGGGCTTTATTGTACTTTGCTTTCTTTCTTTTACAGCAAAATGTTGATGAAAGTTTATGTTAGTGAGGAACTTTAGAGAAGCAAAAAAAGTAAGCCATTAATGTACATGTACCTATTTTCTTGAAAGTACTATGTTGCTCCTGAACTCTCAACCCCCCAAATGGTTTACAAATCCAATTGTTTCAAAGTGTTTGTCGTTTCCTTGTTCATAACTTCTTAGACCTTGCTCCTCCTTGCTGCTTAGCCTCAAGGATGATGATGATGATGATGATGATGATTTATTATATTCTCAGAGAAAAATAGGTATTTACTCTTTGTGTCTCAAGCTGTTATCCTGAAATTCAGAATTTTACTTACTTTATGGAAACTACTGACTTTTCTTTTTGCACCTAACTCATGTCCCTATTTCTGTTTCCAAAAATTAAAGAATATGATTGTAAAAAATTACTGTTTCAGATCTCAAACTATTGAGTGATTCAAAAGAACTGGAATTTTTTTTTGGTATTTCATTACTAATACACTGAATAATGCTTTAAATATAATTTTAAATGTTGTTATTATTTTTCTGATTCAGAATTTGTACATAAAGCAGAAGAAAACTTTGATTCACCCTGCACTGTCTTCATAATTGTTGCTCTGTTTAAGCCTATTATTACAATCATTGTGTCCATCTATCTTGATGCTTTTTTCTATTTTTTTGTTAACTCTTTACCTAATATAAACAAATCTTTAATCTAGGTCTCTTTTCTCTAATTTGATAAGGTATATTCTATATCTTCATTAATAATTCCCTATCTATTCAGAATAATTAGCTACTCTATGGTTCAAAATCTGGAAGGGTGTCCAGCAAAGATGTATTCTGTCTCCATACCTTTTCAATCTGTATGCAGAACAGATCATCTGGCATGCTAGGCTTTACAAGGAGGAAAGTGACATGAAGATTAGAGAAAGATTAATCAACAACATGAGTTATGCAAATAACACAACTCTGCTTGCTAAAACTGAGGAGGACCCAAAGCGCTTGCTGCAGAAGGTCAAGGACTGCAGCCTTCAATACGGATTGAAGCTCAACATCATGTAAACAAAGATTCTCTGGGCCAATTAGCGACATCATTATGGATGGTGAAGAGATTGAGATTAGTAAC
>NW_006399886.1:6820483-6823050 GCF_000299155.1 Elephantulus edwardii
AAGGTGTGTCAGAGACAGTGAGGTTGGCACAGGATAGAGCAGGGTTTAGAGGCTGTTGTACATACGGTCGATAAGAGTTGCAAGTGACTCAATGACACATGACAAAAACAACAATTTTGTCATAAATAATACTATTTTTAATTTTTAGTTTTGAACCCCATTACTACAATTCAAGATACCATTTTCCTAGGGTATTGTTTTGAGAAATAACTGAATAAAATCTCAAGAAGAAATAAACAGCTTCTTAGGACATGTCTTTGTCAATAACAGGGTAGGAAACGTCTAAAATATAGTGTTACTGTTGTTGTTAAGTGCCAATGAATAGGACTTACAGTGACTGTATGTACAGCTGACATGAACCCCACCCTATTCAGCAATGTCCTTATCATCCTTGACACACTCTACCTCATTCTTGACGTCTTCATGTTATTTCATCTCCTTGGGAGCCTTCTTCTCCTTTCCTGATCCTCCATTTTTCCAAGCATGATGTCCTTTTCCAAGGAATAGCTTCACCATAGTACATGCACATAATATGAAATATGAAGCTTTGTCATCCCTGCCTCCAAGGAGCACTCTATTTAAACATTCTCCAAGTTCTTTTGGCCATCTATGGGATATTCAGTTCTCTAGCACTGCAACTCATAGGCATAAATTTTTCTCTCATTCTTATTCATATTTTAGCTCTCTGATATAAAGTCAGTGATTGAGAAGACCATGGGCTAAATCAGGTGCATTTCAGTCTTCAAACTGTCATCATTGCTCTTCAGTATTTTGGAGAGATCCCTAACAGCAGACTTACCCAAAGCAATATATCTTCTGATTTCTCGACCACTGGTCCCCAAGGCTGTTGATTGCTGATCTAAGAAAAATGAAATTATTGACAGCTTCAATCCTTTCTCTATGTGTCATAACGTTGGCTATTGGTCTTGCCTTGAGGACCTTTGTTTACTTGATGTTTAGATGTAATCCATAACAGAGGCTGGAGCTGTTGATCATCTGCAGCAAGCACTTCATATCATCCTCACCTTTAGCAAACAAAGTTGTGTTATCATCATAACACAGGTTGTTAATGAGTCTTTTTCCAACACTAATGACACATTTTTTCTTCGTAGAGTCCGGATTTATTTATTTTTTATCAAAAATAAAGTTAAATAGTATTACTGAATGAGAAAGGCTAAGGTATTTTATAAATATTTAATGGGTTTAATCATAAAGAACTAAAAAAAGAATTTCTGTGGATCTAACGCCATAGTTTAAACTATAGAATTTCTCAAATATATCTATATATCAAATACTTTAGCATAAGAAAAAATACCCCGATAACAAATCCTAAGAACTATGCTAATTTGCTTATTATTGTTTCAAACACAATGTCATAATTACTACATTTCTCCCTTTAATGTTTAGTTTAATTTTAAATCCAGAAAAGGACTGTCTAGATCTTGAAGGTTTAATTTCACATATCTTTTTCTATGGAAATTGCTCCACACATTGAGATAATATGACACAAAATTATAAGCTCTGTGCAGTTGTCACTCTCTGTCAGGCATTCAAAAAGATAAATGAATCTTGACATGCCATTGATCTGCCAATTCACTTCTGACAGTAATATTGTCACAGGACTTTTTACATTGTCAGTTTCAGAGGATATCTGGGTTAAAATAAAAATTGTGAAGAACTTTTATTTATCAAGATAAAGTGTACATCTTGTAATATTACTGATACCTTAATTCACAATTGGGAAAACCAAGATATTGTAATGAAAATAAATAATATGCTAGTAAAAAAAAAGAAATTTTTCTCAAATAAAGCTCAAATATAACTAGAAGGACAAAATCATTTCTGGAAAAAATAAAGCAAACGATGTATTTTTAATAACCTTATACTTCTTAAGGTTTACAAAGAATTTTATATAAAATATTTCACTTTATTATCCACATTATCATACGCATTTGAGAGAAAGGTATGTATTTATGTTTTGCAGATTAAAATTAAATAGTCACATATGGCATGTTAAATAACAGTTTTCAGATTCTTTTGACTAGTAAGTGCTCATGATAAAAAAAGAATGTAGAAAATGTACTTGTCATTCCAATATTTTTTATTTTGTATTTTGTTGATGCTCTTACTATTCTATTTTAATAATCATTTTTCCATATTTATTTAGGATCACAGTTAAATTTATTTTAACAGATGATAAACCAGCATAAAGGAAAAATTGAATAAATTTTGATATAATAGTTTTTCATGATATCCTTTCATTGTATTTATCACAGCTTATATATCCATATTTTATTTTTAAAGACAAATTTAATAAACATAAGAACAAGTTTTTACCAGAGAGACACCATTGCTCTACACTAGTTAGAGAGTTTCCTAAAGGCAGACTTTCCCATCGCAATACGTCTTTTAATTTCCTGGTTACTGGTGACAAGAGTGTTGACTGTGGAGCCAAGCAAACTAAAGCTGTGAATAATCTCAAACTCTTCAACATCCATCCTGATGATGCCAATTGGTCCAGTGGTGAGAATCTTTGTCTTCTTGATATTGAGCCTCAATACATATTG
>NW_006399886.1:6823150-6824093 GCF_000299155.1 Elephantulus edwardii
ACTTGCTATGCATCAGAGAGCTGGACAATGACTGTGGATAATAGTAGAAGAGTCAGCGCTTTGAGCTTTGGTGCTGGAGAAGAGTACTGAATTTACCATGGACTGCTAGGAGAACAAACAAGTTTGTTCTGGAGAGGGTGAAGCCAGGCCGCTCTTTGGAGGCAAGGTTTCTGAAGTTTCATTTGACATACTTTGGATATGTTGCAAGGCAGGATCCATACTTGGAGAGGGATGTCCTGTTTAGGAGGATGGAGGGACAGTGAAGGAAAGGAAGAACTTCGATGAGATGAATTGATTCAGTCATTGGGGTAATGGGACATGTGTGTCAGAGACAATAAGATTGACAAGGGATGGAGCAGGGTTTAGGACTATTGTACATAGGGTGGCTTTGAGTTGCAGGTGACTCGATGGCACATAACAACAACAACCTTTGCAGTAGCAGCACAATTTCTTACCATTAACCTACTAGAGATCCCTAGTGAGCCACTAGTTGATAAAGTTCTTAGTTGCTAACTAAAAGGTTGTCAGTTCTATCCTACTAGGGAAAAGGAGTGCCAGTCAGCTTTAGTAAAGATTGATGTTGTTTATTGCTGTTTGTTTTATGTGCCATTGAGTTGCTTGTGACTCATAGCAAACTTATATACAACAGCCCTAAACCCTTTATTCTGTTAACAGCCTTATAGTCTCTGGCATACCTACCACTATCACCCCAGTGACAGAGTCAAACCCTCTCATGGAGGACCTTCCACTCCTGGGCTGTTCCTCCACTCTCTCAAACATAATGTCCCTCTCCAAAAACTGGTCCCTTCTTGCAACATTCCTAAAGTAGGTCAGATCAAGCTTCAGAATCCTTACCTTTAAAAGAGGAGCCTGGTTTTACCCTCTCTAGGATGAACTTATTTGTTCTCCTAGCACCACAGCTCAAAGGCATCAATTCTCCTAT
>NW_006399886.1:6825004-6827750 GCF_000299155.1 Elephantulus edwardii
CCCTCCCAAGCATGATGTCCCTCTCCAAGGACCCGTCCCTCCTTGCAACGTGTCCAAAGTATGTCAGACGAAGCCCCAGAATCCTTGCCTTCAAGGAGTAGCTTAGTTTAATCCTCTCCAAGATGAATCTGTTTGTTTTCCTGGCAGTCCATGGTACATTCAGTACTCTTCTCCAGCACAACACAAATAAACATTTCTCTGGTATTCTCTGCTCTTCTCCATCTAATATTAGCTATACTATCCCTATCCCTAGTGCCACAGCCTCTTCTAAAACAGCTTGCACTTTTATCAATTCTCTGTTGAAGAGTTGTTTCAATTGTTTTGGGATAATTTTCAGCAGAGTCTTGCTTTCATGTGATATCAGCGATACTGCTCAATAATTTCCTCACTCTGTTGGATCACTTTTCTTTGGAATAAGAACAAATATGGATCTCTTCCAGTCAGTTGGCCAAGTGGTTGTCCTCCAGATGTCTTAGCACAACTTAGTAAGTGCATCAAGGGCACTTATTCTGTTTCTAGAAATAAGTCAATTGGTATGCCGTCAGTTCCTGAGGCATTGTTTTTTCCTATTCTTTCAGAACATCTTGAACTTATTCCTTCATAACCACAGGCTCTTGCTCATATGTGGTTTCATGTGTGCCTAGAAAATACTAGGAGGACGTTCTTCTCTAACAGAGTTGCTGTGAACAGGAGGTAATACTATAGATTACAACAAACACATGCCTTTCATAATGGATATTTTAAAGTATTAGTACCTTTAATAAAATTACATTTTAGTGTCAGAGTAGCTTTTAAAATAATTTAATCTCATGTACTAAAATTTATTTTTTCTTTCTTTTCTTTTTCAAATGAAACTTGATTCAAACTAGTTTATTTGTAAAGTTAACATATTTTGTTTTTGACACCAGTTCCTTCCCTTTACTTTACCCACTTCTACCTCTACTCATCAAATTGTGTAACACTATAATTAAACCCCTATCCATCCTCACCCTTCTGTTTCTACCCTCCCTCTTTGGGATCCTCATACACAATTTACTAGTTATTTCTTTCTACGATAATGCTGTAATATAGTGTTTGTCCTTATGGAATCAAATTGCCTCACTTAGCATAATACTTTCCAGATCCTTCCAAGTTAGGTAGTAATTTTCAAAAATTTTGCTCCTGCAAGCAGCATAGAATCCCCTACTGTGTATTCTATGGTATTACATACTGAATGTATCATAATTTCTCAATTCATTCAACTGTGTTTGGAAATTTGGGTTATTTCCATATTCTTCTGATGTTGAAAAATGCTGCTTTGAACATTGGTGTGCAAGTCTCTGTTTGTGTCTCAGTTCTCATTATCTGGGATATATTCCATGCAATGGATTACATAGGTCAGATGGAATTTCAGTGTTCAGCTTTTTGAGGAAATGCCAAACTGCCTTCCAAAGTCTTTGCACCATTTTATAATCCCACCAACAATGTATAAGAGTTCCTATCTCTACATCCTTTCCAATAATTACTACTTACTATCCTTTTAAACTATACCACTGCTACTGGGGTGAGATGGTTTTTATTTGCATCTCTTATATTGCCAAATATTTTGAGCATTTCTTCATATGTCTTTTGGCCATCTGAAGATCTTCCTCTGTGAAAATTCTTTCATGTCTTTTGCTCATTTTGTAATTGTGTTATCAGACTTTTTCTTGCAGAGGCTCTGTAGGATGCTGTGAACTTTTGATATGAGGTCCTTGTCTGAAATTATATTGCCAAATATTTTTTTCCCAGTCAGTCTATTTTCTTTTAATTCTGTTAGAAAATGTTCTTGCTGTGCACAGGGATTTAATCTTTAAAGGGTCCCATTCGTTTATCCTCTATAGATTGTGCATTTTTTTATATATTTGGCAGTTTCTTCAGACCATAGACTAGGCTGTCTAATCTAGCTGCCAGATTTTATCTTTTGAACTTTATTACTTTGGGCTTTACTCCGAGATCTCTGATCCACTTTGAGTTGATTTTTGTGTATGCTGAAATATGGATCCTATTTCAGCTTTCTGTTGGATTTTGTTGTTGTCATGTACCATCAAGATGCCTGTGACTCATACTGGCTGTATGTACAAGAGCCCTATCCCTAAGCCTGTTCTTTCTCTTGCCAATCTTAATGTCTCCAAAATAACTATCTACATTGACCCCGTAACTGAATCATTCCATCTCATCAAGGGTCTTCCTCTCCTATGCTGACCCTCCACACTCCCAAGCACGGCATCCCTCTCCAAGGACTGATCCTGCCTTGCAACATGTCCAAAGTATGTCACATGAAGCTTCAGAATCATTGCCTCCAAGGAGAAGCCTGGCTTCACCCTCTCCAGGACAAACTTGTTTGTTCTCCTAGTAGTCTATGATATACTCAATACTCTTCTCCAGCACCAAAGCTCAAAGGCATCAACTCTTCTTCTATCGTCTCTAGTCATTGTCCAGCTCTCTGATGCATAGCAAGTAATTGCAAAAACCATGGCCTGTATCAGGCATACCTTAGTCTCCAGACTGACACTGTTGCTCTTTAGTACTTTGGAGAGGTCTCTGACTTTCCCAGTGCAATTCGTCTTTTAATTTCCTGGCTTCTGGTACCAAGAGTGTTGATTGTAGAGACAAGCAAACTGAAGCTGTCAACAATCTCAGTTTCTTCACCATCTAACATGATGTTGCCAATTGGCCCAGTGGTGAGAATCTTTGTTTTCTTGATGTTGAGCTTCAATCCATATTG
>NW_006399886.1:6827850-6831751 GCF_000299155.1 Elephantulus edwardii
AAGGAGAATTGATGCCTTTGAGCTGTGGTGCTGGAGAAGAGTATTTATTGAATGTACCATGGACTGCCAAGAAGACAAACAGATTCATCCTGGAGAGGGTTAAAACCAGGCTGCTCTTTGGAGGCAAGGGTTCTGGCGCTTCGTCTGACGTATTTTGTACATGTTGTAAGGATGGACAGGTCCTTAGAGAGGGACATCATTCTTGAGAGGGTGGAGGGACGGTGCAATAGGCGAAGAGCCTCTATGAGGTGGTTTGGTTCAGTGACTCGGGTAATCGGGATGGTGTGTCAGAGGCAGTGGGATTGGCACAGGATAGAGCAGGGTTTAGAGCTGTTGTATAGGGTTGCTATGAGTCACAAATGACTCGACGGCATATAACAACATTGTTTTTGTGTTACTGATGGTGTTTATGGGGACAGTTTCCTTTTTGAAGTTAGTAAAGTTCAGGTATGGCCATCTCCATAAGACCTTTGCTCTTTTCACAGACACATTTTAATAAACAGATGTAGCCCTGGATATGCTCATGAGGCTCTGTCAAAAAGCTGGAAGACAGCTGCCTGGCCAACTGTTGTGCTAGCCTAAAAGCTAGATTTTTTTTTCCTTCTTTTTTTTCTTTTTTAGACGTTACCGTTAATTTCCTCTGGTCTCAAGCTACCCTAATTCCAGACTCATGGTCTTGAGAATCAGCATGATCTTGAAAATTATCAACAGCTGTGTGAGGGGGAAGAGAGAAAGAATCCTTCCCACACTTGGTAATAAGACTTGAGACAAGCAAGACTTGTGGCAGCAAGACTTGAGGAAGACTGGAGCAAGATCCTAAAGAAAGTGAGACTGGTCTGAAGGTGGTGAAGAGACCATGGCATTGCTGAGGAGTAACTGTGGCAAAATGTGACCTGATTCTTCTTGCATTTGTGCTGATCACAGAGTTTGTGCTATTCTTGCTGGATACTTGCAAACCTTGCTGGATGATTTTGATTTGACTGTTCAACTGAAACTAGAACATGGACTAATTGAGGAATTGTACCTTAGCACTTGGGCTAAAACCTGGATTTGTTTAGAATGATATTTTTTTTTTGCCTTCCACATTCTCCAACTTACTTCCTTAATAAATTCCATTCTCAGTACTACAACTGTAAGTCTATGAGTCAGCAATGAATAAACAAACCTCTTGCTGCTGCCGTGCCTCTAGAGGCACCATGGCACCGGGCTATGAGCTACTTATTTACTTTCTTCTCTGAGGTGGTGAGGAGTCATGCTATTTTCACTTCCTGGCCCTTTAAGAGAGATGTTTACAGCCCTGGCCTCTATGTCCCATTTTCTCCACTTAAGACACCAAATGACTGATGAGACCCTGCATTTGTTTTCATTTCCCTAAAAAGTGATGAAAAAGAACGTGGAAATTATATAATTAATATCACATGAAAATAAAACCTTACTTATAATTATTTGAAATGGCTATCACAGTAAATCAACAGAGAATAGCCAGAAATTCAAATTTGATTCAGAAGATGCTGAGGCAGGGGGAATATCACTTTTTATGTTGGATGGAGTTTGGCTGAAGTCAAAGAATACCAAAAATGTGTTTACATGTATTTTTTTTTCTGTACAAAAGCATTTGACTGTGTGGATAATAACAAATTAAAGGTAATATTGATAATAATAGGAATCTCAGAACACTTAAAGTACACATCTAGACAACATTATGGTAGATGGAGATAAATTTTTAGCTGAGTTCAAAATCTGTTATTTATAGGGTAGAATTTTATTTGACTGGTAGTATCTAACAACAACAATGTTTTTCTTATACTATTCTCATCTTATTTTTTTTCCTCATGCAAAGTCTATGCCAAGACCAAGAAATGGTTGCCCAAACAGAGTAAGGGACACTACATGGCTTATCATTAGCAAAAGTGTGCATCAGACTGTATCTTTTCTCCATACCTATGCTGAAAAAACAATTTGAAAAGCCAGAATAGATAAAAAAGAAAGTGGCCCCATAACTACATGAAGGGTAATCAATAACCTGTTATAGAACAGGACAAATCTTGCTTGTAAAAAATGAAGAGAACATGGAGCATTTGCTGCAGAAGATCCAAGATTTCAATACAGATTACATCTCAGCATCAGTAAAAGAAAAATTCTCAATACTAGGCTAACAGACTACATCATGATAGGTAGAGAAGAGACTGATGTTATAAAGTTTAAGATCTGTTATTCATAGGGTCACTAGGAGTCATAGTTGACATAGCATCTAACAAGAATGATATTTTAATTATATTATGTTTTTAAAGTTATATTAAGCTTTAATACAAAGTTAATAAATGTTAAATAGCAATGAACATCAGGATAATCTTGTAAGATAAGGAGGACTTACATGGAAAAGCAAATCCTATTTATTCCTTACTCTGTCAAACAATTCTTTATTAATCACAGTCTGGTATTTTATATAGCTGGGGGGGAATTTCAAATTCTTCTTGAAAATACATGAAGTTATTTAATTTTTAGATAGTCAAGTCTATAAAGTAAACATTTGTTATTGTTTTATTTAATAATCAAATATATTCTCAGATTTTGCTGGCTAACTTGTTTCAAGTATATCTCATATCAACCTAATGAACAACAGATATAGATCTGAAACCTGTTCTGTCCTGTGCCATCTTCATCATCCTCAGCACACTGCCACATATTGGAACTGAAACTGAATCAGTCCTTCTTATTAAAGTCTTCCTCTCTTTTCACCTACCCTCTGTTTCTTGAGGTATGATGTCCCTCTCCAAGGAATACCTTTTCTAACAATGTGCCCAAGTATGTAACACAAAATGTGAACATTCTTGACTCCCAGGAACACTTTGGTTGTACTTTCTCCAAGACAGAGTCTAAGAAAGTGGTTCTTGTACTCTTAGTTATTGAAGAAATGCTGTTCAGTATATGTTTATTTATAAAAGTGTAAAAGAAACAATATAAAAAAAGGAGGAATAATTGAGCAAAATATTAATCTTAGGTAAAAATGTAATGTTAATTGACTCCATGGGATGGATATTAGTGATAGATAGGTGACTTTAATATAAGGGGCTTGGTCATTTTCATGGAATGTTACAATTTAATAGAAGCTTTTTAAAGGAAGTTATTGATGAGTACATGGACTGCTGAGAGAGTTTTGGGTAGGGTATCATCAATACCTATTATGGATATTATTTAAGAACAAGTATATAGCAGAAGAATTTATGATACACTGCTGTCTAGCTACATCATGTGTAAAGCGTGGAATTTCTCATGTCCAGACAGGAAAGTCATGGGTAGAGCTGCAGTTTCTAAAGGTAAACAGACTTCTCTGTTCTGACATTCAGGTACTGTGCCATGAACACTGCTTTCCAGCTATGTCACATAGAAAGCTTGGAACTTTTAAACACAAGTGGAAGAGATGGGGTAGAGCTCTGGTTTCTGGAGAGAAACAGTCATCCTGCTTCAGATGGTGTTCTCCAAGAAGGGAACACTGATATACAATTCCTTCAAAACACATTGCCATACCCTAGGACATTATATAGGTACAACAACCTAACATCTAATAAGAAAAGACTCAAAAAAGCAGCAGTCTAAAAAAAAAAAAAAAAAAAGCAGCAGTCTGCCTCAAACATCATGAAAACAAATAACCCTTCTTCTAAAAAAGACAGATCCAATGAATACCCCAGATAGAGAAAACCAGAATAAATATGTTGATGTATAGTTATTTGAACATTTACAGGAGAAGATACAAATGATGGAAGAAACAATGAAAGCCATTAAGCAAGCAAAAAACCCCCAGAGACAGCAATCCATTATTGACAAAGATCAACTTGAATAGCTGTGGGGAAAAATGCAAAAGATGGAAAAAATTGATAGTATAGGTAAAGAGGTACACAAA
>NW_006399886.1:6839561-6845122 GCF_000299155.1 Elephantulus edwardii
ATGACTGCCTTCTGGTCCAAGTATAGGTTTTGCATAAGCACAATCAAGTTTTCTAGGATTGTCATTCTTCTCTGTCAGCCTCAGTTTGTAGTGCTCCATACCATCAGAAGCCTTTGCATAGTCAATGAAACACAGATAGACATTCCTCTGATACTCCCAGCTTTCAACCAAGATCTGGTTCAAATCCACCAGCTCCTTTGTATGAGAAAACGAAGGTCAATCTAGTCCTGGGAAATTTACTGTCTTTGGAAACTTTATTGGAGGGTCAGTTCCTACTTTATGGTGTACAACAAAAACAACAACAACGACTTATTTTGATTAAGGAAGTCATGGGCATCTGAAATATTGCTAATGCACAAATTAAAATAAAATAAGATCTCTTGGCTGGCAATTTTTCAATGATAATAAAACATTTCTAACGATCAACCAGAATAATGGAACTCAATTTATAGAAAATACTCTGTGGGAGTTATTGTTTCTTTCTTTTAAATAAATACAAACTCAATGAGAGAAATAAATTGCTATGGAAGATTATAAAGTTATTAAATAATTAACCTATCCATTATCACTGATAAAATAAATCGTGATTGAACAAAGCTGTGCTCTAAATGACCAGTACAGACTTTTTTAACCCAGGTATTCTATCAGAAAAAAATCTTCCAAAAGTCATGAGAGATTATGTTTGACTTGAGACATTTTATGCATTTTACATGCTCATGAATTCACAGATCAATACAAATAAGGCTATTACACAAGACATAAAAAGTACTTAATGTAGGAAGACGGATCTTTACTCCATTTCTTAACGTTCTTGCAAAGCCGTCTTCTCCTCAGCCATGAAAATTAGTATTCTAGGATAATGGAGAATGTTTGATTCTATTTACACCAGAAACATTTGCTTTTTCCTGCCCTGAGAACTGCAGCCATTTATCTCCTTATTATTCCATCCAGAGGATAATAAACCTTCTCTTATCTCCCTAACAACTAAATGGTTACATTCTAGGACCTGGGTTAACAGAAAAGGTGACTAAATAGCCAAGAGGTCTCCAGGGGGATTTAGAGAGTTATCTTTCTATGTGTTTACATTTTAAAAGGGATAAAACCCTGGGTTGTAAACTTGGAGATATTTGCATTATCTTTTCCCCTGGAGAGATTTATTTAATTTCAAAGAGAAATCCTATCCCTCTTTTCTAAAGAAAAGAATTTGTTTATATTGAAAAGATTAGCATTATCCACCTTTCTCCAGAGGGAGGAGGACAGCTGTCTACTCATATAAGCACAATAATTCACATTCTGCATCCCTCTGCTGGAGAAAGAAGCATACCCTAAGTGCATATTTATTCATGTATCTCACATCCTTGGTGCTTGTGCAGTGGTATGTGCTGGGAGACCATTGCTGCAATGCCACTCTGCCTGCAGTTACTGCTCTGAGTAAAATACATTATAATCTCGAACCTAGAGCCTTGGTGCTTCTACTAAAATGTGTCTCTGTTTTTGCCTATATATCAATCTATATTTACTTCTGTGACCATATACACATCTATAATTATACTTATATCTAAATCCAAATGACTCTGTAAGAAAAGTAATATCTCAGGGTGGGCTTTATTCCAATTTAACACTTAATGTTAAAAGGCAATATAAACTAAAATATGTCACATTTCCATCACCAAAATTTTCTCTTGCAAATTTTGTGGTATCCTGGAATACTGAAATAAAATAACTTATAAACTAATATAATAACTGAATAATGTGATGACAAAAATATTTGCATAGTAATGATGTCTATCTCCAAGTTATAGAGGTCTCAGTTTAGAATAAAAAATGTTATGTTTATGTAACTGTATGATTTAAAAAATTAAAAAAAATGAAATAAGTTATAATTTATTTAAACAAAAAAGTGTGTTGTTTCTGGGTAATATTTTCTCCATTTATCATGATATTGTCTATTAGCCCATGCATAAGGGTTTGGTTTTTGTTTTGCTTTTTCAAACGGATGTTGAGATGTAATTCATATTGAAAGTTGCAGTCTTTGATTTTTAGCAGCAAGTGCTTCAAATCTTCACTTTCAGCAAGCAAGGTGGTGGCATCTGGATAATGCTGGTAGGTTTGATGCCCTGAACACTATTGATTGAACATCAGATCAGTTGTGAGAGAATATCAAGACTATCATCTATGAAGAAAGCAAAAAATCATTACAAAGACAAGTGAGAAAGAACATCAAAATGGATATCAGAAAGGACTCTAAAAGCATTGAGAAACCAAAGAAAAGGAAGAAAAGCTGAAGTGAAAGAGATATAAAAAGATTTCAAAGAATAACTAGAGAACATAAAGTTTTATAATAAAATGTACCAAGAGCTTGAGTTGGAATATCAAAAGGAAAGAAATCATTTGATATTTCTGAAACTGAAAATACTGAAGAACAAATTAAAAGCTCAAGTTGCAATGCTAAGAAATGCTACAGGCAAAATATTTAATGATCCAAGAAGTGTCAAAAGAAGACAGAAGTTTCGCCAATCTATCCTCCATCTTCTTTTGATGCTTCTTGGATCATTAAATATTTTGCCAATAGCATCTCTTAGCAGAAAATTTAAAAAAAAAGATGGAGGTCATTTATAGTGCCACAGTACAGAATTGACTGACATGGAACTATTTCAAAAGGTAGCATATGAACAAGAGATAATGAATCAATGGCAAAGAAGGAAGATGTTTAAGCTGTACAAAGGCATTAGAAAAAAAAATCCTAGCAACCTATGGGATATTAATTGAATTTACATGTTTCATTTTTTTCAATTCACAAATGATGTAGCTTTGAATGTTCTCACCATTCTATTTCAGGAAATTTGTATGACAGTTACCTGGCCAAGCGATTGAAAGAGATCCATGTTTGTTCCCTTTTCTAAGAAAGCAAACCATTAGAACATGGAAATTATCAATATCATTAATTTCACATGTAAATAAACTCTTGTTGAAGATTATATAAAAACAGAGCAAGAAATAGAGAATTGTCAAATGTTCAAATTGGATTTAGAAGATGTCATATTACTAGCGTTATAATTACTGATTTCATATGGATGTTGACTAAAGGCAGAGAATACCAGAACCAAGCATTTTAGTGTGTGAACCATAACTAATTATGGCTAACACTGAGAATAAGAAGAATTCTAGAATACTTAATTGTCCTTATGTGAAACCTATACCTAGACCAAGAGGTAGCCATACAAAAAGAGCAAGGGAATAATGTATGGTTGAAAATCAGGATGTTTGCGTCAGGGCTACATCCTTTCCCCATACTCATTCAACCTGTATACTGAACAAATAATTTGAGAAGCTGGACTTTATGAAGACGAACATGACATCAATTTTAGAGGAAGACTCAGCAGAAAAATAAATTGTTGATTTATTTTTATGTACCATTGAGTTGAGTACTATTCATGACAATTCAACTGTGTTATTAGCTTAAAAGTGGTCTTTTCTAGGCATTAACTTAGCCCTCTCTGATCCTCAGTTACCTTAACTACAGACACATGATCTTGTAAATCATCAACAGCTATAGGACTAGGATAAGAGAGAGATTGCTTCTCACACTGGGCAGCAAGAGCCTGGTGAGAGCCAAACCAGAGAGAAACCCGGGTGATGGTGATGGTTGTGGAGAAAAATGTAGCAAGATGTGACATGAGGCTTCTTGCATTTATGCTGGCCACAGTTAAAGGTTTTGCTGTTCTTGTCAGATGCTTGAAGGAAAAGCTGACCAATAACTGCTCAGAGACAAACCTTGCTAAGTGATTGAAATGAGAGGCTTCTTGAATTTGTGTTGCTGAATTAAAACCAGGACTTTAACTAATTAAGGTATTATGTTTTGCTTTTAATTTGGTTTGGGACTGTTGAACTAAACCTAGACTTGTATTGAGAGATATTCTTTGCTTCTTCCACACCCCAGCCTATTTCCCTAATAAACCCCACTACTGGTACCACAACTATGAGTAAAGTCTGTGAGTCAACAATGAATATCAAACTTAGCAATTGGTGGGAATAGGTACAGGAGCATGGGGTTTGACATGTCTGCCTAACAGCTATTTGTCACTACGGAAATTACTGATGGGAAAAATCCCCCTTTATGAAGTAGATTGACTATAGTTACATTTCAAATACTCCTTTTGCACCTACAAAAAAAGATCTGAATCCTGTCCTATCCTGTGCCATCCTCATCATCTCTGACACATTCGAGCCCATTAATGCAGTCAGTGCGTCAATCCACCTGGCTGAGGGTCTACTTCTTCACTGACTCTTCACTTTTCTAAGCATGATGTCTCCTTTCAAAGAATAACCTCTCCTAGCAATTTACCTAAATTACATGAGATGAATCTTTACTATCCACATGTTCAAGGGGTACTTTAACTGTACTTTTTCCAGATGTATCTGTTTGTTCTTTTGGCAATCCATGCAATACTCAGTACTGTTCTATAACACCACAACTTAAAGGCACCAAATATTCTTCTGTCCTCCTTATTCATCGTACAACTCTCTGATGCATAACAAGTGATTGGAAAGACTATGGCCTTATTTAGGTGCACTTTAGTCTTCAAATTCGTATCATTGCTCCTCAGTAATTTTGAGAGGTACCAAAGGTGTTGTGGATGAAATAATTAACAATTTCAGTATTTTCTCCATCTATCATGATACTGTTTGTGATTAATTCCATTGAAGAATTTTTTCATCTTGCTGCTAAGATGAAATTCATATTGAAGCCTGTAGTCTGATATTCTGCAGCATGGTTTTCAAATCCTCCTCTTGCAGCAGTAAGGTTGCAGTTTTTACATATTTCAGATTGTTGGTGAGTTACCTTTTGATCCTGATGCCATATTCTTCTTCACAAAGTTTTGCTTTTATATGATTTACTAAGCATACAGATGGAACAAGTATGGAGAAAAGAAATCTAATGCACATATTTCTTGAATTTAAAAGATGAAGTGTTCTCTTGTTACAATCAGGCAACAATTTCTTAGTCCAGGTATAGGTTTTGTATGAACACAAATAAGTGTTATGCCCTCACTATTTTTCTCAGTGTTAGCCATTGCTTGTTATTATCCACACTGTCAAATGTCTTTGTGTAATTAATAAAACACAAAGAGAAATCTTCTGGTATTCTCTGCTTTCAGGCAGGATACATCTGACTTCAGAAGTATATCCCTGTTGCCACAGGCTCTTATAAATTTAGCTTAACCTTCTGGCACTTCTCTCTCAGTATGCTTTTCTTGGAGTTTTAGGATGATTTTCAGCAATATTTCTTTTTGCATGTGATATTAATGATAGCATTCAAAATATTCCACATTATGTTAGATCATCTTTTGGGAGAATGGGAACAAATTTGGCTTCTCTTTCATTCACTAAGTTAGGCAGCTGTCTTCCAAAGTTCATTGCACAAACGTAAATGGAGTCAGGTCTGCATCTGTGACTTCAAACATGTCAATTGGGATACCATTGACTTCACAGGCTTTATTTCCCCTCCCTCCAATACTAAGTATTGTTGTTGTTGTTGTTATGTGCCCTCAAGTCGTTTG
>NW_006399886.1:6845222-6845723 GCF_000299155.1 Elephantulus edwardii
CTGAATACAGATACCAAATTAATTTTTCAAGGAGATCGAAAGGGAAGTTATCAAGTTTATTTGGAGAGGAAAGAGACCCAGAATTAGCAAAGCATTTCTAAAAAACAAAAATGAAGTGGCAGACACAGCACTCTCTGATCTCAAAACCTACCACACAGCAGTAGTAGACAAAACAGCATGGTACGGCTATGACAGTCACAAAGACCAATAAAACAGAATTGAGAACCCAGAAACAGATCCATCTATCTACAGTCAACTGACACTCAACAAGGAAATAAAAACTTTTAAATGGAGAAATGATAACCTCTTCAACAAATGGTGCTTGCAAAACTGGACTGCTGCATTAATAATAATGGGTGACTGGAATGCAAATGTGGGAATGGAGAAGAAGGATCAGCAGTTGAAAAGCATGGACTTGGTGACAGAAACGAAGCTAGAGATAGAATGATAGAATTTGGCACAATCAACAACTTATTCATTGCAAATACATTTTATAAGAAA
>NW_006399886.1:6848361-6850051 GCF_000299155.1 Elephantulus edwardii
GGAAGAAGAGTGAGCAATCTCCTCCCACGCAATTAAACTGCCTCTGTAAACCTACTGGAGGGTCAGTTATGAGTTGTTTTCAACTTGATGGCATACATAAATAACAACATCATCACTTTTTATTATGATACTTGTCTTTTTTTTCTCACACAAGTTTTAGTATTAATATGAAAGAACTGAGCAGAGTTGTAAATGTATGTTTATTGCATTAAGTATAGAGATCACATCACAGTACGCAGGAAAAAAAGGAAAATAAATTTTTATCTATATTAACATATTCATATTTTTGAAATATGACTCACCATTATTAATCAATGTAATGTTTATTAAAGTATTTGTATACATATTTTAAGAGCCTGTTGAAAAAAAATTGCCATTATACATAAATTTCAATATGAAATTTTAATACTATGTCTAAAGAAAAGGAATCATACAAATGTAATTTTTTTAATAATGGCTCATATTACTACTGTATAAATTTATAATTCTAGAAAGTGACTACTTTTTATGATCTACTTATTGGGTAAACAAATTGACTGTCCAATATTGCATAACCTTTATTTGTCTTTAGAAACTGTTTTCTATAATAATAAGTAAGACTTTTTTCTTTCAAGGCTGAAAAAAAAAATTAAAAGCAACTAGATGCCTGCAAATATCTTCATTATATATTAGGGTTTCTATAACCAAGTTATTCTAGATTTTTAAATCTTTCATTGATATAAACATGATATGATCATCCTAAAATACAAATTTAAAAGATTTTCTACAAGGAAAATAGCTGAGTCAACATTATAGCTATAGGTAGGTTGGAGAAAAGTATCTTGCTCCTAAAGTGTCAGAGGAAAGTAGAAATACCCCATTCAGACGGATTAACATATTCACTGCAACAGTGGAATCAAACACGTTGACTCAGGAAAAGGCAGTGTTTCTTTCTGTTATAATGTTTTTTTTATATACCCTCGAACACAGCTGAGCATTGAGTTTTCAGAGGCAGTTAATCACATGGTAGGAGAGCGCTCATCCTTCTCCTGGAATTCGAACAGTGTGCCTTAGGGATTGCAGCAGAACTTCTTGCCACTAGACCACCAGTACTCTGTTATGATATTGAGTCCTTATAAATGGATTGACAAGCAACACCAGGATGAATTGATAAAAGATTGAAATTGTGAAGGATTTTCTTTTACTCAATCAATGCCTATAGAAGTTATTAGTTAAGAAATAAAATTACACACTGCATTGGGAAAAATGGCTACAAAGATCCTATTAATGTGCTAAAGAGCAAGGTGGTGATGTTCTTGTTAGGTGCCGTTGAGTCATAGAGGACTCATAGTGACCCTATGAACGAACTTCTGAACACACATAACTTTCATCATTTCTCTAAGTTCTGGAGGCAAGCTACTTTGGAAGTGAATGTCACTCCTGCTTCCAAGCTTCTTTGAATCAGGGAGCTCCACCAAACACTGTCCACCATGGATGACCATTATCACATTTGATACATCATTGTCACAGTGTTCAGCATCCCAGCAACCACGAGTTACCTCTATACAGCAAATTGACAGACCAGCGCAAAAGAGCAAGGGAGTCAATTTAAAAGCTAAATGAGCACGATAAAAGGCATGATGTTTTTCAGTCACCTCATGCCAAGACACTAAAGAGCTGAACAGAAGATTCCAAAAGGCAGCACGGAATG
>NW_006399886.1:6851961-6855625 GCF_000299155.1 Elephantulus edwardii
CAGCTAAAATATTCCATAGATAAAGAACAGTCAGAATATCAAACAGGATTTAGAATAGTTCCTGGCACCAGATCTATTATTGTAATGTCAGACAGTTTCCGGCTGAGCAAAGAATACCAAATGTGTATTTGTATTTTATTGACTATGCAAAGGCCTTTGACTGTGTGGGTCATAATAAAATTATTGCTAACATTGCGAAGAATGGGAAGGCCAAGACACTTAAATGTGCTCTTAAATGATTCTTAAGTTTATAAAAAAAGGCCATTATTTTCCCTGGATGTCCAGTCTCATATGTATAATTGATTACTTGGTATTCAGCAGATTTTTATAATTTTCCCACAGTAGTATTAACATCCATAAAAATGTTTATCTAGTCCCTTCATAATAAAGGATTTCTGGTGGGATAATCCTTAGGGATATGTGATGTTAACCTAAAGGTGGTGCCTCTTTGCTAGATCGAATCCAGTGAATCTGAAAAAGAAAGATAGGCAATCTCTGCCTTTAAAAATCTTTGTGGAGTGGCTGCATTCTGACACAACTGGCCATTTCCATGAGTCAGAAGACACTGGACAACAATGGAATTCACTGAGTTATTTAGTCATCCCCTTGAAGAAGCCCTGTTGATGAAATGCTTAAGTGCTTGCCTGGAAGCCAAATTGTCAACTGTTGTAACTACCAGCTTTTCAAGAGATAGAAATGTCCTAGTTATTCACTCTGCAAATATGCCAATTTTGAAAATATTAAGGGAAATTCTGCTCTCCTCTATAATGAACTGGAATGAAGTCAAAGATACAAAACACAAATAATAATAACTGACATCATCATCATCATCACAACAACAATCCTTTTTACTTTCCTTATTTTAGTGATAGGACAGAGATTACAAAATTAAACTCAGCTTATTGTCATTGAGACAAGCTCTGCTTATAGCTGACCCTCCATTGGACTTTCATGGTTGTAAATCCTACAGGAGAATCGTCCCACCTTTCCCCCAGAGGCTCAATGATGATTTTGCCCTGCAGAAGATTCTAGCAGCTAAAGTTTCCTTCTGGAACTAGCTGTAATGTTCAATTCTTTCTTTTCAATCCTACCTAATCAGTGGTTTGTATCCAAATTCCTGTCTAAGTTAGTCCTATTTTTCACTGTCTGGCAATTTAATGAGACAAGTTCCATCATGAGTTCCTGTAATTTGAGAGATTTTTACCTTCCTCAATATGCAAATACATACATGGGAGCAAGATGCTATTTTGCCTTAACTCTACCAATTTTTAAGTAGTTTATAAAGACACTCTTATTTTTATAGAAAAGCATTTCATACATTTCACCAATTTAAAATTCTTTCACAAGTTAGCATGATAGAGAGTGGAGAGTTAATGAGAATAGCTAAATTTATCATAGTTCCTAATCTATTGTGACTTTAAAATAAATATGACACTTTAAAATTTAAGAATAATGTTCAAGTCCACTTTTCTCACATTATTCAACATATGAGTTGAAATCCAACATTTAAAAAAATGATTGAAAAAAGAGAATGTAAATAGAAAATAATAAAGAATTTGTACATCCACATAGTTTAATACATTCATTCAGTAATATAAGGGGACAAACTAGTATGCGTATAATAACATGTTGCTGTTGTTAGGTGCTGTCAAGTCGACTGTGACTCATAGTAAATATTAAAGACATATGCTAAAATCAATTTAAACATCAGGCAGAAATCAGATTAATAATGAGTGTGAAATGACAGAGCTGACTAAAAATTGGATGGGAACATTTTTAGAAGGAAAAATATTTATATTTGATTGTAATACTTAATTATGTCAAAACTCATTTAATGCTACAACTAAAAAGAATAAGTCTTCTATATAAAAATTATGCATCAATAAATATTTTTTTTAAAGTATCACAAACTATTGCTGTTACATGCATCCTTTCAGCTAAGAGAGAGTCTTGGAAACCTCTTTAAATAGGTATATAAGAAAATAAAAGCATTAAAATTGTTATTCCTTTGTTTCTGACTCATTTACTCGTTGATGTCAAGTCCAAATACACTCATAGCTCACCCTCCAACAGCTTTTCTAAAGTTATAAATCACAAAGGAGGTGATTGTCCTTCTTTCTCTCAAGGAGCTATTAGTTGAGGAGAATCACCAAAAAGGTGTGACTTTTGGATTAACAGTGCAACTCCCTCAGTCAGAACTAAGCTAAAAAAACTCTTTTATGTAGCTACATAAATTCACTGCACAACCCTAGTTCTCTTGATTTTAATCGTTTACAACAGAATCCTTAATATATTTTGATCTAATCTCTTAAGGATACTCCTTAAATGTGACCGCTTACTCCTCTTTCACTTTGATTATCCAGTTTAACCACACCATCATCTCTCATTTGTTGTTTTTATATGTGGTTGAGTCTCCCGCGAATCATAGTGACCCTATGTACAACAGCCCTAAACCCTGCTCTATCCTATGCCAATATTGTTGTTTCTGACACATCTACACCCATTATCCCAATCACTGACTCAATCCATCTCATCAAGGGTCTTCCTCCCTTGCACTGCCCCTCTACCCTCCCAAGTATGGCATCCTTCTCCAAGGACTGGTCCCTCCTTACAACATGTCCAAAGTGTGTCAGACAAAGCTTCAGAATCCTTGCCTCCAAGGAGCAGCCTGGTTTCCCCCTCTCTCTCTTGTTCACCTATCAATCCATGGAATATTCAATATTCTTCTTCATCACCACAGCTTAAAGTTATCAATTTTCATCTATCATCCCTAGTCATTGTCCAGCTCTGCTCTCTGATGCATAATAAATAATTGCTATGCATTTTTTCCTAAATAATTTGCAAATAATTGCAAAGATCGTAGCCTGTACCTTAGTCTCCAGACTGACACCATTGCTCTTCAATACTATGGAGAGGTCTCTGGCAGAAGACTTTCCCAATGCAATTCATCTTTTAATTTCCAGGCTGATGGTACCAAGAGTGTTGATTGTAGAGCCAAGCAAACTCAAGCTGTTAAGAATCTCAATCTCTTCACCGTCTATCATAATGCTGCCAATTGGCCCAGTGGTGAGAATCTTTGGTTTTTTTGAAGGCTGTAGTACTTGACCTTCTGAAGCAAGCACTTCAGGTCCTCCTCAGCTGCAGCAATCAGGGTTGTGTCATCTGTGTAATGCAGATGTCTCATTTAGCTTACTTCAAATACCTTTGACATTTGGTCTACAGTATTCCTCTTCTTCGACGTATTTTTCATACACAGAAAACATGTTTGAATTCTTATAACAGAAATGTCATCATGACATTTCCCTTTGCTTTTAATTAATTCTAAATTTCTAGGGAAATAGGGATCTTTTTAATCATATGTATCATTCTTTCCCACAAACCCAGCATTTTATCCATTTTCAACTATTTGTGGTTCTTATGTTATATACTCCTTCTCTTGCCACAAATGTTTGTTTTTTTTCTCTACGTGATTAGTTTTTATTCATCTTAGATTCATCCACCAGCTCATGTCTTTCAGAAATCTTTTTGGCTCTCTCCCAAAGAGTGATCTACCTCCCCATATGTATACTTCATTATTGTACCTGTTGTTATTTAGATATTTTGTTTAATATCAATAAATATTATAATTGTATCTATGCCTCCACTGAAGTATAAACCACAAAAG
>NW_006399886.1:6855725-6857264 GCF_000299155.1 Elephantulus edwardii
TTTAAAATTATAGATTATTAAAAAATATACTTTTAATGTGTATTCAATTTGAATATTAGTACTAAGAAAGCTGTTTTCCTTCAGGTAATATTTTAGAATAAAAACTATAAGAAAATCATGTCGCTTAAATGAAGAAATTTCAAAATATCAATGGTACAAATACTTAAAAGTGTTCAACTAATTTTAATTTTTAGAACTTGCTCAAATATGAGCTCTTTTAAAAGATAAATATTTCAGGAGTGAAAGAAATGTTGAAATACTCATAGAAACAGGGCAGTCTGCATTTTGAAGTATCTATCCTGGACTAGATACAATAAATTCATCCACTTGAAACACCAGAGTAGTCACTGAAACAGAAAAGAAAGGATTCCCAGGAGAAGATATCATGCTGTCAGTGATGTTTAGCTCTTGTCCTAATCCTTGCTAAACCAGTTACTCAAATTAACATTTCAAACACAGATCCCAAAGGATCAGCTCAAAGTACAATATACTATTCTTCAAAAGAGAACTCCTCCATGTTTTCTAAGATTAAATCTTTTATTTTCTTGGGCATCCCTTTAAAATACTACAGTGTTGAGTAGGGGTTTGGTCTTTGTGTGTGTGTGTGTGTGTGTGTGTGGTTTTGTTTTTAATAAGAGACCTTAGTCTATAGCTTTATGTACTACATATGTAATGAATTAAATTTTAGAGCAGTCAAGTCTAAACTTATTAACAAGTTCAAGTTTATTTCATAATGATACTGGTTATAAAATAGTAACTTTTACTGAAGGTTATACTCTAATTAAATGTTTTCTTTAATTGTAGATAGAGTATTTTTATTTAATCCTAAATACTAATTACAGACACTAGGAAATTTTCTTAAAAGTTGTTGTTATGTGCCTTTGAGTATTTTGTGACTCATAGTCTCTTAATGTATAATACCTCTGCATCCTACTCTATCCTGAGCCAACCTCATTGTCTTTGGTACAACTACTTCCATTACCCTAGTCACTGAGTTAATTAATTTCACCCAAGTCTTCTTATCCTGTGCTGTCCCTCCACCCTTCCAAGCATGATATCCATCTCCAAGGACTCGCCCTTCCGTGCAACATGCCTGAAATATGTCAGATGAAGCTTTAAAGTCCTTGCCTCAAAAGAGCATCCTAGTTTCACCTTCTTCAGGGTGAACCTCTTTGTTCTTCTAGCAGTCCGTGGTATATAGAATACCCTTCTCCAGCACCATAACTCAAAGACATCACTTCTTCTTCTGTTATCTTTAATCATGGTATTGTCCAGCTCTCTGATGCATAGGAAGTATTTGTGGATGAAAGCGTAATTAAGACATTTATGAAAACAGGTAATGTTAATGTTCTAAAATCTAAAACCTTATTTTTTAATTGTATATGCACATAATAATTAGGGAAAATCTTGACATTTGTTAAATGTCTATGAAAGCACAAGATTCCTTCTCTATAAGAAGATGATTTATTATCAAATTCATTTTTCAAAGAGATTAAAAGAGAAATTGATAAGTTTATTTGGAGAGGAAAGAGACCCTGA
>NW_006399886.1:6857943-6859102 GCF_000299155.1 Elephantulus edwardii
AGAGGAGGACATTTGGATGGCCAAAAGATACATGAAGAAATGCTCATGCCAGTGATTTACTGGCAATAAGAGAGATGCAAATCAAATCCACAATGAGATACCATCTTATCTCAGCAGCAGTGGCAAAATTTAGCAGGTCAGCAAATAATAAATGTTAATATATAATGTGGTGAGAAAGGATATAATGTGCTGAGAAAGGAACTCTTATACATTTTTGGTGGGATTGTAAATTGGTACAATCACTCTGGAAGGCAGTTTGGCATCTCCTCAGAAAGCTTAACATAGAAATTCTATATGACCTAGCTATTCCACTGCTTGGAATATACTCTGAGAAAATAAGAACTGAGGCACAAATGAAGGCTTATACACCAGCGTTTATAGCAGTATTATTCACCATAGCAGGAACACAGAAACAGCCCAAATGCCCAACCACAATGGAATGGTTTGAAATACCTATAGTACATTCACACAAGGGAATAATATGAACCATGCAGGTGCAATGATTTTGCAGATTACTACCCAACATGGGAGGGCCTGGACACCATTATGCTAAGTGAACCAACTCAGTCTCATAAAGAATGCATAAAAGCCTTTACTGTAGAATGAGTACAAGGATCCAAGGATGAGAAGGAGGGCGCTTAGGTATAGGGTCACACAATTTGATGGTTGGAGGAAAGAATGGGTAAAGGAAAGGGAAAAGATTAGGTGTGAAAAACAATGTATAGGAACTTTTGACCTTTCTAAGTAAGCCAGTATAAATTTTTTTTAAAAAAGGAACAAATTAAAATATTAGTTTAAGCTGAAGGAACTGAAGAAAAATTCAAACCTCCAGTTGCTATAATCAAGGATGCTTTCGGCATAATGCAGAATGATCCAGAAAGTATTAAAAGAAGATGGAAAGAATATACTGAATCACTGTATAGAAAAGAATTGGCAGACACAGAAGAATTTCATGAAACAACACATGAGCAAGAGCCTATGGTGATGACAGAAGAAGTTCAGGCTGCTTTGAAGAAAATGCCTAAAAATAAGGCTCAAGGAATAGATGGTATACCAATTAACATATTTCAGCTAACAGATGCTGCCCTGGACATGCTCACCAAGTTGTGCCAAGAAATCTGGAGAACAACCACTTGACCAACTGACTGGAAGAGATCTA
>NW_006399886.1:6859652-6863811 GCF_000299155.1 Elephantulus edwardii
TGCTGCAGAGGGTCAAGGACTGCAAGCTCCAATATGGATTGAGACTCAATGTCAAGAAGACAAAGATTCTCACCACTGGACCAATTGGCAGCATCAGGGTGGATGGTGAAGAGATTGAGACTGTTCACAGCTTTAGTTTGCTTGGCTCCACAATCGGCACTCTTGGCACCAGTAGTCAGGAAATTAATAGGCGCATTGCCATGGGAAAGTCTGTTGTTAGGGACCTCTCCAAAGTATTAAAGAGCAATGGTGTCTCTCTTGAGACTAAGGTGCATCTGATACCGGCCATGGTCTTAGAAATCACTTATTATGCATCAGAAATTTGGACAATAACCAAAGAAGATAGAGGGAGAATTGATGACTTTGAGATGTGTTGCTGGAGAAGAGTATTGAGGGTATCATGGACTGCTAGGAAAACAAACAGATTCATCCTGGAAAGGGTTAAACCAGGTGGCTCCTTGGAGGCAAGGATTCTGAATCTCCGTCTAACATACTTTGGACATGTTGTGAGTAGAGACTGGTCCATGGAAAGGGACATGATGCTTGGAAGAGTGGAGGGCCAGCACAGCAGGGGAAGGCCCTCTATGAGGTGGATTGATTCAGTGACTGGGATAATTGGGATGGAAGTGTCGGAGACAATGCGATTGGCACTGGACAGAGCAGAGTTTAGGGCTGTTGTGCATAGAGGTCACTATGTGTCGCAAGCAACTCGAAGGCACATAACAACAACAACAACACTGCTATTAGCTGTCAAGTTGAATCTGACTTATTCATGGTGATTCCTATGTAGAACCTACTAGAACTGTGTTTTTTAGGGCACACAGTTCTAGTAGGCCATAAAGTGAAGGATTTTATCTTTGCAAAGACCTGCCTTTTGAGGCAAATCAAGTGGGTTCAAATCTCCTTTTTTGTTAGTAGTTGAGTGTTTAATAATTTCTGCCATAAAATTATGGTATTTGCAAATCATTGCAATATGACTATAAATTAATCACTTTAAATAGCTTATACAATATAGTTATTTGTGCAATAATGGGTGGGAGACATGGTTTCTACTTGAGTAATAATTTACTGGAGTAACACACCCCTACCAGTATGAGGAATCTTACAAAAATAAATTCAATGTCTCACAATTCAGAATTCAGAATGTATGCAGGTCTATCCTCTCTTCAAAGGCTCTAAAAAATCCAAAACAAAACAAATGAATTTTTTGTGATTGCTTCTTGGTGTTTCTTGGTGTTCCTCAACTTTTAGTACTTTTTAACAAGGCACTCTTTGCCTGTGTATGTCTCTTTGTCTTTTATTGTATGTAGAGATGCCATTCGTGGTTGAACAGATCCACCCTACTTTTGTATGCTAAAATATTAACTGATTTTTATCTATTTTCAAAAAACCTATTTACAAACAAAGCTGTATTAAAAATAAGAGGTTAAGACTTCAATATCAACTTCTTTGGGAATGCTATTCAATTTATATTACTCAGCATGGGACAATTGTAATGAGAATAATAGAGGCAATAAAGCACTGCAGTTTAATGCTTGGAATTTGTGAAGTTGATTTTTTCTAACAGCCTTTATCTGAAAGAGCTACTCTTTTTTGAGGAGCTGACCCTTTTGACTCTTTACCCTGATAGTCATGAAGTAATGCAGTTTTAATCACTGTGATTGATATTGTTAGTTGCCATCAAGTACATATGTACCATAGGAACTCTATGAACAACAGATCCAAACACTATGCTATTCTCCCAATCTCTGACATACTTGAGTCCACTGAGAGTTTTAATAAAAAGATATTTTTAGAAACCACATTAACAAAATATTTATGTTCCTGCTCATTGGTTGCACTTTCTAAGACTATTTTAACAAATTCTTTGATATTACAATACGTTCTTTTTAGAGTACACTTTTCTACAGGGTATGAAATAGTCATGTTCTTTTTTTTTATTTGAAAGCATGTAAAGTCTTTTAACTAATAGTTTAAATTTAAAAAAAAATGAGAAAGAAGGCACTGTTAACTACAGAGTCCTGGATTATTTCTCAAAATAGTATGAAGAAAGGGAGGACGCAAAATAATAGAACAAATAGAGGTAAGCCTTAAGCAAAAAGGCTATGATCAGGCTTGACTTAATCAGAACTAAGGCCATTGGACACAGATGTCTCATGTACCTGACATGCGCGGTAAAAATTGTCCCCAAGATTAACATCAAACACAATAGGCTGAAACCCAGCAACACTTCCTCCCATTTATCATCCACCACATCAACCAACTGGCCCAGAATCAAGCCCAGAAATGTTTCAAACTGCGGAGACAGCCGGCTATATTAACAAATGACTAACCTAATTTAAGGGCTTCCCAATACCTCTTTATTTCCTTGAACATTGGTTTATCTTTCTATAATGTTGTTATTGTTGTTGCTGTTGTGTACCTTTAAGTTGGAACTGACTCACAGCTTACCTTCTGCAGAATTTTCAGAGGCAGTTTAATCAGCAAGAGGAGAGTGCCCATTTTTCTCCTGCTGGCGACTGAAACAGTGTTTCTTTAGGATAGTACCAAAATCTAAAATAATTAAAATGTATTTATCAGAAATTCTATAATATATTTTATGTTGCAATTACAAGGGAAAATTCAATATAGATTAACTTTTATTATACGGTTATGTGACTTCTCATTTCTTCTCAACCTCATGTTCTAACCAGAGCTTGACTCATGCAGGGATTCTTTCAAGCAGGGCATAACCAAGGTAAAATCAGAGGATGTCATCCATATCTGATCTTCCATTTCCTTCCATCCAGTTCAAATCTTCGCTCGGGCAAAGGAGGTCACACCAAGGCATTCACCACAAGGTAACAGTTACCAGTGATATTATTATTAAAAATAAACCACTGACATAGGGAAAAGTCATCTTCCTTTTGTTAATCAGGTATTAAAAGAGAGATATCTTTTAAATTATGAAATGAGTGTCATAATATTCAAACTTTACTGTAAAAAAGGACCTATCTACTAATATAATTAGAACTCTGGTGGCTTAGTGGTAAGGAACTGTGCTTTCAAATCCACTTTCTGTGGGTCAATACAGATAATCTCTCCCCATGGGATATATTGCTTCTGAGAGCTCACTGCATGGTCAAATATGAGTCAATTTTGACAGAACTGTAAACAACAATATGTTGTTGTTCTTGTTATGTGCCATCGAGTCACCTGTGACTCATAGCAAGCCTATGTACAATAGCCCTAAACCCTATTCTATCCCATGCCAACCTCACCGTCTCTGACACACCTACCCTGATAACCCCAGTCACTGAATTAATCCACCTCAAAGAGGGTCTTCCTCTCCTGCACTGTTGTACTATATACAACAACAATATATTTAATGATAAAACAGAGAGCCCTATCTTCAGAAAACTACTGTGCTAATCAAAAGTAAATTTGGCCAGACATAAATAATAACCAATACCTGTATTGTTTATAGGAACTCTGGTAATGTAGTACATTAAATGTTGTGCTGCTGATAGGTTGTTATTGTTATTAGATGTCATCAGGTTGATGACTGCTAGCAAACCTATGAACAACAGAGCTGAACCTTGTCCTATCCTGTGCTATATTCATTCACATTTCCTGACACATTAGAGCCCATTACTGCAGCCACTGTGTCAATTCACCCCATTGAGTGTCTCCTACACCAAGCTTCTACTTTTCCAAACATCATGTCCCTCTCCAAGGTATAGCCTTTCCTAGCAATATGCCGGAAGCATGTGAGATGAAGCCTCATCATCTTTGCCTCCAAAGAGCACTCTGGCTGCATCCTCTCCAAGCCATATTTGTTTGTTCTTTTGACAGTCCATGAGATATTCAATGCTCTTCCACAACACAAAAGCTCAAAGGCATCAATTCTTATTCTGTCATCCATTCCTTGTCCGTCTCTCAGATGCATAGCAAGCGATCAGAAAGACAATGACTTGAATCAGATGCACCTTAGTCCTCAAACCGACTTCATTACTACCCAATAACTTGGAGAGGTACCTAACTGCAGACTTTCCCAGTATGTCTTCTTATTTTTTGTATTAATTGTGGATTCAAGTAATATGAAGTAGTTGACAATTATAATATTTTCTCCATCCATCATGAAGTTGCCTATCAATCCAGTGGTATGAATCTTTGTTTT
>NW_006399886.1:6865499-6869127 GCF_000299155.1 Elephantulus edwardii
TGGAATACTATGCTGCATTAAAAAACAAGGAACTCATGCAATATTATTCAAAATGGTTGACTCTGGAGAACATTATGCTGAGTGAAATATCCCAGTCACGAAAGGACAAATATTACATGATGCCACTGTTGTAGAATCTTTGTTTTCTTGACATTTCGAGACTAATAGGTCAACTGTCACAATTCATTAGCCTCACTAAGGGAAAAAAGAGCAGTCTGCTTTTCAGAAGCTTTAAAACTTAACATACCAGAATCAGAACTGATGACTCTATGGAAGAGAGATTTTTTTTTTTGAGGTTAAAATTTTGAAGAAGGATAACAGTTCAGTTTTTAAATTATGTTTTGTTGTTCTTGTTGTTAAGTGCAGTTGAGTCACCCGCAACCCATAACATCTGAACCCTGTCCTGTCCTGAGCCAGTCTTGCTGTAACATTGCCCCAGTTACTATATTAATCCATCTCATCTGGGGTTTTCCTCTCCTACACTGCCCCTCCACCCTCCTTAGCATGATGTGCTTCTCCAAGGACCAGTATATCCTGGCCACGTGCCCAAAGAATATGAGATGAAGCTTCAAAATCCTAGTCTCCAAGGAGAAACTTGATTTCACCCTCTCCAAGACTGACCTATTTGTTTTCTTGGCAATCCATGATATGTTCAAGACTCTTCTCCAGTTCCACAATTCGAAGGCATCAGTTCTTCTATCACCTTTAGTCATTATCCAGCTCTCTGATGCATAGCAAATAATTGCGAAGACTATGGCCTGAATTGGGAGCACCTTAGTCTCTAGACTGACTTTTTAGTACTCTTGAAAAATCCCTGAGAACAGATTTTGCCAGTGCAATCTGTCTTGTGATTTTCTGACTGCTGGTGCTATGAGTGTTGATTGTGGAACCAAGCAAGCTGTGATTGTTAACAACCTCAATCTCTTCTCCATCTTTCATCATGCTGCCACTTGGCCCAGTGGTGAGAATCTTTGCTTCTTGCTGTTGAGCTTTTATCCATATTGAAGACTATGGTCCTTGACCTTCTGCAGCAAATACTTTGGATCCTATTGATACGAAATTCATAGATAAGATTTAACTATTTTAAAATGTATAAACCAGGAACTAATCCATTTTGTTTCTTTTCTGGACATTTCATATATATGAAATTATATAATATGTGACCTTTTGAATCTGACTTCTTTTATGTAGCATAATATTTTTGGAGTCCAATCATATTGTAACATTTATTAGCATTTCATTTTACACCTCAGTGATAGTCAATTGTATATATACATCAAAATAAATTTATCCATGAATCTCTTAAGGCTCATTTGTGCTGTTTTCACTATGGTAGATAGTCTAACATGGATACGTGTGTGTGTGTGTGTGTGTGTGTGTGTGTGTGTGTGTGTGTGTATGTGTAAAATTGTTGTTGTTGTCATGGAGTTGAGTATGACTAGCAACCTTATAAACAATAGTCCTATCATTCCTATTCTATGCCATCCCAATTATCTGTGATACACCGCAGCCCATTGCTGCAGTTGCAATGTTATTCCATCTTGATGACAGTCTTCTTTTCTTTCACTCATCCTCCATCCTTTCAAGTATAATGTCCTTTTCCAAGGAATAGCTTCTTTTGGCAACATGTTCAAAGTATGAGAGATAAAGTGCTGTCATCCTTACCTCCAAGGAACAGTCAGCTGCACCTTTTCCAAGATGCACCTATTCATTTTTTGACAGTCTGTGGACTACTTAGCACTCTTCTCCAATACTACAACTGTAAGGCATCGATCCTTTGTCTGTAATTCTAATGAACCATCCATCTCTCAAATGCATAGTAATTATTGAAAAGATCATGGCCTGATCAGCGCATGCTTTAGTCTTCAAACTTACATCAGTGTTCTTCAGTGATTTTGGAGAGAATCCTGACAGCAGGCTTGCTCAAAGCAAGCAATATGCTTCTCTCTCTCTCTGAGTATCAGTTTTAAATTGTTTGATATACATCCAGAAGTGAAATTGCAGAATCATACAATTATATGTTTTGATTTTTTCCAGAAAGCATCAAACTTTTTTACAGCATCTAAACCAGTGTTCATTTCCACTAGCAATAGAAGTGGTTATTAAGTTTCAAATAATCTTAATGTGTCTTTTGTTTTATTGTTAATTGCATTAATTGCTGCAAAAATTCTCCCCACTAGATTTTTGATAGATATGGTCTCAAAATAATTTCCCCCATATTATAGATTTGTTTTATTTCATTTTCTTTTCTTTTTAGTAATTTTTTACTACACTAATTTTTTACAAAATTTGTATACATTGTTTTTGTTTTTCACACCTGATCTTTCCCATTTCCTTTTTCCACCCCTCCCTCTGCAAATCAAGTTGTGCTATGATTTCCCCCTTGCCCATCCTGCTCGTCCCCTCTCTTCCTTGGATCTTCATACCCATTTTACTAGTTATTATTCTATTTCTACAATAATGGGCTTATCATGTCCTCTGATATACAAATATTTCACCCTAGGAGCTTTCTATGCTATCCTTACATTTTAGACTTTTACTATAATATATAAAAGTTCATTGTCAATTACTAAATAATGAAAATGTACTTTTGATGCTTCATGTAGCATTCACGTCTTATCAATATTAGATTGTTGTCTTGTCATGTACTTTCAAGTTGCTTGCAACTCATAGTGACCCTATGTACTATGTATGGCCCTGAACCTTGCTCTATCTTGAGTCAACTTCTTTGTCTCTGACACAACTAATGCCATTTCCCAAGTACATCTTATCCAGGGTCTTCCTTTTTGTCTGTACCTCCACTCTTCCAAGAATGATGTCTCTGTCAAAGTTCTACTCACATCTTGTAACATGCCCAGAATATGCTTGAATCCTTCAAAATCCTTGCCTCCTAGGGGCACCTTCATTTCACCATCTCCAGGATGATTGTGCTTGTTCTCTTAGCAGTCAATGGCATATTCAACACTTTTCTCTAGCTCCACAACCCAAAGGCATAAATTCTTCTTCTTTCGTTTTTAGTCATTGTCCAGCTCTCCAATACATAGTAAGTAATTACAAAGACCATGATTGGCATTAAGTGCACCTTAGCCTCCAGACTGACGTAATTTTCTTCAGTACTCTGGAGAGTTCTCTGACAGCAGATTTTTTCCAATGTAATTCATCTTTTGATTTCCTGGCTACTGATATTAAGAATGTTTTTTGTGGAACCAAGCAAGCTGAAGCGGTTAACAATCTCAATCTCTTCACTGTTCATCATTATGCTGTCAATTGACCCAGTGGTTAGAATCTTTGTTTACTTCATGTTGAGCTTCAATCCATACTGAAAGCTGCAGTCCTTGACCTTCTGCAGCAAATAAATGCCTCTGGTCATCCTCAGTTTGAGCAAGCAAACTCTATCACCTGCATAATGCAGGTTATTGATGAATTTTCCTCCAATTCTGATGCCCTATTCTTTCTCATAAAGCCCAGCTTCCCATGGATCTGTTTCACATAAAGATTAAAAAAAGTATGGACATGAGATGTATCCCTGGTATATACTTTCTCCTTATTTTGAACCATGCAGTGTTTCCTTACTCTGTTCTGATGACTGCCCCCGGTCCAAGTAAAGTTTACAATCCATAAATATAGT
>NW_006399886.1:6869227-6887617 GCF_000299155.1 Elephantulus edwardii
TAACAGACTTATTTTCTCAGTTTCTTTCTAAGGTAGTTAATTTTTTGTTGTGTGTAAATTAAAGTTATTATTATGTATTGACTTTCTGTCCTGTAAGTTTGCTGAATTCATTTATTAGTCATAATAGCTATATTTTTTAAACTATTTAGATTGCTTTTATAAAAAATCATGCCTTCTGTGAACACAGAATTACTTAATCTTTCCCAAGTTATATTTTTCCCCACCTAATGTCTATGACTTCCAAAATATTAAATTAAAGTGGTAAAAGGAAGTCTTATCTTGTTATTTTCTTCACTGAGAATCTGATTATGATTTTAGCTGTGGATTGGCCTAGTGGTAACAAACTGTACTGCAATCCCCAATGCACATGATTAAAATCCACTAGGTGCTCCCAGGGAAAAGGATAAGCAATCTTCTCTCATTTACTGCTTCTGAAATTTGCCAAAGCCTGAGCTATGAGTTTGTTCAGACTCAATGGTCCACAATAACAATCTAACACTCAACAATATGAATTGACACAGTTACTCTAACAATGGGTTTAAGTAAGTATATCAGAGATGGCGCAGAATAGTACAGAGTTCAGATCCATTGCTCACAAGGTCTCCTTGAGTCCTAGTCGACTTGAGAGCACCTAACAATAAGTATCTAATGATACTTCATCTGCACATGATATTCTTAAAGTTTATTATATATTCAAATAACAGAGTTTTATCAAATTGAGATCACTTGACTATGTACAGATTTTATGACTTAATAAAATTGAGACAGTGTCTGGAATTTTTATTTTCTAGCTAGTCTTCAAATTTTAACTTGAAAATGTGAGCCATATATTTTAGTAACTAACAGTAACAACAACATTTTGTGATTTATCACCAAAGAGCCTTTAAATTCCATATAACTCACTCAGAGAAAGAAAATTTTTATCAGTTGCTATCATTTCCATGTGTCTTGGCTTTTAATTTTTAAAATATATATGTTTTAAATTGTGATTTCAACAAAATTTTACAGAAAAGTTAAATTCATTGATACACATTTTTCCCCTTCTCACTCTCTTTACCCTCCCTGATTTCACTTTGTAATATGCTTCTAATTCCAGATTGTTAATTATCATATATCTGATAACTAATCATAACAATCCTTTATGATAGTATGTTCCTTCATCTGTTGCAAAATCCATGAATGAGAGTGAATGAGTCTGGAAGACATTATGCTAAATGGAATATCTCGGTCACAAAGAATAAATACTGCATTACAACACTGTTATAAGATTGACATGGCACCCAGGGAGAACAGGAAAAGAGTGAATCAATAATGAACTCGCCTGGAAGCAATGAAGGCATTTAAAATTCTTACAAAACAATACTTGAAAGGAATTAATCCAAGAAATTTTTTTGCAGGTAGACTGTCCATCATTGATGTCCAGCCACTCCTCTGGCACTCTCAACTCCGTCTACCACCAGAGGGGATAGGTTGGACACTCTAAGACCTCGTTGTGCTTCCAAAGCTTGCTAATATAAAGGTAATCCTTTGAGAAAGATGTATTAATATTAATATCTGATAAAATAAACTCAGAATAATAACCATCATGAAAGATCAGGAGGACCACTATATAATGTTGAAAGAGTCAATAGAACAAGAGGACATACTTATAATAAATAATTGCACACCAAATGATAGAGCAGCAAAATACACAAAGCGAATGTTAACAGAACTGGAAAAACAAAAAAGACAACACCACAACAGTAGTAGGAGACTTTGACACACAGCTCTCAAGAAAAGGTAGAACTACCAGAAAAAAAAAAACTCAGCAAAGATGCTGAAGAATTAAACCACACGATCAACCAACTCAATCATATACATATATACACATTAATGTACCCCAGAAAAGCTAAATATGTGCATGGAACATTTTACGGAATAGACCATATTTTAGGACACAAAGCAAACATCAATTAATTCAAAACCAGAAATAATACAAAGTATTTTTCCATACCACAAAGCTACGCAATTAGAAATCCATAACAAGAGGATAAAGGAGAAAAAACCCCCCAAACAAACCAAAGATCAAAATCTAGAAGCTGAACAACATCCTGTTTGAACAAGAGTAGCAGAAGACATTTTTAAAAAAAATATAATAAATACGTTTCTCGAAATAAATGACAATGAAAACACAACTTACCAAAATTTCTTGGAAACAGCCAAAGCAGTAATCAGAAGTCAATTTATAACAATAAGTAATCACATCAAAAGGGAATAAAAACTGGTAATTGACTCTCTAACCCAACATCTCCAGTGAATTAAAAAAGAACAGCAAGAAAACCTATCAACTCTTAAATGAAATTATAAAAATTAGGGCAGAAATAATGAAACAGAAAACAGAAAACAATTGAAACCATCAACAAGACCAGGAATTGGTTCTTGAAAAAGGTCAACAGGACTGACAAACCACTATAAAAACTAACAAAGATTCTTTTTCAGCTTTCTACAGATAGCAGTCCAATTTTGCCAGCACCTTTTGTTGAGGAGGTATATGTTTACCTATTTGATAGGTTTTATTTCCTTCTTAAATATTAGTTGTCCATTTCAATGTTCAGTACTTTGGAGCGGTCCCTAACAGCAGACTTTCCCATGGCAATGTGCCTTTTAATTTCCTGGCTACTGGGGCCAAGAGTGTTGACTGTGGAGCCAAGCAAACTAAAGCTGTGAACAATCTCAATCTCTTCATCACCCACCCTGATGCTGCCAATTGGTCCAGTGGTGAAAGAGCTAAAGAGCAATGATGTCATTCTAGAGACTAAGGTGTTCCTGATCCAGGCCATGGTCTTCCCCATCATTTGCTATGCACCACCAATCTGGACAATGACTAAGAATGACAGAAGAAGAATTGATGCCTTTGAGTTGAGGTGATGGAGAAGAGTATTGAATATATCATTAACTACAAAGAGACCAAACATGGGCGTACATATATCTGCTTGGATGGCAGACATGGTCTCTCTGGGGTATATTCCCAGTAAAGGGATTGCTGGGTCAAATGGTATCTCTATTTGCAATTTTTTGAGAAAGTGCCACACCGCCTTCCACAATGGTTGCACCATCCCACATTCCCACCAACACTGAATAAGAGTTCCAGTTTCTCCACATCCTCGCCAGCATATATTGCTTGCTGTTCTATTTTGCTATTCTTACTGGGGTGAGATGATATCTCATAGTTGTTTTGATTTGCATCTCTCTTAGAGCTAGGGACTTTGAACATTTCTTCATGTGCTTGTCGGCCATCTGAATGTCTTCTTCGGTGAAGTGTCTGTTCATATCCTGTGCCCATTTTTCTATTGGATCATTTACCTTTATCTTATTGTGGTGTTCAAGTATTTTCTAAATTCCAGATATAAGTCCCTTGTCTGACATGTCATTACCAAATATTTTTCCCCAGTCTGTGGCTTCCTTTTTTACTCTATTGGAGAAGTTTTTGGATGTGCATAGGGATTTGATTCTTAAAAGGTCCCATTCATCTATTTTATCTTCTCCTGGTTGTAGATTTTCCAGGATACTTGGAAGACTTTTTATGTTGTGGATTAGGATCACTAAAGTTCTTCCAAGCTTTTCTTGAAGGAAGTTTATAGTCCTTGGTTTTAGTCCTAAGTCCATGATCCACCTTGAGTTGGTTTTTGTATATGGAGTGAAGTGTGGATCTTGCTTGAGTCTTCTGCATACAGCTTTCCAATTTTGCCAGCTTTGTTTACAATAGCAAGAAGTTGGAAGCAGCCTAAGTGCCCATCAACAAACGAATGGATAGAGAAGCTATGGTATACCCACACAATGGAATACTACAACGCATTGAAAAACAAGGAACTCATGCAATATTATTCAAAGTGGGTGACCCTGGAGGACATTACGCTGAGTTAAATATCTCAGTCACAAAGAGACAAATACTGCATGGTGCCACTGTTGTAGAATGGGTCTGACATCAGGGTTGGGGTATGACAGAAAAAACTGGATAAATTATGTATATTGTATTGAAACAGATGAGGGAAAGAACAGATTAGAAGTGATATATGATTGAGTATTATGGTTAGCACAGGAATCCAGAATTAAGGTTGCATAGAGAAGTGTATTCGGGGTGGGGGGTGGGAGGGGAAGGGACATGGGAATTGTATGAAGGAATTTTTTTTCTTTTTCTCTTCAGAGGGGGAAGTGAACTGGTGGGGAGGGGTGGGCAGGGAGAAAAGTGTGGCAATGAATGAATGGAAATCCAAAACCTCTGTAAATTTCTATTAAAATTAATAATAATTAAAACAAAAACAAAAAAAAACAAAAAAAAGAGAACAAACAGATCTGGCCTAGAGAGGATGAAACCAGTTTGCTCTTTGGAAGTAAAGATTTTGAAACTCCATCATATAAGTATTTGGAGAAGGACATCTTTTTTGGAATGGTGGAAGGTTAGTGCTAGGAAGATCCTGAATTTCACAGTAACAGGGGTAATGGAGGTAAGTGTGTCAGAAATTAGCTCAAGCAAGATATGGCTGGGTTCAGAACTGTTGTCAATAGGGTCACTATAGATCATACTCAATAGCGCTTAGCAACAACTGCAAAATGTCAAATACTCTAAGCATATTATTTAAATGTACTTTATTTCATGGTTTGTGTTTTGTGTCAAGGTTTACATTTTGTGTGAATGTTTTTGCTGCCTTTTTTTTCCTCTGTCCGGTTTTGTTGTAAATGATCTTTACTCGATCCCTGGTTATACTTAGATTTGTCTAATAGTTTAGTACCAAGTTCTTTGGTACATAGACATAATTATGTGGTAATAAATCATCAACATCAGATCTATGTAATGCATCTAACACAACTACAACCACTTTGAAGATATCTTACAAGTCATAAAATGTGTTATGTATTTCACATAAAAGTTTAATTAACTTCTGAAAGTAAATTTTCTAAATAATGGCAATATATCTACTCATGAAAGATAATTGAGTATAAGTGTTTAGTAGTCAATCTGGTGCCTTTTTACATAATTAATATTACAAAATTGACCTTAAATGCTTCTACAAATATCAGCATTCAAAATTCTTATAAACATTAATTATTAATAACTGTACATAATAATTCCCACCACATAAAAGCATTTAAAATAAATAATTGACAGATTAATGCAAGATAGTAGTTAATTTTATATTATAAACGTATTTTGCCTTTTACTAGCCAGGTCATCACCTCCATTTGTGATTGAGAGATATAAAATCTAGACTAATCACTGATTTATATGAACCATCTGTGTGGGACAAAACCAAATAAAATGGCAAAGGTTTAAAATAAACTTATGGAAGCACGAGTGACATCCACTTCCTAAATAATATGCCTCTGGAAATTCTACAAATTTTGATAAATGTCAATAGTTGTAGAAGGGCTTCAGTCTTTTGTTCATGGGGATTGTTATGAGTTGTGCTTGACTTGAAGGCAATCAACAACACAACAACAATATAGTTTATGCATGTTGTTGTTCTGTGCCATTGAGTTGCATGTAACTGATAGCTTCCCTTTGTACAGCAGCTCTGAACCCTTCTTTGTCGTGAGCCAGTCTCACTCTTTCTGACACACCTAGCCTCCATTGCCCAGTTACTGTATCAATTCATCTCATCTGGGGTCTTCCTCTCTTTTGCTGTCCCTCTACCCTTCTTAGCATGTTGTCCTTCTCCAAGGACCAGTCCCTCCTGGCCATTTACTCAAAGTGTGTAAGACAAAGCCTCAAAATCCTAGCCTCCAAGGAGAAACTTGATTTCAACCTCTCCAAGACAGACCTATTTGTTTTCTTGGTGGTCTATGTTATGCTCAAGACTCCTCTCCAGCACCACAACTCAAAGGCATCAGTTCTTTTTCTGTCATCCTTAGTTATTGTCCAGCTCTCTGATGCATAGCAAGTAATTGCAAAGACCATGGCTTGGATCAGGTGCACCTTAGTCTCTAACATCATTGTTTCTCAGTACTCTAGAAAGGTCCTTGACAGTGCAATTTCCCTTTTGAAGTTATGTATATTTTATCATAAATAAATATTTGCCTAACTACCAAAATATCTTAAACCAAGCAATCCAGAATAAGGAATGTAATCTCACGTTTTTTTCCCACAGAAAAATCCTTTATGCTCTCTATTCCACAGATACAAATACTGTTTTCTAGAAATAACTGTTTCCTACCTAGTGTGGGTTCTCCAGAGAACAAAAACAATGAAATAAGTAGATTGGTAGATGGATGGCTGGGTAGATGTATAAAGAGAGAGACAGAAATAGAAAAATATAAACAGAGAAATGTATTTCAAGCAAATGACTCACATGCTTAGAATCTGAAAATTCCATGCCTGTGGTTCAGATGTCAAGATGAGGTGTATATGGAGGCTAAGGAGCCAAAGTGATTGGCAGACAAACAGAATCTTGGCTACTCATTTCAGATCCTGCCAGGTTCACATGCAGATGAATTCAAGGGTTGAAACTGGGGGAAACTAACTGACTTCTGGAGATACTTTGAGTCCCACATTATAAATACTATAGGTCAGTGGTTCACACTTAGAGAATATGAGCAAGATGGACAAGTATAAGCTAGACAAAAAGCTTTCCAGTTTGCCAGTGAATCCAGCATATTTTCAATGCAGGACACATTCCTGAAATTTCCTTCTCTTGAGATCAAGCTGATAATATCTTCACAGAGCCACATCCCAGTCTCATTGACATCATGTTGTTGTTGTTGTTGTTGTTAAGTGCCGTACAGTAGCAGGCGACTCATAGCGACTCTATGAAGGAGAGTCCTGGACTCATTGACAGAGGTTAAAATTTATAATACAGAGGATATTTATGCTCAAAATCATGCCACATTGATACCAATATTTACCAGTACAAACCATAACCCAAAATTCTGGATGTGGATCTTACAAATGGATAATAATATCTTTAAGGGAAAGTCAGAGATTAAAGGTAATTGATCATTACTGTAAAGAAAACATAGAAAAAATTTCAGATATATGAAAAGAAATATGCTGTTTTCTTTAAATGTGCAAATCACAAAGAATCTAAAGTTGGAGAATACTTTGAGCATCAAAACTCTAATTTTACAGATAAATAAATTGAGACAATTCAGTGATTGATTCAGAAAAATTATTAGAGCTTACACTTTATTATCTGAGTCAATCCACTATTCAATGCCAACTGTCATAGAGATGAAGTAGTTTTATTAACATTTAAGAACATTTGTAATTCTGCTTTAATACTAAGATTAATATGTTTTGAAGTTTATGAGATTAAAGTTTAAAATAATTCTTTCTTATCATTTTTTTCATTTTACACTATAGTTAGAATCAACCCAGAACTGACAGTCCAGTGAGTTTTCAGAGGCAGAAAATTGCATGAGAGGAGGTTGCTTATCTTTCTCTCACAGTTCAGCTGATGGATTCAATCCACATGCCTTTGAGCTGGCAGTATAATTTAAAATAATTAAATCATGTTGGTCAGGAATTTTGTAATATATATTATGTTGCTATTGCAGGGAAAATTCAATATAAACTCATGTATCAAAATAATAGCATGTATTCTTAATAAACAAGTTCATATTTATTTTCAAATATGTGACATAAAATATTGATAATTTTAGAAATACTGAGGAATTTAGCTCAATTCTAAATAGAAAACTTATTAGTTTGATAAGGAAGAATCAACAGAATCAAAAGTCAACATGATTGATGTACATAAATTGTCTTATCAATGAAGTAATTGTGTGTCAATGTAATAATTGTTTTCCAATGAGGGTTGGAAGCCACCTATTGGCTTAAAGAATAAAAACATGACTAAACTAGATCCAGAGTATTCTGAAGTTTGTTATTTAGCTTTTCTCTTATTGAAAATTTTGCATTTCATTGCATATAATTTTTTCTACATTGTGTTTCATACAATTATTTATATACCTTGAGTTTTGCAATATTACTCACAATTTATCTAGATGACACAACCCTGCTTGCTGAAACTGAGGAGGATCTGAAATGCTTCCTGTAGAGGGTCAAGGACTGCAGCCTTCAGTATGGATTGAAGCTCTATGTCAAAAAGACAAAGATTCTAACCGCTGGACCAATTGGCAGCATCAGGATGGATGGTAAAGAGATTGAGATTATTAACAACTATAGTCTGCTTGGCTCCATTGTCAACACTCTTGGCACCAGTAGCCAGGAAATTAAAAAAACATACTGCGATGGGAAAGTCTGCTGTTAGGGACCTCTCCAGGGTACTGAAGAGCAATGGTGTCACTCTGGAGACTAAGTGCCTCTGATACAGTCTATGTCTTTGCAAGCACTTGTTATGCCTCAGAGAGTTGGACAATGACTAGAGAGGATAGAAGAAGAATTGATGCCTTTGAGCTGTGGTGCTGAAGAAGAGTACTGAATGTACCATGGACTGCTAGGAAAACAAACAGATTCATCCCGGAGAGGGTTAAACCAGGTTACCCCTTGGAGGCAAGGATTCTGGGACTTCGTCTGACATACTTTGGACATGTTGTAAGGAGGGACGGGTCCTTGGAGAGGGACATCATGCTTGGGAGGGTGGAGGGGCGGTGCAGAAGGGGAAGACCCTCTGTGAGGTGGATTGATTGAGTGACTGGGGTAATCGGGATGGGTGTGTCAGAGGCAGTGCGATTGACAGAGGATAGAGCAGGGTTTAGGGCCGTTGTACATAGGGTCATGAATAGCAAGCGACTGGACAGCACATAACAACAATAACAACAACAACAACAACAACAGTATTCTGTCTTTTCAGGTCCCCAAACGATCTTTCCTAATTTCTTCACCTTCTCCACCCCCTCACCAAACTCCTCTATTCATGTCACTCTCCCCTTTCACATTTTAATTATCATCTTCTAATTTTACAATAATGGTCATGTACATTATTTGTCCTTATAAGACTGAGTTCACTCAGCATAATGTTCTCTTTTATTATATTGTTGCTCCTTAGTGTTGCATAATATTTAATTGTGCAATTATATGATAATTTTTCAATCTTTTCATTTGTTGATGGACTATTTCCATTTTCCTTGGATTAGGAATAATGATGCTATGTATCTAAGTGTACAGATCTCCACTTGTGTCTCCATTCTATTTTCTTTAGTGTATGTTCCTAGCTGTGTAATAACTGGATTCCTATGTGCAGCTCTTTGAAGAAATGTCAAAATGACTTTCAGAGTGTCTTTTACAATCCCACAATCTCAACTAGTGTATGAAAGTTCCAATCTTTTGCATCTTTTTGCCGTCTTGTTAAATTTTGCCATTGCTATTGTAGTGTGAGGGTATCTCATTGTGGTTTTGATTTGTATCTCTCTCACTGTCAATAATTTTGAGCATTTCTTCATGCGACTGTTGGTCATCTTAATGTCTTCCTTTGTGAAAAGTCTTTCTAAAACTTTGGCTCATTTAGGGACTGAATTGTTGATCTTTTCTTTGTGGAGAGTCTGTGATACTCTGCAAACTTTTACTATGAGATCGTTGTCTAAGATGTCATTGCCAAATGTGGTCTCCTAGTCTGTAAGTTTTCTTTTTACTCTATCGGGGGTGGGGGGGAAGGATACACATAGGAACTTAATCTTTAGAAGGTCACGTTGGTTGATAGTATCTTTTGGTTGTGCATTTTTGGATGTATTTGAAAGCCTATTTATACAATAAACTAGGCCTTCTAAGTTTGGTCCTATTTTGCCTCTTAGGACTTTTATTGTTTGAAACTTTACTCCTAGATTTCTGATCAGCCTTAAGTTAAATTTTGTATGTAGTGTGAAATGTGGTTTCTGCTTCAGCTTTCTACAGGTAGATGTCCAATTTTGCCAGCATCATTAGTTGAAGAGGTTGTTGATAGGTTCCTCCCCCGCCAAGGACTGGAGGTTGTTGTTGTTGTTGGGTTCCAACTATGACCCAGTGCAATCCTCGTCTCCTGACACATTAGGGTCCATTGCAGCAGTCACTATGTTAAACCATATGTTTGAGGGTCTTTGTTTATTTCACTGACCCTCCACCTTGCCAAGCATGATGTCCCTCTAGAAGAAATAGCCTCTTCTAGGAACATACACAAAATATGTGAGACTCCTAGTAACATAGCCAAAATATGTGAGACAACAACTTAGCATCTTTGCCCCCAAGAAACATTGTTTGTACTTTGTCCACAACATATTTATTCTTTTGACAGTCCATAGAATATTCAGTACTCTTCTCCTACACTACACAAACCTGACACACTCCTACACTACAGAGCAAAAGCATCAATTTTCCTCACATCCATATTCATTATCTAGTTCTCAGATGTGTAATAAGTTATCAGAAAGACCATGACTTGAATCAAAAACACCTTAGTCCCCAAACTGACAGCACTGTTCCTCAGTAATTTGGAGGGACCTCTGACTGAAGACTTGCAAAGTGCAATACACCTACTGATCTCCTGACTGCTGCTAACAAGGGTATTGATTGTGTGTCTAAGTAAGATGAAGTTGTTGACAGTTTCAGTCTTTTCTCTACCTATCATGATATTACCTGTTGGTCTAATGTAAGAATTTTTTTTCCCTGGATGTTAAGATGCAATCCATATTGAAAGGTGTATTCTTTGTTCTTTTGCAATCAGTATCTCAAGTCTTCACTTCCAGAAAGCATGGTTGTGACATATGCATCATGCAGGTTATTGACGAGTCTTGCTCTAATCCTGATACCACATTCTTCGTCATAGAGTCAACTTCTTTCATAATTTGTTCGGCATACCGATTTAATAGGTATGGAGGGAGGACACAAACCTGACACACTCCTTTATTAATTTTAAATCTTATAATGTTCCCTTGCTTTATTAATTTAAAATCATGTAATGTTCTCACAACACCTTCTTGGTCAAGGTATACCTTTCACATGAACACAGTTTAGTGTTCTGAGATTCCCATTCTTCTCAATGTTAGCTATAACTTTTTATGATCCACACAGTCAAGCAATTTTTCATACTTGATAAAGTGGAAATGGACATTATTCTGGTTTTCTTTACTTCCATCCAGGATCCATCTGACATTAACACTGCAATCACTGGTGCCATGGCCTCTTCTAAATGTTTCTTGAACTTCGGGCAGTTCCGCATCTATGGACTGTTCAAGGAACTTTTGCTATAATATTTCAAGGAAGTACTACTCTTCAGCAATATTTTTATTGTTTCTGATGTTAATGATACTGTTTGATAGTTTTCACATTCTGTTGGATCACCGTTCTTGGAATAAAAACAAATATGACTCTCTTCCAGTTAGTCAGTCAGACAGTTGTCCTCAAAATTTCCTGGCAGAGACTGCTAAGTGCATCCTGGTTGCATCAATTGGTTGAAATTATGTCTCACTGGTCTCTGTGATTATCACTGTACCAGCATTATGCTTTTTAAGCAATTATTTCTTTGTAGTAGGTTTTGAGATTAGGGAGTACTATGTCTCTCTCTTCATTTTTGTTTTTCAGAAGTGTTTTCCTTATTCATAATGTAGTTTCTTTCCAAATAAACTTGCCAATTGCATTTTCTTCTCTTTGAAAAATGAGTTTGGCATCTATATTGGGAGTGTGCTATTCGTGTAGATTGCTTTTGGTATTATTGTCATTTTCACTATGTTGAGTCTATCTATCCATGAATAGGGAACATATTTCACTTATTGTTTCTCACAAGAGCTTTTTATAATTTTCTCTAGTTCTTTATTGTCTCTAGTTGAGTTTATTCCCAGGTATTTCAATTTGTGGCTGGCTATTTATTATAGATGATATTGGTTTCTTATTTTTCTTCTCCATGTTTTCTTTGTTATTGTGGAGGAATTTCAATAACTTTTGCATATTGGTCTTATACCCTTCCACTCTACTAAATTGGTCTACTATGTCTAACAGAGGGTTTTTTGTTGTTGTTGTTGTTGTTGTTGAGTCTTTGTGGTTTTCATTTATATCATCAACAGCAGCAATTTTACCACCTCTTTGCTGATTTGACTACCTCTTATTTCCTTCTTTTGACTTATTGCCCTAGCAAGGACTTCCAAAACAGTATGAATAGGAATGGTGAAAGTGGCCATCATTGTCTGATCCCTGTTCACAAAGGGAACACCTTTAGTCTTTGTCCATTGAGAATGATGTTAGCTTTTGGGTTTGGGTACAAACTTTTCACTATGTTGAAAACTATCCCCTTCTAATTTGTTGAATATTTTCATCAGTAAGGATTATTAGATTTTGTCAAAGGCCTTTTCTATGACAATTGATAGGATAATGTGGTTCTTGTTCTTTTCTTTAATCATATGTTGATTGTTTTTCTCATGTTGCACAATCCTTGCATACCTGTTATGAATCCAACTTGGTCACGTTGAATTATTTTTTTATGTGTTGTGGAATTCTATTGGCCAGGATTTTGTTAAGGAATTTTGCATCTGTATTCAGGAGAGATATTTGTTTGCTGTTTTCTTCTTTGGTATTATCATTGTTTAGTTTTCATATTAAAGTTATGCTTGCTTGATAGAATAACTCTGGGAGTTTCTTCTTTTTCTATTTTATGAAATAATTTAAGTGGAATTGATGATACTTCATCTCTGAAAGTCTGGTAGAATTCAGCCATGAAATCATCTGCCCCAGGACTTTTTTTTGGTGGGGGGAGGGGAACTCCTTTTATGGCCTGCTCTATTTCTTCTTTTGTGCTGAGTCCATTTAAAGTGTTCTACCTCTACCTGTCTCAACTGGGTAAGGTGTGAGCTTGTAAGAATTTGTCTATTTTCTTTAGGTTTTCAAATTTATCAGAGTATAATTTTTCATAATATTTTGTTATTGATTTAATTTCAACTGATACTGTTGAGATGTAACCTCTTACATTTCTTGTTTTATTTGTTTGTGTATATTCTTTGCTAAGTTTGCCAATAATCTGACTTTTTATTTACCCTTGCAAAGAGCCAGCTCTTGACACTATCGTACCTACACTACCTTTGGACCACCAATATCACAGATGTGTATCTTTTCTAGTGGTGCACCATTATCACAGGTGAGGCCATTTTCTTTCTCCTCCCAGAGTTTGGGCTCCCTTGAGCTGCAGACCCTTTGGATACATCTAGCTGTGGCATTTGCTGGCAGAGTATCTATCCCTTTCTCCTCTGGAGCAGTGAGTTCCTGAGCAAAGTTTATCAGATCAAGGATCTGTTAAGGCTGTAAGCATAGAAAACTCTAACACAGCAATGATATGAAAAAAGAACACTACTTCAAACCCTAAAAAAAATTAAAGATGTCACACCAAAAAAGTGGTTGTAATATAGTACCAACAGATTTCCTGAAGCCAGAAAATCTGATTAAACTTTCTGACACAGAATTCAAAAGAAAATTGTTTAATAGTTTCAAGTTTGAAAGACAAACTTGAAGAATTGCAGGACACTGCAAGCAAATACCAAGAGGAACTTAAAAAAACAACCCAGGACAATGTAGATAAAACCAAATGAGGCATTAGAGGCTCTGTAAAAACAAGAAACCATAATCCAGAATATTAGGACCAATGTTTCAGATGCTGTCAGTGTGTTGGAGGGACAAATGAACAGTGTGGAAGAGAGGAAACACAGAACCAGTGAAATAGAAGATAGAATTCTTACCACTGATCTGCTAGAACAAAAATCAGAATCATAAAGAAAGGAAAAAGCAGAAAGCCTCAGAATAATCTGGGACACTATCAAGAGAAATAACATGCACATAGTTGGAATCACAGAAGAAGAAGCAGGGAAAGGCACTGAGAAAGTTGTGGAAGAATTACTAGAAGAAAACTTTGCAGGCATAATGTATAATGAGAGAACATATTTTCAAAAAGCTGAGCAAATCCATATAGAATAGACCCCAAAAGAAAAATACCAGAACATATCATAGTCAGATTTTTCAGAACCAAAGATAAGGAGAGAATTCTGAAAGCAGATAGGGAGAACTGAAGATTAATCTATAAGAGAGAGCAAATAAGATTGACTGTCAATTTTTCAGCAAAAATGATATGAGCAAGAAGACCGAGGAATGATATATCAAACACTCAATGACTATAACTGTCAACCCAGAATACTGTACCCAGCAACACTGTCCTTCAAAAAATGACAGAGATATCAAGATATTCTCAGAAAAGGAGAACATAAGTAACCTGGGGGTAAAAATACACCAAACAAACAAACAACAAAAAACTACACCAAACAACCCAAAAGAACAACTTTGCAGGCCGTACGGAAAAAAGTCCTTCTTATAGATGTGCCACAGAAAGCAGGATGGACCAGAGTAACTAGAACCAAAACCAAAAATAACTCAACAAAATGATAGCAATAAAATCTTACCTCTCAATAATTACACTGATTGTGAATTATTGTAATGCACCATTGAAGGGAAAAAGAGTAGTAGATTCGATAAAAAAACCAAAACTCAACAAAATGCTGTCTACAAGAAACACACTTGAAAAGGGAAGATAAAGAAAGACTAAAAAGAAAAAGGTTGGGGAAAATATATCAAGCAAATTACAACTAGAAAAAAGCAGGAGTCATGATATTAATCTCTGATATAATAGATTTCAGCACAAAACCCATCACAAAGGACAAGGAAGGTCATTATATAATGCTTAAAGGGTCAATATAACAAGAAGACATGATCATAATAAATATCTATGCACCAAAGTATAGAGCTGCAAAATATACAAAGCAAACATTAACAGAACTGAACAAATAGACATCACAATAGTGGTAAGAAACTTTAACATGCTACTCTCAAGAAAATACAGAAATATCATAAAGAAACTCAACAAAGATACTGAAGAATTAAACCAAGCAATAAACCAACTTGCTCATAATTATAAAAATTAAGGCAGAAATAAAAGAAATAGAAAAACACAATTGAAACCACCTATAACCAGGAGTTGGTTGTTCAAAAAAGCCAATAAAATTGACAAACCACTAGCAAAACTAACAAAGGAAAAGTAAGAAGAGACACAAATACTCCAAATAAGATAAAAGGGGCAATGTTAGAACAGAATAAACTAAAATTTAAAAAAAAATTAACAATTCCGCTGTTATAAAAGAGAACTGACATAGGGGTTAGGGGGAGACTGAGAAAGGAGGATAAATAATGTATATTGCATTGAAACAGATGAAGGAGAAAATTTTTTAAAAGGAATATATGATAGGCATTATTGTCACGACAGGAGTCCAGAATGAAGGCAGCATAACGGAGTGGACTTGAGGGGAGGGATTGTATAATAATGAAAGAATTTTTCTTTTACTTTTCAAAGAGAAGAGTGAATTAGGGGAGAGGAATGGGCAGGGAGAAAAGTGCAACAAAGAATTAATGGAAGCCCAAAGTCTCAGTAAACTTTCATTAAAATTAATATTTTAAAAAGCAGAATGTTAAAAAAGGGGAAAATACTCTGGCTTTAATTGAAAAAAGTTAATAAAATTTTATGGAAAACTCAAACAAATATGAAAACCTAGAAGAAATGGACCAATACTTAGAAACTCACAACCTAACTAAATTTGCACAGACCAAAGTAGAACACCTGAACAGACCCGTTAGAGAAGAAGAAATTAAACAGGTTATAAAACAGCTCTCAAGGAGAGAAAAAGAAAAAGGCCTGAACCAGTTAGGTTTATGAGTGAGTTTTATCAAATATTCAGAGAAGAACTGTCACCAACTTTACATGAAGTGTTTAAAAAAATAGAAAGAGATGGAAGTCCCTCAGACTCATTCTATAAATCATACATATCCTTGATAGCAAAGTCAGGTAAAGATACCAGCAAAATAGAAAACTATAGGCGAATATCTCTCATGAACATGGATGCAAATTCCTCAGTAAAATCTTGGTCAAAAGAATTCAATATATGTATAAAAAATAATTCATACAAACAAAAAAAATAAAATTAATTCACCATTACCAAGTTGGATTCATAACACGTACACAAGGATGGTTCAACATGAGAAAAACAATCAGTACAATTCATCAAATTAATAATACCAAGAACAAGAAACACATGTTACTTTCACTTGATACAGAAAAAGCTTTTGACAAAATTCAACACTCTTTCCTGAGTAAAACTTATCAAAATAGGAATAGAGGAGAATTTCCTCAATATAATAAAAAGTATAAGCACAAGGCCAAGAGCCAACATCATTCTCAGTGGAGAGAGGTGAAATGCATTCTATTTTGAGAACAATGACTAGGCAAAGATGCTCACTATATTACCTCTTCTTTTCAGTATTATATTGGATAACTTAGCAGAAGCAATAAGACTATAAAGCAAAAGGTATCCAAATTAGCAAAAAGGAGGTAACATTATCTCTATATGCAGATGGTACGATTCTTATTGTTATGTGTCATCAAGTTGCTTGTGACTCATAGTGACCCTAAGTACAACAGCCTTAGACCCTGCTCTATCCCTTGCCAATATTATTGTCTCTGATCCACCTAACCCCATTACCCCAGTCACTGAATCAATCCATCTCATCAAGGGTCTTCTTCTCTAGTGCTGTCTCTCTACCCTCCCAAGCTTGATGTCCCTCTCCAAGTACTGATCTCACCTTGCAATATGTCCAAAGTATGTCAGATGAAGCTCCAGAATCTTTGCCTCCAAGGACCACCCTGGCTTCACCCTCTCCAGGATGAACTTGATTGTTCTCTTAGCAATTCGTGGTATATTCAATACTCTTCAACAGCATCACAGCTCAAAGGCATTAATTTTTCTTCTATAATGCCTAGTCATTGTCCAGCTTTCAGATTCATAGCAATTAATTGCAAAGACCATGGCTTGTATCAAGTACACTTTAGTCTCCAGACTGGCATTGTTGCTCTTCAATATTTTGGAGAGGTCTTTGATAGCAGACTTTTCCACTGCAATTAGCCTTTTAATCTCCTAGCTTCTGGAACCAAGAGTGTGTTAGATAGTATTCTTAGAAAACCCTAGAGACTCAGTGAGAAACCACTAGGCATAGTCGACCAATTCAGTAAAATTGCAGGATGCAAGATCAATATACAAAAGTAAACCGTATTTCTGTACAGTGACAAAGATAATACAAAAATAGAGCTAATAAAAACAATACCTGTAGAAATAGCTAATTGCCAGATTAAATATTTGGGACTAAATCTAATTAGAAACAAAAATGACCTATTCAAAGAAAATTACAAAACATTACTATGGAAAAAAAAAAGACCTGGAGAAATGGAAGAATATACAATGTGCATGGATAAGAAGACTCAATATTGTGAAAATGACAATTCAACCAAAGACAATCTACAAATTCAATGCAATCTCAATACAGATACCAATGCCATTCTTCAATGAGATGGAAAAGGCAATTTCCAATTTCATCTGGAATGGACAGAGACCTTGAATAAGCAAAGCACTCCTGAAAAAGAGAAACAAGATAGGAGGCATCTTTTTCTCTGATCTTAAATCCTACTACACAGCTTTAGTGATCAAGACAGCAAGTACTGATACTGTGACAGACACATAGATCAATGAAATAAAATTGAGAACCTAGAAAACCTTTGGTTAACTGATTTTTGACAAGGAGATGAAATTAATTAAGTGGGGAAATGACAGTCTTTTTACAGATAATGCTGACAAAATTGGAAAACTCTCTAGAAAATTTAAGCAAGAACTACACCTGACATCATACACACACACACACACACACACACACAAAACCCCCCTTCAAGTGCATTGAGGATCTGGGAATAAAACCAAGGACTATAACCTTCATCAGAGAAAAGCTTGGAAGAACTCTAGAAGCACGAATATACAATATGAACAGTCTTGCAAGCATCCTGGAAAACAAACAATCAGGAGAGAATAAAACAGATGAATGGAAGCTTCTAAGAATCAAATCCCTATGCACATCAAAAAACTTCTCCAACTATGAGATATCATATTACCTCAGTAACAACAGCAAAGTTTGACAAAGCAGTAAATAAATTCTGGAAAGGTTGTGGAGACATTGGAACTCTTATTCACTGTTGGTGGGAGTGTAAAATGGCAACCACTATGTAAGGCAGAATGGAGCTTTCTCAAATAGTCAAATAGTTGGAAATAGAAAAAATATAAATACCATTTGACCCATAAATTCTACTCCTGAGAATATATATATGTTGTTTGTCATTGTATGTGCCATCAAGTCGCCTGCGACTCACAGTGACTCTATGTACAACAGCCCTAAACTCTGACCTATCCTGTGCCAATCTCATTATTTCTGATGCACCTACCCCAGTGATGAAATCAATCCATCTCATCAAGAGGCTTTCTCTCCCGTGCTGTCCCTCCACCCTCCCAAGCATGATGTCCCTCTCCAAGGACTGGTCCCTCCTTGCAACATGTCCAAAGTATGTCAGATGAAGCTTCAGAATC
>NW_006399886.1:6888897-6894164 GCF_000299155.1 Elephantulus edwardii
GGTACATAACAACAACAACAACAATTTTTTCAGTGCTTTCCCTACCCCATTATGTTCTGTAATTATGATCATATGTGTGTTCTTCCTTGTAATGTTATCTTACATGAGTACAATGTTTTCTTTATTTTTCTACTGTTTTTTCTTCTAGTGTGCTCCCATTGAAGTCCTTGTCTTTCAGCTCACTATCTGCTCCATCTCTTTTATTTTGTTTTGTTGTCTTTTCACCATATTGGGAACTTCTGTCATTTTGTTCTTGGCATTCTGCATTGCATTTTTATGCATTTCTATTACTCCCAGTACTGAATTGGCTGTACCCTCTTGGTCTTGTGATGATATTCTAAATTCTTGTGTCTCTTTATTTATGATGTCAAGTCTTTCTCCCATCTTTTGTAATTTCTTCAACAGTTCCTCTTGTTCCTCCATGTCAACATTAACTCTTCTGGTTCCTTGTCTCTGGGGTATTAATGTTATTTAAGGCTTCAATTAAGGCTTCCATCACTTGTGCCTTTTTTATAAACTGTTTCTCTAATTCCACTTCAATATATTTCTTCTGGCTCCCTTTTTTTCTGTGATATTAACTTTCTTCATGGTTTTCTTTCTTTTCTTCCCTTCCTTCCTTCCTTCCTTCCTTCCTTCCTTCCTTCCTTCCTTCCTTCCTTCCTTCCTTCCTTCCTTTTTTCTGTAGCAGTTCAAATAAATCCATGTCAATGTATTTGTTGCCTCTATGATCTACTTTTTAGGAAAAGGCTTGTTTTGTATTTTGATGTTGCCTGCTGCTTTCTGGATATAATGCAAAGTCTCTCTTGGTACATGTTGTTTCTATTGTGTCTGCATAGGTTATTGACAATTATTTATCTTTAGGATGCTAGTAAATAATTGCATACTTAAAGCATTCCCTTAATAAGAAAGGGCAACTTGGTTTGTTAGGATATCTTCTGGTCCTGTGTTACAGGAAAGCTCACCTTTCCTAAAGTTCTTTAAATACTCTCTGGTCTGCAGCACAGCCTTGTGGAATCTCACTTACAAATGGCTCATCTCTTTTAGAGTCTATTATCATCTTCTGTGGCTCACAGAATGACCAGAGTTCGGTTTCCCCTGACTGTTGCACCTTTTATTAAAGGTGTTAGGATTGGGTGCAGACCTAGTTTTCTCTATGAAGCTTCCCCCTTAGATCTCACATAGCCTAGAGATCTCTTCTGTGTGGCCAGGGTCCCTTAAAGCCTGTTATTGTACTTGGTGGTCCTCAGTGAGGCTGGAGACCAGTTTCCCCTGACTGGTGTACTTTCTATCCAGGGTAGTTGGAGGCTTTTTTTAGCTATTTTGAAATATGTTTGGGCCATGTCTTACTTAAACTCACTTAAATATCTATCTAAGCATGGGTTTTAATTTAGAAAGATCTAAAAAGTAACAGTGGAAGTAATATGCATATCCTTGCATATAACTCATAAATTGGTGAATTTTTAAAGCAATTCACATTAGATAACAGAACATTTTTCATACTCTGAGGAAGTCAAGTATATATCCTGAAAGATGCACTGACTTATAGTTGGTACCTAATTCCTTATTTTGAGTTAAATTATCAAAGAAGAAAGTTAAATCATAGTAACTTGGAAAATAATATATTTATATTCTCTTGGAGATAAATAATCTTACTCTGAAATACATACTTTGTTCGTTGTTTGAAGAGATAAGCTATATTCTTTCAGTTACAGACTACATTTTCTGGTAGTTCCACAGATCATAGAGGTAGACTAGGAAACATAATCAATAAAGTAATTATGTGTTCAATAACTTCTGTATATTGTGTGATATAACCTGAATTACTTTAATTGATCTCAGGAAATTAGACTTTAAACCTTGGTGATGGAAAAAATGATATCTTATATAACTTTTGTGGTTAACATTATAACAAAACACAATAAAATGGAATTCAATACAATAATTTTTCTAGATATAGTTTTAACTTTATTCAAAATATTCAAAACAAATTTTTCTAAATAAATAATTTTGCTCTTCAAGTTAAAATTAAGTTCAAATTTGAGAGAATTGTATTTTTAAAATTTAAATAGTATATGAACATGAAATCCACGATTAATAGAAAATTTTAAAGGAGAAAAACATTTCTCTCCAAAAGAATCAGAATAACTTCGTACAAAATAATTTAGAGATTGTACTTTTAACTATATTCTTTGAAGATGTTTGGTTTGTGTTAATGGTTTTTCCCTCCACAAGCGTGTTTTTGCCCTAGTTGACAAGGCCCAAAGGTGGAGCATAGTTTACCTCCTTTCCTGGGTGTGTCTTTAAAATTCCTTAGTGAGGCTGCTGTTGCGTGGCTCCAGTCTAGAAGTACGGTTTCTCCCGTCTTGATGGAGGTCATGTAAGGGAAGTCTTGGTTTGGGATTGGTCTATGTTTGGCTTGGGTTATTGGTAATGTAATCAAGATTGAAAGCTATATTATTTGAGGATGTTTGGTTTGTGTCAATGGTTTTTCCCTGCACCAGTGACTTTTGCCCTAGTCAGCAAGGTGTGTAGGGCCCTCAGGCCTGCAACTCTCAAGCCAAATTTATTAATATGAGAATGAACATTCAAGTGGCACAGCAGTCATTTGTCTATTTGCTGTACTGAATAACTTGGAGTTGCCAAGCTCTGTGTGATAGTTGTGTCGAATGCCATGATGATTATCCACCATGAACAGTGTTTGGAGGAGCTTCCACATTGATTCAGGTTTGGAAGCAGGAGTGGCAGATATCTTCCTAAGCCAGATATCTCTAGAAACTATATACTCCATAAAAATAAAGAAAAGGCATTAATTATAGAGCAGAGTTTTGGTATTTTTTTCAGAGGGTTACTATGTATTTGAGTTGATGACACTTAACCACTTCTAAGTGAGATTAGTGTTCCTGTATTTTGGAAGAACATTCTTCTTCGTTGTACCTCACTCCTCAGTTTGCTATACTGAGGTAGTCTGGGACTGCTGTGATGCTGAACCTTGTGCTATTGGGGTACCAAATACCATAATGGTTTACCACTGTGAATAGTGTTTGGTGGAGCTTCAAGTTGTAGGACAGGTTTGGAAGCAGAAGTGGCATCCACATCCTAAATTGCATGCCTCTAAAAACTATCCGAAATTGGAGAAACTTACAGAAAGACATTACCTTTTTGTTCGTGGAATCATTATAGTCATGCCCAACGGCAATCAACAACAACAACAATAACCTTTAACCACAAAATTCATTAAAGTATTTTTTTTGTTTTACATGTACATATTGCACTTACATATTTGTAAATAAGGTATGTATTTATATTTTAAGATTAAATATGTTGTTAAGTTTTTAATTATTAATTTTAATGAAAATTTACAGAGACTTTGGATTTCCATTCATTCATTGTTGCACTTTTCTCCCTGCTCACCCCTCCCCACAAGTACACACCTCTCTTTGAAAAGTAAAGAAAAATTATTTCATTGTTTTACAATCCCTCCCCCCAGGTCTACTCCACTATGTAGCCTTTATTCTGGACTCCTGTCGTGACAACAATATCCAATCATATATCCCTTTTAAACAGTTCTCTCCCTCATCTGCTTCAATGCAGTGTATATTATTTATCCTATATTTCTCAGTCTCCCCACAACCCCTAGGTCAGTCCTGTTTTACAACAGTGACACTATGCAGTATTTGTCTTTTTGTGACTAAGATAATGTCCTTCAGGGTCATCCGTTTTGAATAATATTGCATGAGTTCCTTGGTTTTGAATGCTACATAGTATTCCATTGTGTGAATATACCACAGCTTCTCTATCCATTCATTTGTTGATGGGCACTTAGGTTGTTTCCAACTCCTTGCTATTGCGAACAAAGCCTCGATAAACATGAGAGTGCATATATCGGCTTGGATGTCAGTTATCGTCTCTTTGGGGTATATTCCCAACAGTGGAATTTCTGGGTCAAAATGGTATCTCTATTTGCAAATTTTCCCATAAAATGGTGGAACTATTTTTTATTTTAAAAGTGAATGGAATGTTTTGTTCATGTATGAACACTAGGAGACCAAATACATGGATTTTTCTACATAAAACTACATATTTTCTGCTAAATTTAAAAATATTTACACACATTAAAGCTGTTGTTACATGTAATTGAGTCACCTGCCACTCATAGTGACTCTGCATACAATAGCTATGAACACTGCCCTATCCTGAGCCAATCTCACTATCTCTGACAAATCTACTACCATTACCTCAGTTACTGTATCAATCCATCTCATTCAGGTTCTTCCACTCCTAGGCTGCCCCTCCACCCTTCCAAGCATGATGTTTTTCTTCAAGGACTGGCTCCTTTTGGCCGCATGCTCAAAGTATTTAAGATGGATCTTCAAAATCCTAGCCTCCAAGGAACAGTACATACTATGGACTTTAAAAGAACAAACACCTGGAGAAGATATGATAAGAATGCTCCCTGGAGGCAAGAATGACAAAGCTTGGTCTCACATACTTTGAACACATTGTTAGGACAGTCTATTCCTTGGGAAGGGACATCATGTTTGGTAATGTGGAGAGTCTGCAAAGGAGAGGAAAACCCTAGCAAGATGGACAGTGATTGATATAACAATTATGGAAATGGGTTCAAATGTATAAGAGATAGTAAGGATGACACAAGGTAAGACAATGTTCAAATATGTTCATAATGCCACTATTAGTTTTACATGACTTGATGGCACCCTACAACAACAAAAATACCACCAGAATATCTTAGATTTAAAAATATAGTAATTTTTCTTTACTTTTAGTTCTGGCTCATGTACCATCATCATCAAGGAACTGGTAGAAATCTAAGTTTGAGTCACCAATTTTGTATAATATTTCATGAGTTCCTTGTTTTTCAATGCAGTGTAGTATTCCATTGTATGAATATACCAGAGATTGTCTATCCTTTCATTTGTTGATGGGCACGTAGATTGTTTCCAACTTTTTCTATCGTGAACAAAGCCGTGACAAACATGGGTGTGCATATATCTGCTTGAATGACAGTTATGGTTTCTTTAGGGTATATTCCCAGTAGTGGAACTGCTGGGTCAAATGGTATTTCTATTTGTAACTTTTTGAAAAAGCTCCATACACCCTTCCATGGTGGTTGCACCATTTTACACTTCCACCAGCTGTGAATAAGGGTTGCAGTTTATCTCAGTCATAAAACAACAAATACTGCATAGTGCCACTGTTGTAAAACAGGACCGACCTCGGGGTTGAGGAAAGACTGAGAAAGATGGGAT
>NW_006399886.1:6896832-6898457 GCF_000299155.1 Elephantulus edwardii
CTTGCCTCCAAAGAGCAGCACAGTTTATCCTCTTCAGGACAAACCTGTTCGTTTTCTTAGCAGTCCATGGTATAGTCAGTACTCTTTTCCAGCACCATAGCTCAAAGACATCAATTCTCCTTCTATCCTCCCTAGTCACTGTCAAGCTCTCTGATGCATAGCAAGCGATTGCAAAGACCATGGCCTCTATCAGGCGCACCTTAGTCTCCAGAGTCTTCAGGTCCTCTTCACTTTCAGCAAGCTGGGTTGTGTCATCTGTATAAACAAATTATTGATGAATCCTCCACCAATCCTGATGCCACACTTCTCCTCATAGAGCCCAGTCTCCCGGATAATCTGTTCTGCATATAGGTTGAAAAAGGTATAGAGATAGGAAACATCCCAATTTTGAACCATCCAGTGTTTCCTTGCTCTGTTCTGATGACTGCCTCCTGGTCCAAGTATAAGTTTCACATTAACACAATCAGTGTTCTGAGATTCCCATTCTTCTCAGAGTCAGACACAGATTGTTGTGATCCATACAGTCAAACTACATTTGCATAATTAATGGAAAATAGATAGACATTCCTCTGGTATTCCCTGCTTTTAGCCAAGATTCATCTAACATTAGCTACAATATCCTTAGTACCACAACCCCTTCTAAACCCTGCATGGACTTCTGACAGTTCTCTGTTGATGCACTTTTCCAGTCATTTTTTAATAATCTTCAGCAGAATCTTGCTTGCATGTGATATTAATGATACTGTTCAACAATTTAAGCACTCTGTTGAGTCACCTTTCTTTGGAATGGGAACAAATATAGATCTCTTTCAGCCAGTTGGCCAGCTGGCTGTCCTCTAGATTTCTTGGCACAGCTTGGTGAGCACATCTAGGACAGCATCTGTTAGTTGAAATATGTCAATTGGTATACCATCTATTTCTGGGGCCCTATTTTTTGCCAGCTCTTTCAAAGCACCTTGAACTTTTTCCTTCATCACCATAGACTCTTGCTCAAATGTTGTTTCATGATATTCTTCTGTGTCTGCCAATTCTTTTTGGTGCAATGGCTCTGTATGTATACATCTTCCATATTCTTTTAATACTTTCTGGATCATTTAATATTCTACCCAAAGTATCCTTAAGTATAGGAACTTGAGGTTTTAATTTGTTCTTCAGTTCCTTGAGCTTAAGAAATAATGAGTGAGTTCAACCCCTTTGATTTTCTGACTCCAGCTCCCTGCACATTTCATTGTAATATTTTACTTTGTCTTCTGTCGCTACCTTTTGAAATCTTCTGTTCAGCTCTTTAATATCTTAACGTCTTCCTGTGCTTTGGCTTCTCTGTGCTCCAGTGCAATATTCAGAGTCTCTTTTGACATCATTTTGGTCTTTTCTTCCTCCTCTGTCTTTGAAATGATCTTTTTGCACTCTACCTGGATGATATTCTTGATATCCTCCCACAACTCATCCGGTCTTTGCTCATTGGTGTTCAAGGCCTCAAACTTGTTTCTAAGATGGTTCTGAAATTAGGTAGGCTAGACTCAAGGTCATATTTTGGTTCCCGTGAATTTGATTTAATTTTCCTTAGCTTCAGCTTGAACCTGCATATGAATAGTTGGTGGTCTGTTCCACAATCAGCACCTGGC
>NW_006399886.1:6899181-6900698 GCF_000299155.1 Elephantulus edwardii
AACTAAAAATACATATTGCATTGGGAAGATTTACTGCTAAAGATCTCTCAAAGGTCTTAAAGAACAATGAGGTGATTTTTAAAACTAAGGTGTGCTGATTAACTAATGGTATTTCCAGTTATTTCCTATGTATCTGTAAGTTGGACAGTGAGCAAGAATGACAAAAGAATAATTGGAGTCTTTGAATACTGATATGAAGATGAATAGCCTATGGACTACAAAAGAACAGACATATTTTGGAGGAAGCACAGCCAGGTTACTCCTTAGAGGCAAAGATGATAAAACTTTGGACATACTGTTATGATGGTCAGTTCTTGGAAAAAAGACAACATACTGGGAAAGTGTCTGGGTAAGAGAAATAGAGGAAGATCATAAATAAGGCAGACTGACACAATGTCCATAACAATGTCTCAAGCATATCAAAGATGATAAGGTTTAAGCTTCAGAAGAGAAGGCCATCAGGTGAGATACTGCCCCCTGCCCCAGCAAGAACTTAATGTGCTTACGGGAAGACAGAATTGCAGCTTCCTTGGGGATAGATCCCTCTATTTGTGAATCTTTGCCTCTGTGTCTGTGGGACCATCACAGGGGACAACCAGGACAAGAGAGTTTGAGACAAAAAGCTACAAGCAGGGGAAAGACTTCTTCAGCTTTCTATGAGAGGGAGAACTGACTTGAGACCCCCCTTCCATGCACATAAACTACTTAATTTTGTGGCTCTGATAAGTTTCAGGAGAGAAGGCACATCAGGTTAGACACTAAACCCCCCACCCTGCCCCAAGCAAGCACTTTTGAGTTCTTGTGGGAACACAGAGGACTGAAACTTCCTTGGGAATAAGTTCCTCCATTTGGGGATTCTTGCTTCCTTGGCAGTGGGGCCATCACAGGAGCCAAACAGGACAAGAAAGTTTGGGGCACCAAGGTACAAGCAGTGGAAAGACTTTCTCAGCTGCCTCAACTGACACATTGAACTATTAAAAAAAAATAGAGCTGCTTTGAAATCCCCTCTGGACAGAATCTGTTTAAGTGGAGCACCTGGACTGAAACCACTCAGCTACTTTATACATGAAAGAGGACAATAGGGTTTGGAAAATGAACTGCATTAAGGTGAAATTCCTGCAGGTCTGCAATGCAGAACAGAGAATCTGAAGAACTTTGTTGTTGTTGTTATGTGCCATCAAGTTGCCTATGAGTCATAGCAACCTCACATCCAACAGCCCTAAACCCTGCTCTATAGTGTACCAACCTCACTGTCTCTGACACACCTACCTCCATTACCCAAGGAAGGCAAATTTTCCCTAAAGAAAGGACTTTCATCAGGATGAGTGGCTCACCCCACAGATTGAACATTTTAACCTAGCAACTAATCAATAATATCATCATAATAAGATTTACTGATAATTTATGAAGACAAAGTAGAAACATCCTAATATTTATTAAGGTAAAATTCACACAATTTTGAGAAAGTATCAGGCATCTTCAAATATTGTAAAAAAACAAATTAAGCCTTCTAAAAA
>NW_006399886.1:6901604-6905198 GCF_000299155.1 Elephantulus edwardii
TTCTCCTCGTAGAGGCCAGCTTCTCTGATAATCTGCTCTGCATACAGGTTGAAAAGGTATGGAGATAGGACACATCCCTAGAGATAAAGAACTATATTGATGAGGAATCATTTGATAAGCTATGGAAGAAGGTGCAAATGATGGAAGATACAATGAAAACCACTATGAGAGCAAACATTTCAAAGACACAGCTAGGGGAATTATATAGACAAGGAGGAACTTGCACAAGTATGGAAGAAAATGAGGTCCCTAACTGCAGATTTTCCCAGTGCAATGTATCTCTTTATTTCTTGACTGCTGGTACTAAGGGTGTTAATTTTGGATTCAAGTAAGATGAAGCTGTTGACAGTTTCAGTCCTCTCTCCATCCATTTGATGCTGCCTATAAGCCCAGTAGTAAGAATCTTCATTTTCCTTACACTGAGTTCCAATCCATACCAAAGTCTGCATTCCTTGATCTTCTACAAGTACTTCAAGCCCTCCTCACTTTCAGCAAGCAAGCTTGTGTAATCTGCATAATACAGGTTATTGATGAGTCTCCCTCCGATGCTGATGCCACAATCCTCCTCCTAGAGTTCAGCTTCTCAGATAATTTGCTCAGCATGCAGACTGAATAAGTATGGAGAGAGAATACACCCTTACACACTGCCTTCCTAATTCCAAACCATGCAGTGCTCCTCTGCTTTTTTTTGTAAAACAGCCTCCTGATCTAGGTATAGGTTCCACATGAGCACAATCAACTGTCTGGAATTTCCATTCTCCTTAGCGTCAGCCAAAACTTGTTATGATCCACACAGTCAAACACTTTTGCAGAGTTAATAAAGCACCAATAGACATTCTTCTGGAATTCCTTACTTTCAGCATGAATCCATTTAACATTAGCAATGATATCCCTGGCACCACAGCCTCTTCTAAATCCTGCTTGAACTAATGGAAGTTAATTATCTATATACTGTTCCAGTTTATTTTTTAATGATATTCAGCAGTATTTTGCTTGCATGTGATATCAATGATATTGTTTGATAATTTACACATTCAGTTGGATCACCTATCTTGGGAATGGCAACAAATATGGACCTCTTCCAATCTGTTAGCTAGACAGCTATATATATTCTAAATTCCCTGGCATATTAAAGATAGTATGAGAAAAAACAGTCACCTACAAAGGAAAAGCAATTAGATTAAATCTTGATTTTTCAGTAGAAACTATGCAAGCAAGAAGACAATGCCAACTAAGGATTTTGTATACAGCAAAGCTCTCCATCAAATATGAAAGAGAAATCACATTCTTTGCAGAAAAGAAAGAACTTAAGGAATTTATAAAACAAAACCAAAACAGCAAGAACTTTTAAGGGAAATCCTTCACACAGAAACATCAGAAGAAAGTGGATGGACCATAGTAATAAGAAACAACAAAAATCAGAAACACAACAAAATTGTAATGATAAAAATTAGCCTGTCAATAACTACACTTACTGAGAATGGACTAAATGCATAAGTCAAGAGGAAATAAAGTAAAAAGAGTAGTGGAATCAATTAAAAAAATAAACAACAACTAAAAAAGCAAAGCCAATCAATATATTGTCTACAAGAGACACATATAAGAAATCAAGAGAAAGATAGACGCAAAATCAAAGGCTGGAAAACGTATATCAAGCACATGTCATCACAAAAAAAGCAGGAATAGTAATAGTAATCTCTGACAACAAAAGGCTTCAGAATGAAAACCATCATAAAAGTTATGAAAGGGGACTATACAAAAAAAGACTTCAGAATGAAAACCATAATAAAAGATATAAGAGGGGAATATACAATGATTAAAGGCACAGTAGATCAAGAAGGCATAACATTGGTCAACATCTAGGTACAAAAGATAGACTTACTAAACACATACAATTATAGTTAACAGAATTGAAGAAAGAAATAGACAACACCACAATAGGGATAGAAGACTTTAACACTCCACTCACACCAAAGGATAGGACAATTCAAAAGAAACTTAACAAGGATACAGAAGATTTAAACTATACAGTAAGCCAATTCGATTTTGTGGATGAATTCTGTATACTGCACCCAAATTAAAGTCAATTCACTTTCTTCTCAAAAGCAAATGGTGTATTTTTCAGAATTGACTACATATTAGGGCACAAAGCAAGACTCAATAAATTAAAAAAAATCTCAAAACCCAAAAATAATACGAAGTATCATCTCAGACCACATGCCATAAAATAAGAAATTAACCATATAAAACCACCAATGTGGAAGCTAAATAACACCCTGGTAGAACATGATTAGGTTATAGAAAAAATAAACAATGAAATAAAAAAAAATCTTTAAGACAAAGGATAATGAAGATACAATGTACCAAAACCTCTGGGATGCAGCTAAGGCATTTGTCAGGGGGCAGTTCACAGTAATAGCTAAAATCATACAAAATGAAGAGAAAAGAAAAATTAATGATCTCACTCAACACCTTCATCAAATAAAAAAAGAACAACAATCCAAACCCATAGCCTCTCGAAGTAAGAAAATTAGAAGAAGAGCTGAAATCAATGAGATAGAAAATAGAAAAACAATTGACACTATCAACAAGACCAGGATCTGGCTTTTCAAAACGGTAAATAAAATTGACAAGTCATTGACAAATATAACAAAAGAAAGAAAAAAAGAGAAAAGACACTAATAACTCTATTAATTAATTACAGAGATGACATCAGAATACTATAAGCTACACTTTGATAAATGTGAAAATCTAGAGGATAAGGACAAATTTTTTGAAACTCATGAAGTGATTTAGAACACTTGAACAGATCCATCAGAAAAGAAGAAATTGAAATGGTCATAAAAATACTTCCCCATAAGAAAAGTCTTGGACCAGCTGTCTCCACAGCTGAATTCTATTATCTATTAAGTATTCAGAGAAAATATGTTACCAATTCTACTTAAAAGTATTTGAAAAAATAGGAAAACAAGACACATTCCCAGAGTCATTCTAAGAAGCAAGCATAACCCTAATCTAAAACCAGTCAAAGATATCACCAAGAAAGGAGCTACAGAACAATATCTTTGATGATTATAAATGCAAAAATCCTTGACAAAATCTTAGGCAATAGAATCCAAAAGTACGTAAAAAAATAATTCATTATGACCAAGGGGAATTTATAACAGGTACTTAATTAAGCATGGTCCAACATAAGAAAAAATAAGTGTAGTTCATCCCGTAACACAGCAAAGAACACAAACCACTTGATCCTATCAATTGATGCAGAAAAGGCATTTGACAAAACCTAATACTGCCAAAAATCCTTCACCAGGGTTGGGGGCTGGAGTCTGCTTCAACTCTGGAAGCTGGCTGGTTAACTGGTGGGATGGTTAGCATCTTGATGGCGGCTCAACTTGGTGGCAGTCAGGTGAGGGAAGATTCTGGGGTCCTTTTCACTGTGTGTTACTGTTCTTTTTGCCCTTCAAAAGTGGGTGGGTGGCCCAGAGCCTTAGACTAAGGGGAAATAAGGGTGGAGCCTGCAGAGCTTGCTCTGAGTGGTAGCTTAAAATCCTGTAGGGCCTTCTTCTAGGTCCTATAGCCCTGGCCTGTCCA
>NW_006399886.1:6909412-6911601 GCF_000299155.1 Elephantulus edwardii
GACTGCTGACATTTTTCTTTTGACCAGTGTCTCTTAAATTTAGTTGTGCTGTCTCCAAGGGAAGGTGACGTGTCCTGTAGAACTCCTGTGTGGATTATGTTTCCCTTTCTGGCCCAAGGCCTGCAGGCATGAGGGCCTGCCGGAAATCCCGGGTACCTTTGAAAAACGCCTCTCTGTCGCTTATCTGAGCTGGCTTCCTTGTGCCCGCTTTCTAGCTAGCCAACCGCAAATTGAGATATTTAGGAATTAACCTAACTAGAGACACAAACGACTTGTACAAAGAAAACAACAAAACATTTCTGCAAGACACAATAAAAGACTTAAAGAAAAATGCAAAAATGTTCCTTGTTCATGGATAGGAAGACTCAATATTTTGATAATTACAATCCTACCAAAAGCAATCTACATGTTCAACACAATCCCAGTACAGACACCAAATTCATTTTCCAAGGAGATTGAAAAGGAAATCGTAAAGATTATTTGAAGAGGAAAGAGAACCCAAATAGCAAAGAACTTCTGAAAAAAATAAAGTGGGAGTCATAGGCCTCCCTAAATTCAAAACCTACTACACAGCTATAGTAACCAAAACAGCATAGTACTGGTACAATGACAAACGCATATACTAATGAAGCAGAATCATGAACTGAGAAATGGACCTATTAATTTATGATCAGCTGATATTTGACAAAGAAATAAAACCTACCAAATGGGGAAATGGCAATCTCTTCAAGAAATGGTGCTGGAAAAACTGGATGGCTACTTGCAGAAAGCTGAAACATGATCCACATCTCACACCATACACAAAAATCAACTCAAGGTGGATCAGAGACCTTAGAGTAAATCTCAAAACCATAAAGCTCATCAGAGACAAACCAGTACCAAGTTTAGAAGGCCTAGACTATATTATAAAGATATTGATAAAAACAGCCAGAAATGCACAATTTCGAAAGGATAGAATTGATGAATGGGACTTTGGAAAGATTACATTTCTGTGCTCATAGAAAACTTTTTTTTAAAAAAAGTTTTCAAACAGAGTGAAAATAAACTTAATAATTGGGGACAAACATGTGGCAATATCATCTCAGACAAGGGTCTCATATCAAAATTTTACAAAGTACTCTTGGACCTCCAGGAGACAAATGCCAGTAATCTAATTACAAAACGGGCAAAAGACATGGAAAGACTTTTCACAGAGGAAGATATGAATGACTAACAGACATATAAAGAAATACTCAAAATCATTGATAATAAGACAGATGCAAATCAAAACCACAATGAGATACCATCTTACCCCAATAGCAGTGGCAAAGTTTAATAGGGCAGCAAGCAATAAGTATTAGAAAGAATGTAGAGTGGTGAGACCTCTCATACGCTGTTGGTAGGATTGTAAAATGGTACAACCACTCTAGAAGGCAGTTTGATGTTTCTTCAAAAAGTTGAACATAGAAAACTCCCTATAAACCAGCTATCCCACTATGAGGAATATACCCCAAGGAAATTAAAACTGAGACTCAAACAAAGATGTGTAGACCAATGTTTATACCACTGTTATTCACCATCACAAGTACAGGGAAGTAGCCCAAATTTCAATCAACAACTGAACGAATTAAGAAACTGTAGTGTACATTTACATGATGAAATTCAACCCAGCCCTCAGGAGCAGTGGTTTCAAAAAATACTGCATAACTTGAGAGAGAGTGGAGAACATTATACTTATTGAACTAACTTAGTCTCATAAGGATAAATACTGCCTAAGACTATTATTGTAGGGAGACTATTGATGAGATGGATTGATACAGTGACTGAGATAATGAGGGTAGATGTGTCAGACACAGTGAAGTTGGCACAGGATAGAGCAGGCTTCAGGGCTGTTGTACATAGGGTTGTTACAAGTTGCAAGTGACTTAGTGGCACATAACAACAACAACAACAACACAAACAACAACAACAGTAAAACATGTATGGGAACCCAAAGGAGTAGAGGTTGGAGTAGAGTGGTGTGAAAGGGTAAAGGCAAAACCACAGGATTGAACAATTTGATGGATGAAGGGAGAAAAAAAAAGAATGGGAATGAGAATGCTCATGGAATCCACCAGAGGGTTAAGTATGGGTCAGTTCTGACTCTTAGTACACAACAAAGCACAATAATTATATAATATAATGATTGACATGATATGATATAATAAATA
>NW_006399886.1:6911739-6921261 GCF_000299155.1 Elephantulus edwardii
TAATATAATTAATACAATATAATAGAAATATATCTCTGTTGGAAAAGTCTATAGAGAATTGCACTGAGAATTCGAAGTTTACATTTCTCTTGTGGATTGAATCTACCAGCAACCGACTGAGAGATACAGAAACCTTGTACATGGTTTATAGAATTATAACATCCCAGTGGAGTGTCATCTATGAGTCAGTTTTAACTCAGTTGCAATGAGTAAGGATAGTAGTTAAAAATATGGCTCCTGAAAGTCATCTAAAATACTTTTTTATGACAATATTATGAATTTCTTAATAAAAAACAAATACCACCAATAAAAGAAATATAAACTTTAAAATGTATAATTTGGAGTGTTTAAATCATTTATGGAAAAAAAATAAAACAAAAGCACCAATGAACATAGGTATTTATCACTCATTCTATAGACAGGAGGTTTCTGAATACAAAACACATCTTCTAATTTTTTGTCTTCTGGTACCAAGAGTGTTGATTGTGGATCCAAGTAAAATGAAATAATTGATGACTTCAAAATTTCTCCATCTATTATGTTTAAAAAAGAATAATTGTTCAACACTGAAATGTTTCAAGAAATAGCATAGAATTTGAAAACACTAATTTCTTCTTATGGCTATCCTGTCCCTGATGTTATCCCTGATAATACTCATAGTTTTTTATTAAGTTTATAATGTCTTATCATTCATTCCTCATGCATATATAAAGATGTCAGATAGCTAGCAGCCAGGTCATTGATGCCATGAGCTCATTGTGAAGTGTTGAATCACCAGTTACTTCTGCCTATTGTGAAAATAGAGGAAGATAAAGTTGTAAATATTGTTACACAAATCTGATATCAGTAATGAAGGACATATGGATTTTTTTGTTTCCTTTTCAATGTTTTTCAAATTATTTTCCCAAAGATCTGTGTTCACTCACAGTCATCAATAAGGTAGAGCATACCAGTTTGATGACAACAACAAAAAAGAAATAGCATGCAGTAAAGATCCAATGGTGATGAGGGAAGAAGTTCTAGCTGCACTGAAGGCACTGGCAAAAAATAAAACCCCAAGAATAATGGAATCTCAATTGACATGTTCCAAATAACAGATATAGGCCTGTACATGCCCACCAATCCATGTTAAGAAATTTGAAAGACAGCTTCTTGTCCATCTGACTAGAAGAGATTCATATTTGTTTCCATCCCCAAGAATAGTGATCTTACAGAAAGTGGAAATTACTGGACAATATCATTAATAATAGATGAAATAAAAATATTTCTGAAGATCATAAAAAAATGACTAGAACAGTGTGTTGATAAAGAACTGCCAGAAGTCGATGCTGTATTTAGTAGAATCATCTAACATCAACAATAATCTTGGCTGAAAATAGTAGAAGAATGTCTATTTATGTTTTATTGACTTCACAAAGGCATTTGAGTGGATTATAACGGACTACGGAGGAGAAATGCGGCATCAGGATTGGTGTAAAATCTATCAACAATCTGAGTTATGCAGATGACACAACCCTGCTTGCTGAAACTAAGGAGGACCTGAAGTTCTTGCTGCTGAGGGTCAAGGACTGCAGCCTCCAATATAGATTGAGGATCAATGTCAAAAAGACAAAGATTCTCACCACTGGACCAATTGGCAGCATCAGGATAGATGGTAAAGAGATTGAGATTGTTCACAGCTTTAGTCTGCTTGGCTCCACAATCAACATTCTTGGCACCAGCAGCCAGGAAATGAAAAGACATATTGCGATTGGAAAGTCTGCTGTTAGGGACCTCTCTGAAGTACTGAAGACCAACGGTGTCTGTCTGGAGACTAAGGTGTGTCTGGTAGAGGCCATGATCTTTGCAATCACTCGTTATCCTTCAGAGAGCTGGACAATGACCAGGGAGGATAGAAGGAGAATTGATGCTTTTGAGCTCTGGTATTGAAGAAGAGTGTTGAGGGTACCATGGACTGCTAAGAAAACAAATAGATTCATCCTGAAGAGGGTTAAACTGGGCTGCTCCTTGGAGACAAGGATTCTGAGGCTTCATCTGACATACTTTGGTCATGTTGTAAGGAGAAACCGGTCCTTCGAGAAAGACACCATGCTTAGGAGGGTGGAGGGCAGGTGCAGGAGGGGAAGGCCCTTTGGGAGGTGGATTGATTCGGTGACTGGGGCAATCGGGATGAGTGTGTCAGAAACAATGAGATTGCCACAAGACAGAGCAGAGTTTAGAGCTGTTGTACATAGGGTCGCTATGAGTCCAAAGCTATTCGACAGCACATAACAACAACAACATTGCTAACCTTTGAAAGAATGAGAATTCCAGAACACTTAATTATGCTTATGAGATATCTGTTACTAGACTAAGGAGCATCAACAAACTTTGTTTGCTGAACAAAGCAAAGGAACACTACTTGGTTTAAAATTGAGAAGGGAGTGCGTCAGGGCTCTAGCCTTTCTCCAAGCATCGTGAAACTGTATACTAAGCAAATAATTTGTGAAGTTGGACACTTTGAAAAGGAATGAGGAATCAATATTGGGGAGGAAAAAAAAAAACAAAAATCAAACCCAAACAAAAACCATCAAACTAAAACAGTAACTTGTGTTATGCAGATGACAGAACCTTGCCTGCTGACAGCTAGGAGAACCTGAGACTTGCAGCAAAGAAATAAGGACTGCAGTCTTCAATGTGCATTACTTCTCAACACCATTAAAATAAAACTACTTACCACTAGGTCAATAGGAAGCATTATTATAAATGGGGAAAGATTTAAATTGCCAATTTCATCTTGCGTAGATCCGCTATCAACACCATTGGAACTAGCCATCAGGAGATTTGGTGATGAAGAGCATTGAGAAATTCTGCTGTCAGGGATCTTTCCAAAGTTCTAAAAAGCAATAATTTCATTTAAAAGACGAAGATGGGCCTGATTCTAGCCACAGTCTTTTAAATCACCTGCTATGTATCTGTGAGCTGCACAATGAATAAGCATTGCAAGAGAAGAAGCAATGCATTGAGTTGTGTTGGAGAAGAGTGCTGATCATTCCATGGACTGCTAAAATAATAAGCAGATATGTCTTGGAGAAAACTGTGCCAGAGTGTTTCTTGGAGGCAAAGATCACAAAGTTTTGTCTCATATATTTTTGACATGAGATTGTTTTCCTTGGAGGAGTGTGTTGTTTGAAAGGAGAGGATGACCTTAAAAAAAGCTGAGTTAACATTGTGTCAGGAGAAATTGGTTCACTTATTTCAGTGATGATAAGAATAAGGCAGAATAGAATAGGGTGCAGGTCTGTTCTTCATAGGGTTGCTATGAATCGTACTTGTCTCTGTTTAACAGCAATATCACTCATTCATCAAGTTGGTTCCAACTCATGGCAGCCCTCTGTGGAGTTTCCAAGTCTAGGAATCCTAACAGCAGGAGAATATGTATCTTTATCATATAAAGCTATTAGTGGATTTGAACTGTTGTGGGCTCCTGGCACAACACACTAAGATAAATATCATTGTAGCTCCAATTGTGTGTATATGTGTATATAATATAGGGAACTCTGGTAGCCTAGTGGTAAGAAGTTGTGCTGCCAACTAGAAGGCATAAGGTTTATACCATATTGTCCCAAGGAAGGAAGAAGGGCAATCAACTCCTGAGCTATTTACTGTCTCTGAGAACCCACTGGAAGGTCAGCTATGGGTGAGTCCAACTTGATGATAGACAAGAACAAGAGCAATAATACAAAGCATACATACATAAATGTACATATATACCTACATACACATAAATAAATGTAAAAGGCTTCAGGCCTTTTATTCATAGGGTAGCTATGAGTTGTGCCCAATTTGATGGAAATAAACAACAACTATACACACACACACACACACACACACACACACACACACACATTTGTGCATGTGTATATGTAGTTGTTATGTACTGTCAAGTCAGCTACAACTAATAGTGAACCTATTCACAATAGCTCTGAATTCTGCTCTATTCTGAGCCATTCTAAATGTCTCTGACACACTTACCCTCAATACCCCAGTTACTATGTCAATCCATTTCATCAAGGATCTTCCCCTCCTGTGCTATCCCTCCACCTTTACAAGTTTGATGTCCTTCTCCAAGGACTGTTCCCATCCAGGAAACATGCCTAGAGTATGTGAAATCGAACTTCAAGATACTTGATTCCAAGAAGCAGCTTGGTTTTACCCTCTCCAAAATAGACCTGTTAGAGATCTTGGCCTTCCAGGGTATGTTCAATACTCTTCTCCAGAACCATAGCTCAAAGAAATTAATCCTTCTTCTAATCATTCTTAGTTAATTCCCAACTGTTTGATGCATAGCAAGTAATTGCAAAGACCCAGGCCTAGATAAGGCTCACCTTGGTCTCTAGACTGACAGCATTGCTCTTTAGCACTCTGGAGAGGTGTCTGACAGCAGATTTTCCTAACGCAATTTGTCTTTTGATTTTCTGATTGCTGGTGCTAAGAATATTTTTGTAAAAAAATTTGCTTTATTGTACATTTTGGTTTTGTTTTGTACTGTATAATCAGTACCGTGGGTGATTTGAACCATGTACCTTTGTGTTGATAGCATGAGTCCTTAACATTAAGCCGCAGGAGGGGAAAGTTGGTGCTAAGAATGTTGATTGTGGGACCACACAAACAAATTATTAACAATCTCGATCTCTTTTCTACCTCTCCATTCCTCTGCTAATTGGCCCAGTTGTGAGAATCTTTGTATTCTTGAAGTTGAGCTTCAATTTATATTTTAGACTGCAGTTCTTGACCCTCTGCAGGAAATGCTTCAGGTCCTCCCAGTTTCTACAAGCAAGCTGTGTCATCTATATAGCACAGGTTGTTGATTGGTCTTCTTCCAATCCTGATGTTATATTCTTCCTCATTAAGTCCAGCCTCCCTAATGGTCTCTTCTGCATATAGATTGAAAAGGTGTATGGAGACATGATGCAAACCTACATAGGGTTGAAAACACATATATGACGTTTTGCTTGCTTAGTGGATAATGAGCTGTACTGCCAACCCAAAGGCAAGCATATTTAATTGACCAGTTGGTGCATTGGAGAAAGATGGGCACTTTCATGAGCAATTTGCTGCTTCTGAAAACACAGATATTAGCATACATATGCACACCCATATCACGGCTTACAAGTCCTTGGCCTTTTGTGGTATGAATGAGTCGAACTTCCAAATCTAAGTTAGCAAGCAAGACAAGCTGTTGGTTCAAATCCAAAGAGGTTACAATAGGACAGAATAAAAAGCAAGCCAGTTTCTCTTGACTTTCTTTTTTTTGTTTACTTTCTTAATACTCTGTTTTGGTCACATCCTCAATGAAACAATTCTTCATTCAATTAGTTACTTATAGCAAATTTCATCAAGAAAGTTATTACATTCAACCTTAACAATACAATGAGTGTATTATAACTGCTAAACTAGAGAGATCATAGCAAGCCAATAGAACAATCTTAATCATTACAAACCGCAAGCAATGGTTTAACTATGATGCAGACTAAATACAGAAAGACTCTACATTGTGGCATTGGAAGTAATTATAATTTTTTAAAAATTATGCTATAATGATCTGTGGTAGTTCCTTAATTTAACTTTCCTTTGCATATAACTTATACATAATGAATTTTTAATGAATTCAATTGTATACTTTGATAATGCAATACTACAGAAAAATAAATTAGAATCAAGTCCTAAATATTATAATTGATTTTCAAAATCATATGTTAATAATTGTTTTTCTTTATAGTTCCCAGCCTATAAATAACTACATACTTAATAATTATAGAGGAGACAGGTTAATTTTATTTTCAGGCAATTCATGTATGAATCAAATAAGCAGGAAAATCCCAATTAATTTGTAACATTGTACAAATAATATAGTTGGCAATATTTCTTTCAAAATCTATATATTTTAATGAATAGTAATACTTAATTGACATTTTGTCATGTAGTTAATTACTTAATGCGACTTCATGGACATAGGATGTTCTGGTGGCCTAGCGGGTAAAGAATTGTAATGCTAACCAAAGACAGTGCCTTTCTGGTGGTTCAAATCCACCAATGACACCAAAGAAAAAAGATGTACAATCTCCTCTCATGCAATAGATAGCCTCAGCAAATATGCTGAAGGGTCAGTTGTGAGTGGCAATGAGTGGCTGAGTCAGAGAAGTTCTTTACACCTTCACCAAAAGACAAGGTAGAACTCTGCAAATTGTGTGCTTTTGGCTCACCAAGTAAATGGGATAGTTTGATAATAATGAAATATAAATAAAGTGCATTGTATACTCTGAGTGAGAAAATGCAACTACAGTGTATGAACCCTTGATGAGAGACTAGGTTCATTTTGCCATTTCTCTAGGCTTAAAAAGAGCCATCACAGAGGCAGATATGGGGATTTAAAAAAAGAAATCAAGAGTAGAGCACATCCTTTTTACAATGAAACCCTGCATTGTCAGTCTCCTAGATGTAGGAAATAGCTGGAACACCAGAGACGACAAAGGATGGTGAGAAATTATTGTTGTTAGGTGACATCCAGTTGACTATGATTTAGTGACCTCATAAATGACAGATTGTAACCTTTGCAACCTTTCCAACCTCATTCTCAAGATCTCCACCATCTGTAAATCGATTGTTGTAATCCATCTCATTAAGTCTTTCTCTTTCTCACTGACTCTCTACTTTTCTGTAAATGATGTCTTTTGCCAAGGACTATCACCTCCTGACACCATATCCACAGGATCAAAGAGTAAAAAAAAAAAAAAAAGAAAAAATCACCATCCTTGCCAGGAGCACCCTGATTGCATTTCTTCCAGGTAAGGTTTATCATTTCTTTAGGCAGTTCATAGTACATTCAAGATTCTTTGTCAAGATCTCATTTAGAAGACTTCAATTCTTCTTGGATATTTCATTGTGATTCATTAACTTTCACATGTATATGAATCACCTGAAAAATATCATTGCTTGGGTTAGTTGCATCTTGATTTTTAAAATTATATTCTTATTTCTTGTTGTTGTTATGTGCTATCAAGCTGCTTGTGACTCATAGGGACCCTTATGTACAATAGCCCTGAAACATGTTCTGTCCTTTGCCAACCTCGTGGTCTCTGACACACCTACTACCCCTATTACCCCAGTCACTAAATAAATCTATCTCATGGAGGGTCTTCCTCTTGTTCCCTGTCCCTCCACCATTGCAAACATGACATCCCTCTCCAAAGACCAGTCCCTGCTTACAACCCGGCCAAATTATGTCAGACGAAGTCTCAGAATCCTTGCCTCCAAGGAGCAGCCTGATTTCACCCACTCTAGGTGAATTTTTTGTTCTCATGGCAAACTGTGGTATATTCAATACTCTCCTCTAGCACCACAGCTCAAACTTATCAAGTCTCTTTTTATCCCTAGTCATTGTGCAGCTTTCAGACAATGAACACATTATAGGAGCTCTTGACTGAAGCTTTCCCAGTAAAAATTCTAACTGCTTCACTACTCAAAATTAAATCATTGACAATTTCAATCTTTTCTCAACCTCTCATGATATTGCCTATAAATCAACTTGAGAGGATTTTTATTTCCTTGATTTTGGAATGTAATTTATACTGAAGTTGGTTGATTTTCTACAGTACTTCTTCCCTTCTGCAAGGAAGGTTGTGTCATTTGCATAATGAAGGTTTTCGGTGAATCTTTTTCCAAACATGCTGTCACATTTGTCTTCACATATTATAGTTTTTCCAAATTATTTACTCAACATACAGATTCATTAAGCAAGTTGTGCCACTGAATAAGAGTATGGAATACATCATGGACTGCCAAGAAAACACATAGGTCTCTTCAGGTGAGAATAAAACCACCTTGCTTCTTGGAGGCAAGGAATTTGAACCTGTCTCTCGTACATTAGACATTTGTCAGAGGGACCATTCCTTGGTAAAGGACATTATGCTTGGACGGGTAGAAAAGCACAGGATCAGAAGACTTTGGATGAGCTGGATTGACAGTGATTGGCGAAGAGGGTACATGTTGGAGACATTGAGGTTGGTTCAGGATAGGGCAAGATTCAGAGCTGTTGTTCATAGGATCACTACAAGTCACAATTGACTGTATGGCACATAATATCAACAATATAGTAGTCACTTGTAGTTATGTGTTGTCAAGTTGAGTATGATTCATAACAACCCTATGAACAACAAATCTGAACCCTATTCTATCTTGTGCTATGCTCATCATCTCTGACACACTTGACCCAGTAAGCCAATAACTAGTCATTGTTTCAATCCATCTCATCAAGGGTTTTCCTTTTTTGGGGGGGGGTTGGGTTGTTTTTTATTTCTTTTTTTCTTTTTTTTTCTGATCTTCCACATTTCCAAGCATGAAGTTCCTCTCCAAATAATAGCCTCTCCTAGCAAAATGTCCAAAATATATGAGACAGAACTTTGCATTCTTGCCTCCAAGGAGCATCCTGGATGCTCCTTCTCCATAACAAATCTGAATTTTGGCAATCCATGGGGTATTCAGAACTCTTCTTCAACATCACAGCTCAAAGCCTCAATTATTCTTCTGCCATCATTATTCGTTGTCCAGTTTTCAGATGCAGAGAAAAGGATTGAAAAGATTACAGTCTGAATAAGGTGCACATTTTTTTAAAACAGACATTATAGCTCCTCAGTAATTCAAAAATGTCTCTGATAGCAGATTTTCCCAATGCAATATGACTCTTGGCTGTTGGTACCAAGGGTTCTGTTCATGGATCCAAGTAAGATGAAATTGTTGGCAACTTTCATCTTTCCTCCACCTTTCACGATGTTGCTTATTGGTCCATAATGAAGATTTGTTGTTGTTGTTGTTTTTGTTGATACTGAGATGAAATTCATATTGAAAGCTGTAGTCTTTCATCTTCTGCAGAAAGCATTTAATGTCCTACTCACTTTCTGTTAGCAAGGCTGTGTCATTTGTATAAATGCAAGTTGTTTATCAGTCTTCCTCTGATCTTGATCCCATGTTTTTCTTCTTCATAGAATCTAGCTTCTCAAATGATTTGCCTAGCATACATATTGAATATGTATGGGAAAATAGTATAACCCTGACACACACTTTTCTTGATTTTAAGCTATACAGTGTTTCCTTGCTCTGTTCAGACAACAGCTTCTTGGTTTAGGTTAAGATTTTGTATAAGCATAATTAAGTGTTCTGGGTTTCCCATTCTTCTCAATATTAGTGATAATTTATTATTATCTACATAGTCAAATGCTTTTACAAAATAATTTTCAGCAATATTTTGCTTGCTTGTGATATAGTATAATGTTTGGTAATTTCCACACATTATTGGATCCTCTTTCTTAGAAATGGGAACAATATGACTCTCTTCCAGTCAGTTGGCCAGGCAACTGTCCTCCAAGTCTTCTGACATTGACTAGTGAGCACAACTTTGGTTGCATTTCTTTTGTCAATTGGTAACCCATTGATGATTCCTTGGGCTTTATTTTTTGCCAATGCCTTCATTGCAGATTGAAACTT
>NW_006399886.1:6922472-6922987 GCF_000299155.1 Elephantulus edwardii
GACATTGAAAAGAATGGGAATCCCAGAGCAGTTGATGGTGCTTGTGAGGAACCTATACCTGGATCAGAAGGCTGTGGACAAATGGAGCAGAGTAGCACTGCATGGTTTAGAATTGCGAAGGGAGTCCATCAGGGATGTATTCTATCTCCATACATGTTCAATGTATGTTGTTGTTGTTGTTAAGTGCTGTCGAGTCTCAGGAGACTTATAGCAACCCTATGAAGAAAGTCCTGGATGCTTGTGTGCCTTTCATCCTCTCTCCAGGTTTATAGGGTTTCCGGAGGCAAACTATTATGGAAGTAGATGGCACTCCTCCTTCCACGCTTGTTTAATCGGGGAGCTCCACCCCGCTCTCTGTCCACATTGGATAGCAAACCATTAATGCATTTGACACATCAGTGTCACAGTGTTCAGCCTCATAGCAACCACAAGTGACTGTGGTACGGCAACTTGTACACCAGGGCTATATGACCTAGAGGAATGTCTGAACAAAAACAATAAAAGACAGGCCCGAG
>NW_006399886.1:6924306-6948387 GCF_000299155.1 Elephantulus edwardii
TAAAATGTTCAGTAAAGATAGCTGGTAATCACTTCTTATGGTTTCAGATGGAAGATGTTTGAAGAGCAGTGATATCTGACATACGAGGATATTTATGTTACTGCTATTGTTGGGTTTAGGTGCCATAGAGAGTGATGCATAGCAACCCTGTGAACAACAGATCTAAATCCTGTCCTGTCCAGTGCCATTTTCGTCATCTCCGATACATCCAAGCTCATTGCCACAGCCATTATGTTAATTCACCTCATTGGGTGTCTTCCCTGACACCTAATAACTTTCACTGACTCTCCACTTTTCCAAGTATGATATCCTTCCCCAAGCAACATTCATGTCATAAGGTGCCAGAAAAATCCATTTCCATTCATAATAACCTCATATGACAGAGCAGAATTGTCCCACTGAGCTATTTTTGGTAGTTGTTGTTGTGTGCTGTAGAGTTGGAACCAACTGATACCTGACCCTCTGGGAGGTTTTCAGAGGCAGTTAATCAATCGCACACAGGAGGGTATTGCCCAACCTCTTGCAGAGCAGCTGGTGGTCTCAAACCATGTGCCTTAGGGATTTCAGCACAGCTTCTTGCCCCTAAGCCACCAGAGCTCACAAAAGGAAAGCAAGTTTCTTAAGAGTCAATGTTTTGGTTAACAACCAATAATCTGATTAAAAACCAAGAACTTAACTGCTTGCACCACAGTAATGCACTTTGTGCTAAGTCATAAAGTATCACTAAATGTTCTCTATCCATCAACTGACAGTAATATCTTCTCCACACATAAAAAGAGAATAAGAATGTGCGTGAGTACATATACCTGTTGAGTGTATATCTAATTTAAACGAGCTAATGTTTCTACCCTCAGTGAGATGGACTGGCACAGGGATTACAACAATTTACTAGAGGACAGAGAACTTTGAGAAGATGATACAGAACAGGACAAGTTTCTGATCTGTTGTTCAATAGGTTATTATAGGATATAGTCAACTCAGCAACACTTAACAACAACAGTAACAATACATGTATAATTCTAATACCAGTGCCTGGTATTCTGGAAACTCTAAGAATGCTAGCTCTTATATTACTACTAAGAACTTATCTGAGAAGTTGGACTCTATGAAGAGGAGTGTGGCATCAGGATTGGAGGGCAACTCATCAATAATCTGTATTATGCAGATGACACAACCTTACTTGCTGAAAGTGAGGAGGACTTGAAGCATTTTTTTCATAAATTCAAGGAATGCAGTCTTAATTATGGATTATGTCTCAATATCAAGAAAACTAAGATTCTTACCACTGGATCTATAGGGAGTGTCATGATGGATGGTGAGGAGATTGAAACTGTCAAAAGCTTCATCTTGCTTGTATTCACAATTAACACCCTTGATATGAACAGTCAGAAAATAAGGAGATGTATTGCACTGGGAAAATGTGCAGTTAGGGACCTATCTAAATTATTAAGGAGTAGTGGTCAGTTTGAGGACTAAGGTATGTCTGATTCAGTCCAATTGCTAGTTGTGCATCTGAGACCTGAACAATGACTAAGGATGACAGGAAAAGAATTGATGCCTTTGAGCTGCGGTGTTGTAGAAGAACACTGAACATCCCTTGGACAGCCAAAAATATGAACAGATATGTCTTGTAGAGGGTGCAACCAGAGTGCTCTTTGGAGGCAAGAATAACGAGGCTTTGGCTCACACACTTTGGACGTATTTCTAGGAGTTGCTGAAAGGGACAAAATGTTTGGAAGGGTGGGGGGACGGCAAAGGAGAGTAAGACCCTCAGCCAGATTGTTTGACCAGGTGATTGCTGCAATTGTCTCTTGTATGTCAGGTAGTGTGAGAATGGCACAGGACAGGACTAGGTTCAGATCTATTGTTCATAGGCTGGCTGAGTCATACTCAACTCGATGGCACCTAACAACAACCACAACAATGACAGTGTTGTATTGTTTTTCTTATGTATTATCGATTCCACAATGACTTTAGAGACTCTATGAACAGCTTATCTCAACCTTGCCTTGTCCTGATCCAGTCATATGATCTCTGTAATCTACAAATCCATTTTTGCAATCACTGTTCCAGTACGTCTGGTTGAAGATATTCCTCACTTCCTCTGATGTTCTTTCTTCCCCAGCATGATGTCTTTAGCCAAGGACAACATGCCTGGATTATTTCAGATGAGGTTTCACTGTTCTTGCCTTTAAGGAGTAACCTGGCTTCACCTCCTCCAAAACAGACATTTTCATTCATTTGACAATCCAAAAGATAATCAGTACTCTTCTCAACACCACAGTTCAAAGTCATGAATTTATTTATCATATTTATTCATTGTCCAACTTTGAGATGTGTATGAAACAATTGAAATAACTGTGGCTGGGATTAGATTCATTTTAGTCTTTAAGCTGACAGAGTTGTTATTTGAAGACTTATTTTTATGGAAAGCAAAATTTTTGAGTTCATCACGTCTTTTGATTTCTTGACTGCTTTTATTGTGGTTGTTGATGGTGGGCCCAAATAAGATGATACCATGAACAGATTTCCTCTTATTTTCCATTTATCATGATACTACCTGTTGATTCAATGGAAAAGATTTTTAAAATTTTCTTGATGTTCAAATGTAATCCATATTTAATACTATAGTCTTATCTTCTGCATCAAGTGCTTCAAGATTGACAAAGACAACATCTCTACTTAAGCAAACTACCCCACACTCTTCTGAGGCCAACAGAAACTCTTCCGAAGACTAGCTGCCACACTCCTCTACATACATTAGAAACTCTAGACAAGAAGAAGTCTAAAATACATGCTCTGGCTCACATCTTGGGACTTTGTTCACAATTCAGAAAAGCAGAAACTCTGATTTGAGTAGACATCTCAAATTCAGTCTTCCGCTAGGCATGAAGACGCTCTACCCCAGATCAGATAGATTATTTTCTATTTATCATAGCATGTATATTTGTTTTCCCCCTATTTTCATTTTCCAATACTTATCAGATATGAAAGTAGAAAAACCAATATGCAAAGATATTTTTCCAATACAAAGACTGACTGATAAATCTGGCTATTTAGCGTTGCTTTTCTATACTTTACCCTCACCTCTCCCACCTAGTGTGAGACCTCAGACTAACCACTATTATGATGACTCAAGCTCTAGTCTCTCTTACCCATAATCTGTGTACTCCCCAGAAAAGGTGGTCCCTAGAGCTCTGTGACTGGCTTGATAGTTTATGTCTAGGTGCTGTGTTTGGGTGCTATGGCCAATACGAAGTATATGATAAATGGGAAAGAATTGAGATTGTTAATGACAAAATCAACACTCTTTGCATCAGCAGTCAGTAAATCAAAAGATGTGCTGCATTGGGAATCTGTTGTCAGGATCTCTCTAAATAGCAATGATTGATTCTAGAACCTAACGTTCATTGGATTTAGGCCATGGTCTTCTCAATTGCTTGCTATGCATCTGAAGGCTTGATAACAAATAAAGATGGTTGAAGAAGAATCGATGTCTTTGAGTGTGGTGTTGGAGGAGAGTATTGAGCACATCATGGACTGCTAAAAGAACAAATAGTTCTGTCCTCGAGAAAGTGAAAACAGTTTGCTCCTTGGACACAAGGATTGTGAAGATCCTTCTCACATACTTTGTTCATGTTGCCAGAAAGGACCAATCCCTGGAGAAGGGCATCATGCTTAGATGGGTAGAGAGTCGACACAGAAGAGGAAAACCGTGGATGAGATGAATTGACATAGTGACTGTGGCAATGGGATCAGGTGTGTCAGAGATATTGAGGTTGGCTCAGGATAAGGCAAGGTTCAGAGTCATTGTTCATAGGATCTCTATGGCTCATAATAGACTTGACAAAACATAAAAACATAAAACAACATTGGTCATTACAGATTAGAACTAGAATAGATATCTTTTATTTGTCTAAAGCAGCACCAAAAAAATGTCATTATTATTGTTTAAGGAGGTGGTGAAGGATGAGAAATGTTATTTTGGCATCCATTTCTTAAATAGTATGCATCCAGAAACTCTATGAACTTCGATAAATGTCAATAGTTGAAATGGTTTCAAGTCTTTTGTTCATAGGGTCGCTATGAGTCATGCTCGACTCAAAGGCAATCAACAACAGCAACAACAATACAAAACTATTATCTACCGCTTTTAAATTTATCCCAATTCATCACAAGCCTCCACTGTGTTGCTATGGCCATAAATTTTTTGCAGCACGAGACTTCCCATATTTCTCTACAGATCAACTAGTTGTTTTGAACTATTGACCTTTCAGTTAACAGCCTAACTTATAACATATATCTCATTGATAGTTCCTTCACAATTCAGGGTGGGAGGTAAAATTTACAGCTCAGCTTTTAACAGAAGCAACTGGATTGCCTCATCATTGTGTCATAGCCTAAAGCATTCCTAACAATAAAAGCAGAAAATTATTTCTTTGTCTTACTAATTAGGAGCCTTCCTTTGCCAGGTACTCAGCCTGTTTAGTTAAATATGTGTGTTATAACAACATCTAGCCAATCTCATTTATTTATCTGTTTTGATGGAAAAAAAATTATGACATACCTGTTCTCCAATACAAGAGAGGTGTATACGGGACATCACTCCTGCCTTGATTGCTGCATGGAGTGACACAATGGCTATGTGAGACTAATGACAACTGTTAAAGCTCACCTTGTTATGTTTCTCTGCTATGTAAATAAAGCATTGTTCTATCAAATTTTTGTGTGTAAGTAATATCTTTTTCAGAAACCTGAGACCTTGACTGATCAGTTTTGTACAATGAATAGAGCAAATAGACTCCAGCTATCATACATCTTCAGCTACTTCCTCTAGTGCAGTTCTCCAAAAGATATTTAGCTTGTGATGAATCTAGGCTTGAGAAATGAAAAGAGGTAATGTTTATTGACTATCTGCTAACAGTTTCTTTTATATTTTTCTTCACACTCCCTCCCATTTCTTCCTTAGAAAAAAATGATAACCTTAACAAAAGTGAAATCAGCCACATGCAGAGTACCTTACAAGCTAACAATGGGGGAACCCATCCAACTAAATTTTATACTAAGGGAGCTCTAGTGACCTAGTGATAAGAAGGTGAACTACAATCCCAAAGGCATGTAGTCCAAATCCAACAGCTCCTCCACAAGAGAATGATGGACACTATCCTTTCATGCAATTCACGGACTTTGAAAACTCTCTGGAGGCTCAGCTCTGGCTCAGTTCTGACTCAACAGCACACAACAAAAATAAGATAAATTGAGGATTAGAAACATGTCTTTATTTACTAATGAAAATAGTTGTAAGTCTAAGATATCAAAATTTTACATGTAAAAACATAAAACATCAAATAATTCAACAAATTATGTTTTGTACTTAGAAATAAAAATATTTAAAGACTACTATAGAGGCAAGTTCTAGTCAGATTTCAAAGTAGGAGATTGTCAATAAAATGCTAACAACACTGGAGAACCAACAGAAACTTTAAGTAAGTTAAAGAATTTAAAGAAACCAGTGGATAATTAAATTATGCCAAAACACTGTTTTAATCAATTATTATTATTTTTGTTGTCTTAAGAGAACTCTGACTGATGGTCATCAAAAATTATACGGGATACCTAGTGGGGTTTTCTTGGCTACAATCTTAATAACAGTAAATTATTAGGCCTTTTCTTTGAACTTCCAACATTTAGGATGAAAATCTAGTGCAAACTGGTTGAGTTATCTAGTCACCTAGGAAACTTAAATATAGGATAGTTATTTATAATCTTTATGTATATTCAGCATTGTCATCAAATAACACTCTCTATTAGGATTCTAAGATTATAAATTGCACCAGAAGAGATTGCCAATTTTTTGTCTGCAACATAAAGGGTGAACTCAATCTGCCAGCCTATGATGTGAGCAGTGCAACTTCTTACAACTAGGACAGCAGCTGTGTGTGTGTGTGTGTGTGTGTGCGCGCGCGCGTGTGCACATATGTTTATGTGTGTCTAAGTAAGTATCTTGTTGAGCAATGTTGTGAGTTAGAGTATTTTATCCATGCGCACAGGTAAAACCTATCAATATGACTATTATTCAAGTATCCATGCCAATAACTAAAGCTGAGGAGAAGGGAATTGAAGATTCTTATTAAATGTTGCAATATAAAATGACCAAACATGTAATTGAAATGCTTTAATGATAATTGATGACTAGAACACAAATGTTGGAAAAAATGAAGAAGGAAAGAGTGTGCTGAGCAAATAATTCATGAAGCCAGACTACGAAAAGCAGTGTGACATTAGGCTTGGAGGAAGATATTATGCTGATAACACAACTTTGCTTGCTGACTATGAAGCAGATATGAAATGCCTGCTGTGGCAGATCAAGGACTACAACCTTCAATATGGATTACATCTCAACATCAAGCAGGCAAAGATCTTCATCACAGATCCAACAGTCAACATTTTGATAAATGAAGAAAAGATTGAAATTGTCATAAGATTAATTCATCTTGCTTGAATCAAGAATCAGCACCCTTGGAATCATCAGTCAAGAAATCAGGAGATATATCGGACAAGTCTGCTGTTCGTGTCTTCTTTCTAAAGAGCAATGATGTCAGTTTGAAGACTAAAGTGAGTCTGGTCTTCTCAATCACCTGCTAGACATCAGAGAGCTGTCTTTCAGTTGTGGTGTTGGAGAAGAGTACTGGGTACCCCATGGACAGCCAAAAAAAAAACCAAACAAACAAAAAACACCCCCAAAACACAAAACAACAATAAAACCAAAAAAACAAAAACCCAAACATATATTCTGGAAAGGGTGCAGACAGAGTGCTCCATGGGAGCAAGGATGACAAAAATCATCCTTCATGCTTTGGACATGTAGCTAGCTGAGGCTATTCCTTTGAAAGTGTAATCATGCTTGGAAAGGTGGAGGGTCAGCAAAGGAGAGAAAGACCCTTGATAAGATAGGTTGACACTGTGACTTCACCAATACGATCTAGTGTCTCAACAATGATGATAGAGTAGGTTTCAGGATGAGTTGTACTCTACTCAAAGGCACCTAACAACAAGAATAGACTAAATGTATATTGATAGTCAGGTGAACAAAAATGATCCTAAATGTGTATGCTAATTTTCATTGAATAAGAACTTAAAATAACATTACAGAAGATAAAGATATTTCTGGGTTAATAATGTAAAATTTAGTTTGTCATGAATGATCAGGAGCAAAAGTGATATTAAAGCAATTAGCAATTTGTTTTGCTTATTGGTATTAAAAAGAGGTCGGAGTGTTTCTACATGAGTAAATAGGACTCATTGTCCTATGGTTATTCAGTGGCAGTCAGCAAAGCTTTCCAGAATAAGATTAATTTTAAAATGATTTTTTTAAATACATTTTTCTCCATTTTTGTTGTTAGGTGTGAATCAATTACAACTTATAGCAACCCTATGAATAACAGATTTGAATCATTTCCTATTCTGTGCCTGACACTTGATCTCACTGCTGAGTCTCCATGTTACCTTATTGGCAGTCTTTCTCTCTTTTGCTGATCCTCCACTTTTCCAAACATAATATCCCTTTCCAAGGAATAGTTTCCCCCAGCAATATGTTCAAAATTTGAAATACAAAGCTTTGTCATCTCTGCCTCTAAAGAGCACTCTGGCTACACCTATTCCAAGACATACTTGTTTATTGTTTTGGAAGTCTATGAGATAGTCTATAAGAAAGTCATTAATTCTTCTCTGTCATCCTTATTCATTGTCAAGATCTCAAATGCATAGCAAGAGATTAAAAAGACCATGGTGTGAATCAGGTGCACCAAAGTATTAACTGACATCATTGTTCTTGAGAATTTTTGAATAATTCCAGACAGCAGACTTTCCCAAAGCAATATATTTCCTTATCTCCTCACTGCTAGTACAAGTATGTTGATTTTGGATGCAAGTAAGATGAAATCATTGACAACTACAATCTTATCTCCATTTACCATGATCTTGCCTGTTGGCCCAATGGTAAAGACCTTTGTTTTCTTGATGTTGAGATGTATTCCACATTGAAACCTGCATTATTTGATCTTCTTCAGGTTGTCCTCACTTTCAGCAAACAAGATTGTGTCATCTGCTTTACACAGATTGTTGATGAGTCTTCCTCCATAGAACCTGCTATTTCTTCTACCAATACTTTTCAAGATTATTCCTTCCTTTTCCATCAGTTCCATTCTTAAAATTTCTTCTCTTGGACTGGTGTTTTGCATTTGTATTTCTCCTTTTCCAAAGGGAACTCTGGTCACCTACTAGGTAAGAGCTCTGGCAACCTAGTAGGTAAGTGGTTGTGCTCCTAACTCAAAGTCATGCAGTTTGAATCCACACGATGTTCCACATGAAAAATTGAAGCAATCTCTCCCTGCATGATTTACAGTGCAAGAAATGCCCTTGAAAGTCCAGCTATGAATAGGTTCTGCCTCAACTGGAATGAGTTGTTGTATGCTTTCTCAGCCATTTCTCTCTATGTCTTCAAACAGTAAAGTTATGGAAGACAAATTTATTTCCTTTAGAATTGCAAAGTTCTCATTTTTGGAGATTTTATGTGAAAACTTCATTTGCAGTTTCCTAACTTTTATGTTTTCTCATTTATTCAAACTGAAAACTTTCATGGCGTCGCTGTACACTCTGGATCCATAGCTTCTTAGTCATGCAGACACTGCTATAAAAAATTCATTGCTGCACAAGTGTCTTTAAGTCCACCTTTAACAGCAAGCGTCCAAATGACACCACAAAGAAGAGAAAATGACAGGTACTGGTATCTGCATGTGAGCAATTTGTTTTAGATTACATGTTTAGCATCAAACCTGCTACCATAAAATAGGAAAAAATAAGTAAGGGAAATATTTGAGAGAACAAGGGGAGTGAATTTAGTCAAAATCTGCTACAGAGGATTTATTTTTATCTGATAAGCATAGTTAGGGCATTCAGCTACACACTAGTAATGAGGCCACGCTGCTAAAGTGTCAATCAATAAATTAACTAAGAAACTACTCTATGCCAGACACATGCATTCTTGGCTACAAAAATGATATCATCCCTTTGGCTGTTAAGATCTTTGGAGGAAGACTTGTTCTTTAAGACTGAGCTGGATGAATAATATGGAGGTATTGGGCAGAATGCACTCAATTATAAGAGCTATATTTATGCTACATTAATCAGAAATAGTTCTAAATATTTAAGACTTTAATGATTTTTTCAGTATATATTTAGTTTGTGCCTTGCATTGCCAATCCTAAGTCTATCAAATAATATTTTCAAGGAATATTTATCTTCTTTCATTCCTATTGCTCATTTCCTCATTACAACATTACTAGCCAAAATGGCTATACATAAGATTCCCATCGCTGCTATAATAAATGCTACCATCCTGAACTATTTTATCCTTTGCAGTAGGTACACTTTGATAGTGAAAGAGCCACAGTGGAACAAACTCCTGTTGCATTATCCCAACCCCTTGGTGTTACTGTTTCTCCTTCAAACAAAAAAATTTAAGTGTTGTACCCATTGCCTTAAAACCAACGAATGTACCTGACTAAAAAGTAAAATCACGAATGTAGTTATTGTCTTAGCATGGGACAACTAGTTCATCTTTGTGTTGAATCTAGAGTTGGTTTTTAACACTTACTAGAAAATCTGTTCTTAAAACGTTTTATTTGTAAACTTGTAAACTGTGACTGCCTACAATAAAGGCATGGCTGTTATTTATAAATGGAACTTCTATCAAAATAAGTAACTATAAAATTCCATTTTTGTAGGATTTTCCAAGAAAATGGTCACCTTAGTTGAATTATAAACTTAATAAACTTTTCAGAAGTTAAAAATATTTAATATTGTAGCTTAAATGATACAACTTTGCTTTCAATTAGGAGGTTAATAATCTTAAATGGGTTTTTCTGGGTTAAAATTAAAATGTTGACAGGATTGTGTTCTTTCCAGAGTTTGTACAAGAGAAATCTATTCCAGAATGTAGCCTGTATGAAAGAAACCATTTCTTCCAGAGAACATCCAGGCCCTCTTCCATTTCAAGATAGCAGTGGCCAGAGGAGTCTTTCTTTGGGTGCATCATTGACTTTTCAGTTTCCTTCTTGTGATTGAATTGAGTTGATAGAACAGAATAATCTGTCCTTCCCAGAGTCAACTGACTAATCTCCCTAATTCCATCTGCAATCTTGTCATTGTTGTTGTTGATTCCCATCAAGTCGAGCACAACACAGTGATCCTATGAACAAAAGGCCTGTAGCTTTTCTATAACTATTGTTGTTTCTCAAAGCTCATAGAGTTTCCAGAGGCATGTTGTTTAGAAAGTGGATGCCACTCCTACAACCTTAGTCCTCCCATATCATGTAACATAATGTATTCAAAGTTTGGGGGATTAGAGTGTGGACATTTAGTAAGTAAAAAGGAAATACTTGGAAATTGAGCGTTATCAGTATTACAGTTATTGTTGCAATTCCTATACTTCAAGATGGGACTGTAGCTTTTATTTGCTTTCCTTTGTTTTTAGCTCTGTTGTTAATTTAGGAAGTTCTGATGGCATAGAGCACAGGAACTTGTGTATCTTACTCAAAGGTCATGACTATCTGGTGGTTAAACGTCAACCAGCACCTCCTTGGGAGAATCATGAGTAATCATCCATGCAGTTTATAGCCTTAGAAATCTGATAGAAGATAACTATGAGCTAGTTCCAACTTGAATGCAAATGTCAGAGTTTGAGTTTTGATTTATAATTTTATAATTATATATATATAGTATAGGTCCTATAGCTTCTTTGTGACATAGATAAATATGTACATACTGTTAATTAATTTGATGAGATAGTCAGAATGCAATGGTCTCCATTTCCAGTTGATCATATGACTGTGAAGTAGGAGACATAAAATCTGGGTAGATGGACGTAGTTTAAAAAAAATAAAAAAAATGATCTAAATTTTTGTGCCAATGCTTTACTACAAATGTGCAGAATAATAAATACAAGCAGGGTCTATAAATAATAACTGCTAAATATAGAGCAGATTTTGCGTGAGGGAGTCTAGAAGGTCCTGCCTCATATGCCACAGTTTTGCTGATGAAGGCAGAAAGCTTATCAGCAAATTCCACTTCAGTGTTCAGCATAGCTTCCTCTCACCACTCCAGATGCAGAAAAGAATCTTCACCAGTCATAAATATTGGATGAGTGTTGGACCATGCTGAACCAACAGCTGAGCTATTGTGCCCCTATGAAAACTTTGAAGATCCTGAGATACATAATTATCGTTCTAAATTTATACTCATAATTTGTATACTAAAATTTCTGTATTTAGTCCTATGTTAGTTTTGAACTTTCACTAGTCTCTTACTTCTTTCATGAACTTCAGTATTTCCATGGCATCTTTCCACAAATTAATTGATTCAGTAGAGAATCTTAGTTAAGATGATATCTATAAGCATAAAATTCAATCAAGTAGGGAAATTTTAGATCATCTCGAAAAACTACAAATACCTTTTTATTTATTCTTTTTAAAAAATATGGACATCTAATCAAAAGCCTTGTTGATTTCTACATAAAGCATCACTGAATTATCTTCTAAAATTAAGCAATCTAGCAAATCATCTTCTTAGTGACTTGTGAAACGTTTGGAACATGTATAAAACCAAAAAGTATAAAGTAAATAAATACTTAAAGCACAGTCACAAGGAATATAATAAAGAAAAGAAATTTTTCATAGAACCTCTAAAATCATCTTTTTTATTAGCAGTTGGTGAATCGTTGCTTATTAAAATAATCTAGAAGAAAAGAAAAGGCAATTTTGCTTGAAAAGTGTGAGAAACTCAAGCCCAAAAAGGTGCTTGTCATAAAGTTATATACAAATGAAAATATGAGCTAAGAATAACAGTACCATCTGAGCCATAATTATAGTGCTGTTTTATAATATGAATCTACAGTAACTTCCTAGATATAATTATTTTTTAAGAAGTGAAAGCTAATGTGAACACTTTAAAACTAGTCTGTTAAGGAATATTAAAGTGCCAATTCTTTTAAAGTTACTTTCCTCCAAAATATGTTATTCTAAATTCATGAGCAAAACTTGGGCCAAATTGAGCAATATTTTGTATGAATATTTGAAATACAAAGTTAATTTAACTGGCATATAAAACATTTAAATTTTAAACTTACTTGTATAGTGATTTGTATATCTGGCAAAGCATTTATTTTGTAGATAGAAAAAAAGTGATATACTAATGTTTAAATTCATTTTCACCAAAAAGATGTTCTGAACAGCTAATAAATTTGTATGTTCCAAATACCTTAGTACTTATATAAAATATATGTTATTGTTGTTGTTGTTGTTATGTGCCATCGAGTCGCTTGCGACTCATAGTGACCCTATGTAAAACATCCCTAAACTCTGCTCTGTCGTGTGCCAATTGCACTGTCTCCAATACACCCATCCCGATTACCCTAGTCACTGAATCAACCCACCTCAAAGGAGGCCTTCTCTGTCTGCTCTGTCCCTCCGTCCTACCAAACATGATGTCCCTCTCCATGGACCTGTCACTCCTTGCAAAATATCCAAAGTTGTTATACAGAGCCTTAGAATCCTTGCCTCCATGGAGCAGCTCGGTTTGACCCTTTCCAGGATGAATCTGTTTGTTTTCCTATCAGTCCATGGTACCCTCAATATTCTTCTCCAGCGCCACAGCTCAAAGGCACCAATTATCCTTCTATCCTCCTTAGTCATTGTCGAACTCTCTGATGCATAAGAAGTGATAGCAAAGACCATCTCCTGTATGGACATGGTCTACAAAGAGACACCATTGCTCCTCAGTACTTTGAAGAGGTCCCTATCAGCAGACTTTCCCATGGCAATACATCTTCTAATTTCCTGGCTACTGGTGCCGAGACTGTTGACTGTGGAGCCAAGCAAACTGAAGCTGTGAACAATCTCAATCTCTTCACCATCCATCCTGATACTGCCAATTGGTCCAATGGTGAGAATCTTTGTCTTCTTGGCATTGAGCCTCAATCCATATTGGAGGCTGCTGTCCTTGACCCTCTGCAGCAAGTGCTTCCGGTTCTTCTCAGTTTCAGCAAGCAGGGTTGTATCATCTGCATATCATAGACTATTGATAGATCGTCCACCAATCTTGACTCCACATTTCTCCTCATAGAGCCCAGCCTGTTCTGCATATAGGTTGAAAAGGTATGGTTACAGGACACATCCCAGGCATACGCCCTTCCCAGTGTTGAACCATGCAGTGTTTCCTTGTTCTGTTCTCACGACTGCCTCTTGGTCCCAGTATAGGTTTATCTTTAGCATGATCAAGTGTTCTGGGATTCCCATTCTTCTCAGAGTCAGCCACAGTTTGTTACAATCCACATAGTTAAACACCTTTGCATAATCAATAAAACAGATATATACATTCCTCTGGTACTCCCTGCTTTCAGATAAAATACATCTAACATTAGCTACAATATCCCTAGTACCACGGCCCCTTCTAAACTCAGCCTGGACTTCCCGCAGTCCTCTGCTGATGTGCTGTTCCAGTCATTTTTGGATAATCTTTAGTAGAATCTTGCTTGCATGTGAAATCAATGATATCGTTCTGTAGTTTCCACACTCTGTTGGGTCACCAATCTTTGGAATGGGAACAAATATAGATCTCTTCCAGTCAGTTGGCCAAGTGGTTGTTCTCCAGATTTCTTGGTACAACTTGGTGAGCACATCCAGGGCAGCATCTGTTAGCTGAAATATGTCAATTGGTATACCATCTATTCCTGGGGCCTTATTTTTTGCTATTTCCTTCAAAGCAGCTTAAACTTCTTCCTTCATCACCATAGACTCTTGCTCATGTGTTGTCTCATTAAATTCTTCTGTGTCTGCCAATTATTTTCTATACAGTGATTCAGTGTATTCTTTCCATCTTCTTTTTATACTTCCTGGATCATTTAATATTCTGCCTGAAGCATCCTTGATTATAGCAACTCGAGGTTTGAATTTGTTCTTCAGTTCCTTGAGCTTAAGAAATGGTGAGCAAGTTCAGCCCTTTTGATTTTCTGACTCCAACTAAAATATAGTCAAGATAAAATTCAAAAGAATTAAATAAAGTATATATTCCCTAAAGTAACTTGGAGTTGTTGTGATGCGTGCCATAGGTGTGTCAAACCACATAACGGTTACCCATCATGGACAGTGTTTAGTGGAGCTCCAATATTGATTCAGGTTTGGAAACAAGAGTGGTATCCACTTCCTGAACCACATGTCTCTGGAAATTCTATGAACTTATAGAAACAACAATAGTTATAGAAAGGCTACAGGCCTTTTGTTTAAAAAATTTTGTGTATCTATATCTATATATCTATATCTATCTATATCTTTATCATCTATCTATATCTATCTCTCTCTCTCTCTCACTCTCTCTCTATCTCTATCTATATCTTTATCTTTATAAAAATATGAACACCTAATCAAAAGCCTTATATACCACAAGCCTATATATTCCTTGTGTTTAAAAGTCAGTTGGTTCCGAAAGCCTGGTGTTATTTCATTTGGAGGAATAATCTTCTAAGTTGTATGGTACTTTTCTGTCAATTTGCTATATCGAGGTAATCTGGGTTTGCTGTGATGCTGAACCTTGTGCCATTGAGGGGTCAAATGCCAAAATGGCTGCCCATGGTGGAGAGTGTTTGGTGGAGCTACTAGTTTAAGACAGGTTTGGAAGCAAGAGGGACATCTGATATTCCTACACCAAGTGCCTCTGGAAATCTATGAACCTGGAGAAACGATGACATATAAAGGTATCAGGCTTTTGTTCATAGGGTCTCTATGAGTCATGCTCAGCTTGATGGCAATCAATAACAACATATATTAAATTACAAATTTAGGAACAAATTATGGAGGATTAAACACTCTTTACTGTTATAAAATTTTGGTTTTTAATTTTCTAGTATATGGTTGAACTTTATGCTGAATATATGGCATTTTTAATTTTCATTTTTAAAATATAATGTCATCCTCACAAAATCTAATGCCCCAGACTTTTTTGTGACCCTATTTCTATCAGCATAACATTAAATTTAAAAAGGGAACCATTGCCCTCCGAGTTACAATAAGACAACTTAATGATTATTTTTCTTTAATATAGCTAGATATTTCCAACTAACTGAATCAATGCCAACTCATTGTGCACTTTTGCTTCCTAGACATTTGCATCATTCTAAGAATGCTTAATAGAGGCAAAAAAGGTTAACCGAGATAGTTATAAATTTACAACAAATTAAAGATTTCAATTAATTTCCCAAAATGAATTAAACAAATAATAATAATAATAACAAAATTCACTGGCATTGAATCAACTCATCTTGATCTTCTACTAGGTATTTGAGGCTTTAAATCTTTATAGGATAAAACTGCTTATCTTTTCTTCTGAGAGGGGTTAGTAGATCTCAATCAGATCTCAATCATTGAACTTCTAGCTAAAAGCACACTTGAAATATCACCAGAATTCTTTGAAAAGAATAGTTGCCTCAAACAGTGAAATTGGGGCCAACTTATAGCTGTTGCTTCAGCAGGTTAGTCTGTAAATCACATGGACAAGGATTGCCTTTCCGACCTCCCCCCAGTAAAACTGCTAATGAATTAGAACAGACAGACAGATACCACTTTTGGGTTAGCAATCCAACTCGTTGAGGACTAGTCGTCAGTACTCCAGAAATAATAATGGAGAACACAAATAATAGAAGTCTCGTCCCACAGTAGATAAAGTTTTCAACTGCTAATGGAAGTTTCAGTTTTGAACCCGACAATCATGCCACAGTAAAGTAAATATGTGATAGTCTGCCTTTGTAAAGATTTATAATTTCTCAATCCCTGTAAAGGCAGTTAGACTCTCTCTTAGAGAGTTAGTGTGTTAAAGTTGATCACCTGCAGTGAAGTTGGTTTTGAGGGCTTATTGTTGTTGTTACATGCACTGGAGTCAGAATCAACTCATACTTGATCATCCAGCAGGTTTTCAGAAGCAGTAAAGAGCTAAGAAAGAAATTGCTCATGTCTCTTCCATAGAACAGCAAGTGAATTAGAATCTTCTGTCCTTGGGTAAGCAATTTGAAATGAGTATTGTTTTGTATCCTTTTAGCAAACTGAGATATATCAGTTTATAAATTTTGGAAGACAAATCTCTGTCAATTCCTTCTCATCATTTAGTTATTTTCAACCTCAGAATTATATTTTTCATGCTGTGATTGCTTTATGCTTATGTTATTCTTTCTCAAATATTCTGGGTTTGCTGTTTCTATCAAAGAAGAATAAACCCACGTAGCTTTTGGAAACTTACGAACCTCAGTTAGGGTAGAATGACATGACTTGAGTTCTTAGTCTAAAACATTAATATTAATAAATTTTAAGAAATATTTATTTGAAATTTTATGGGGTTTTAATAATTTTCTTTTAATTGTGATTTTAACTGAAGTTTAGAGAAAAGTTGGATTTTTCATTCATTGATGCACATTTCTCTATCTACCCCCAACTTCCCTTTTGCTTACATTAGTTTGCTTACGAAGTTCATATACATTGTGTTTCTCATTATTCTTCACTCATTTTTGTTTCATATACTCATTCCCGTGCATTATGTCTTCTAAAATCAATCAAAATTGTAACTTACCAATCATTACCGAATCTTTTCAGGTCCCTATAGTATTTTTTCCCATTTCCTTCAGCCCCTCTCCCCCCAGTTAATAGCATATCCAATCAGAGATGTAAAAATTATGTGCATAATGTTGCAAGGCAAAATATATATTGTTGCTGTTGCTGTAGTTTTTATGTGCCATCGAGTCACCTGCAGCTCATAGTGACCCTTTGAACAACAACTCTAAATCCTGCTCTATGCTGGGCCAAACTTATTGTCTCTGACACACCTAATCCCATTACCGTAGTCACTGAATCAATACATCTCATAGAGGGTCTTTCTCTCTTGTCCTGTCCCTCTACCCTCCTAAACATGACATCTGTCTCCAAGGACTGATTTTGCCTTGCAACACGTCCTAAGTATGTCAGACGAAGCTTCAGAATCCTTGCCTCCAAGAAGCAGCCCGTTCTCAAACTCTAAGAATGCCTGTTTGTTCTCCTAGCAGACCATGGTATATTAAACACTTTTCTCCAACATCACATTTCAAAGACATCAATTCTCCTTGTATTATTGTTGTTGTTGCTGTTGTGTGCCATCGAGTCACCTGTGACTCATAGTGACACTATGTACAATAGCCCTAAACCCTGTGCCAAGCTTATTATCTCTGACACAACTACTCCATTACCCTAGTCATTGAATCAATCCATCTCATAGAGAGTCTTCCTCTCTTGTGCTGTTCCTCCACGCTCACAAGCCTGATGTCCCTCTCAATGGACTGGTCTCTCCATGCAACATCTCCAAAGTATGTCAGATGAAGCTTCTGAATCCTTGCTTTCAAGAAGCAGCCTGATTTAACCCTCTCTAAGAGAACCTGTTTATTCTCTTTGCAGTCCATGATATATTCAATACTCTTCTCCAACACCTCAGCTCAAAGGCTTCAATTCTCCTTCTATCCTCTCTAGTCATTGTCCATATCTCTGATGCATAGCAAGTGACTGCAAAGACCACGGCAAGTGAACCTTAGTCTCCAGAGTGACATCACTGCCTTTCAGTACTTTGGAGAAATCTCCCACAGCAGAAAAAAACCCAAAACCAAAACCAACAAACAAACAATAAAAATTCCAGCCATAGAGAAGTAAAGTGCTAATTTGAAAATTCCGTTTTTTCATGTTAGATGGAAAAGATATTGAGATTGTTAATAACTACAACTTTGTTGGTTCCACAGTTGACACTCTTGGCATCAGCACTCAGGAAATCAAAAGACAAATTGCATTGGAAAAGTTTGCTGTCAGGGCCCTCTCTAGGTGCACCTGATGCACGGCTTGGTCTTTGCAATTACTTGCTGTTCACCTGAGAGCTGGAAAATGACTAAAGAAAAAGAAGAGATGCCTTTGAGTTGTTGTGCTGGAGATGAGTGTTGAACGTACATGGACTGCCCTGGAGAACAAACATTTCTGTCCTAGAGAGGGTGAAGACAGGCTGCTGCCTGGAGGCATGGATTTTGAAGCTCCATCTCATATACTTTGAAAACATGGTCTGGAGGGACCAGTCCTTAGAGAAGGGCATTATGCTTGGAAGGGTGCAGGGACAGCACAGGAAATGAAGACACAGGATGAGATGGATTAGCCAGTAACTGTAGAAATGTGATTAGGTCTGTAGGAGATGATGAGATTGGTTCAGGATAGGGCAAGATTCAGGGCTAATGTACCTAAGTTCGCTATGAGTTACAGGTGACTCAATGGCATATAACAACAACAACAGCAAGAAGATACCATAAAAGACACCTCTACACTGACCATATAGATATCACTTGCACCCACATATTAGCACTACATTCCTGTGTTCTTTACCTATAAGATTCTTTTTATGATACAATCTTTACTCTAAAACTCTCTTTTATATATGTCTTCTCAAAATAGTTCATTGATATATTCAAAATTTTTGCATTCTGGATTTCTTTATCTAATCATAGTTATTTGTCAAAATTTTCTTTCTTTTTTTAAATTTTATTGGGGAAAACATGTTGGGGGTACAAGGAGGTGAGGGTTGAGGGCAGAAGGGTGAAGATGGACAGGGATGAAAATTGCAGAGGTGCAGTTCCAGAGCTGCACAATTTGGTTGGTGGTGGGAGCAGGTGGAGGAAATGAAAAGGATCCAATGGGGACCAGATGCTACAGGGGAATGGTAAGCATAGTCCAATGGTGATTAAACCAACTGTCTTATTGATTTGGGAACTGGACACAGACTCTCTGGCTTCTTCATGCTGAACAGGTGCATTGATGTGAAGGGGGAAAGGGAGGACACTCTATCACCTTACTGGTGATCTTGGGTTAAAGCTGCTTGCCTTCTTGTTCTGTTAGAAGATGTTTTCCTGACATTTACTCCCCTCTGGACTACAAAGTGTTTTCCCAAGTGGGTCCAGTGGGGATGGTTGGCTGAACCCAGAGGCTCTATCCTCCTTTGCTTCCTTAGCTGGCAGTTGTTTGTCCTTTTTGTCACTGGAACTGGGTTCAGGGTCAGGTCTGGAGTAAAACTCAGTGTTAAGGTTACCTATAGGAAAGGGAGCAAACCTAGAGATAACAAACTTGTGAGTTACAAATAGAAGAGCTTTGGGGGTGCTACTGTAAGTTTTACTGAGGGAGAGGGTGGTGGAAAGTAGCCTAGATAAAATTTTCTGAATACTCCAGACATTTTTTTTCTACCCAGGGGTCAGATGGCACAACCTGGGGACTAAGGAGCTCACCCAGAGGGCTGTGATGGCTCACCCCAAGCTGAGGGCCGAAGACAGCTCACCCCAAGCCGGGTGCCAAAAGTGGTGCACCCCAGGCTGGGGGCCAAGATTCACCCCAAGCCAGGGGCCAAAGACAGCATGCCCCAAGCAGAGCAACACCCCCCAATGGCTAACTGGCACACTCCACCACCAATTGCCCCCACCCCAGGCTGGACCTCTGGCCTGACTGAAGACTATGTGGCCAGGGACAGCGTCCCCAATTCTAGTACCACCACTTCCCCCCCATAAGTGGTCATACTGTAATTTGAAGTAGGTGTCACTGCCCTCCCCCTTTATAAATGGCAAAGGGAACCAGAGAGTTGTGAACAGACTCCCCCCAGGTCTAAACAGTTTTTGGCAGAAACATTCAACAGATCAAAATATGTGGAGCATTTAGGATGTTGGTCCTCTTGGGCATGCTGCCACTGTTAAGTGTCCTCAAGTACACAACTCACAGTGACAATCCATTGTATTGGTGATTATCTTCTCTGGCCTGTCCAAGGAAACCCAAACCTGCAGGTGGCAGCGTCTCCCACAGGCAGCTGTATCTCCTGCCACCACCATGTTGGCTCCAAGAATTCTTCCCAGAACAAGTCCACTTTGCAGCAGTGTGGCAGCTCCACTGCACCAGTCTTGGGATGCCTGGTGCCTACCATCCATCTTGGGTGAGGGAAACCCTGGGTTCTGGCAGTGGGAACCTCATGGAGCTGCAGCGGCAGTGCAGGCTTGGCAGGAGGGGGCTGGGAGCTGCGGGACTCACCCATTCCTCCTTGGGAATCCTTGAATTCCTGTTGTTGAGACTCGATCCTCACTGAAGACCAGTCATCAACTGTTTAACTGTTCAATTATCAATAAACAGAGGTCTGTAGAAGGCCATCGTGGCCCTCCTCCAAGTGGTCCACTCTCCCACAGCTCACCATGTTGTCTTGGTCCCTGCCACCATCTTGGATCCCCCACAATTTTCTTAATTCTGCCCATTTGTCCAGTTATAAGTATTACATTGAGTTAGAATAAATATCTGTTAGATCTCTCTGTGTGTGTATGTCTATATATAACATGAGATTCACATATGATATATGAAATATACATAATATATATACAAAATATGAGATATATATCATCATATTTCAGCAGACATATCATCAGGCAATAGTATACACACACACACACACACACACACACACACACACACGATACTACCTGATGATATGTCGGAAGCTTGAACACATTATGTTATTATTTTAGTGGTTAATTTTGAGTAAGTTTTTCAATCTTAGTCAGGAAATTTCACTGAATGAAATTTTTTCACTGTATTTTACTTTGATGATATTTGAAATACTAACATAGAAATAGATAAGCTGTCAGAGTGCCACAAAATGATAGCCAAACTCTATTTTTCTTTTTAAAAATGTCCTATTAAGTCTCCTTTTGTCCAGAAAAATATTCCACTAGATGTTTCCGAAAATAATATAATACATAGGGCAGATCCAAATTTCATTAGCAATCATAGCATTTGGATAAGTATTTAAAATCCATAAATATTTTTATGACAGTCCTATCATAAAGACATTTATTTAAATGAGTATAATTAGGATAATATTTCAGATTCATTAAGTTTAATTTATTCAATAACTTCTTGTGATATATAGTAATTTTTTAAAAAGTTAACATATGCACATTAACTTGCAAAATGAATTTGCTGGTTGATTGTACTGAACTTTTGAAAATTCTGATGTATATGATTAAAATTAATTTTAGTTAATTTGATTTATTTGATATCACTTAATTAGATTTACTTAATTTGATGTTTTTTTTTCTAGCATAGATTATACTACCACATGTGCACTGAGAAGTAAATTACTATGAAATACTATTTATAAATTAAGTCATGCTTCTGAAACTATAACTGCTGGTCAGTATATAACAAGCATTGTCACTGGATTGTTAAACATATAATTGATCATTTGGTTCAAAGATTATATGCTTCGATTGATTTAGTCCTATGGACATCTCATTAGCATGGTGCTTTCATATGTACTAAAAGTTAAAGCAATATTCATGATTAAGAACAGGTTTTATACACATGTGTCAGAAAGCTGGACAATGACTAGGGATGATAGAAAGAGAATTGATTGATGTCTTTGAGTTCTGGGGCTGGAGAAGAGTGTCGAATATACAATGGATGACTAGAAGAACGAATAGGTCCATCATAGAGAGGGTTAAACCAGGCTGCTCTTTGGAGGTAAGGATTCTGTGGCTTCATCTGACATATTTGAGCATGTTGCAAGGAGGGACCAGTCCTTAGAAAGAGACATCATGTTTGGAAAGGTGGAGGAATAGCACAAGAGAAGAAGACCCACAAAGAGATGGATTGATTCAGTAACTGGGGTACTGAGGGTAGCTGTGTCAGAGATATTAAGGTTGGCACAGGATAGAGCAAGTTTCAGGGTTATTGACATGGGAACCCCATGAGTCTCAAGTGACTCTATGACACATAACAACAATAACAAAAACAGGTGGCATACCAAAGACATTGGTCTTCAAACTTTATCAACAAGTGCTTCAAGTCTTCAAATTTTCTTTTCTGCAAGCAACTTTATAGAAACTGCATATCACAGATTGTTGATTAGTCTATCTAATTCTCAGAATAAGCTCTTGTCCATATAGTCCAGTTTTAGAAAGACACACAAATTTGAAGATTTTTAAACCACGCAGTATCAACTTCTTGTGGTTAAATTACTTCTTGGGCTATGTATGAGCCAAATAAAGTGTTTTGGAATTCTTATTTTTTTGCAATGTTTTCCATAATGTTTTGTAAAACACACATTAAATGAATAGGTTTGCATAGTCAATAAAATTTTGTAAATATCTTTCCAGTACATACCATTTTTAATCAAAATACATTCAACAACAAGAATGTCCCTTGGTCCATGGCTTCTTTTGAATCAGGATGGATTCTTGTATACTTCCTGGACTACAAAACTATGCAATGAATTAGATAATCTCTGACAATCTGTTCACTGTATAAAGAAGCAAAAAAGCACATTAAAAAGGAACCAAGATATACTTTAACCATCAAAAAGAATGTGTGTGTATATGTGTCCATGTGTGTATGCATGGAGAAAGAGGAAGAAAAAGAAAATATAGACTATCCCTATATAGACTACATATTCTAGCTGGAAAAGAGGAGTAATCTTCTGCCATGAGAATACTGCCTCTGAGAACCTGCTGGAGAGTCAACTATGTGTCAATTCAATCCAACTCAATGATACACACCACCGCCACCACAATATTATGTGTGTGTGTGTGTGTGTGTGTGTGTGTGTGTGTGTGTGTGTAGACATATAAAATTTATATTTATGTTTGAAAAATGAAGTAGAAAGGACGTGAAATATTTGTTACAGAAGATCAAGCACTACAGCCTACAATATTAATTAAATATCAGTATCATGATGTTGTTGTTGTAGTTATGTGCCGTAGAGTTGCTTGCAACTCATAGCGACCCTATGTACAACAGCCCTAAACTATGTTCTGTCCTGTGCCAATCTCTTTGTCTCCAACACACTCATCCGTATTACCACAGTCACTGAATCAATTCATCTCCTAGAGGGCCTTCCCCTCCTGTGCCTCCCCTCCACCCTCCCAAGCATGATGTCCTTCTCCAAGGACCTGTCTCTCCTTACAACATGACCAAAGTTCAAAGGCTTCAATTCTCCTTCTATCCTCTCTAGTCATTGTCCAACTCTTTGACGCACAACAAGTGATTGTAAAGAACATAGCCTATATTAGACGCACCTTAGTTTCCAGAGAGACACCGTTGCTCTTCAGTACTTTAGAGAGGTCTCTAAGAGCAGACTTTCCCATCACAATATGTCTTTAAATTTTCTGGCTGCTGGTGCCAAGAGTGTTGATTGTGGAGCCAAGACGACTAAAGCTATGAACAATCTGTTTCTTCACTATCCATCCTGATGCTGCCAATTGGTCCAGTGGTGAGAATCTTTGTCTTCTTGATATTGAGCCTCAATCCATATTGAAGACTGCAGTCCTTGACCCTCAGTAGCAAGCACATCAAGTCCTCCTCAGTTTCAGCAAGCAGGGTTGTGTCATCTGCATAACGCAGAATGTTGATAGATTTTTCACCAATTCTGATGCTACATTTCTCCTCATAAAGCCCAGCCACCTGGATGATCTGTTCTGCATACAGCTTGAAAAGGTATGGAGATAGGGCACGTCCATGGTGTTCGCCCTTTTCAATTTTGAACCATGCAGTGTTTCCTTGCTCTGTTCTGATGACTGCCTCTTGGTTCAAGTATAAGTTTTGGATTTGCAGAATCAAGTGTTCTGGGATTCCCATTCTTCTCAGAGTCAGCCACAGTTTGTTACGGTCCACACAATCAAACACCTTTGCATAGTCAATGAAGCACAGATAGACATTCCTCTGGTGTTCCCTGCTTTCAGCCAAGATTCACCTAACATTACCTAACATTAGCTACAATGTCCCTAGTACCACGAGCCCTTCTAAACCCGGCCTGGACATCTGGCAGTTCTCTGTTCATGTGGTGTTCCAGTCAGTTTCGGATAATCTTCAGCAGAATCTTGCTTGCATGTGAAATCAATGAGATTGTTCTATAGTTTTCACACTCCGTTGGGTCACCAATCTTTGGAATGGGAACAAATAT
>NW_006399886.1:6953236-6958404 GCF_000299155.1 Elephantulus edwardii
TTTTTTCTCTTTTAATTAATATATTAATTTACTTACTAAATTCAAATACATGGCTTTCCAGAACAGATTCTTCCAATTTTCCTCACTCCTACACCCATTAAATTGTACAACCCTGTGATTAATCCTGCTTTCCCCTAAACATCCTCAACCCTCTGCTTCTACGTTGCCCTGCCCCTTGGATCCTCCTTATAGTCATTCTACTATAATGGTTATATACAATATTTGTTCTTGTGGGAATGAGTTGTTCACTCAGCATAATGCTCTCCAGTTTCTCCCAATAGGTAGTAATTTATAAATTATTGCTCCTGTGTGCTTTGTAGTATTCCATTGTGTGAATGCACCATGCTTTCTCAATCCCTTCGTTCATGGTTGGATATCTTGGCTGTTTCCATGTTTTGTTGCGGGTTGGTTTTTTTGTTTGTTTGTTTTGTTTTTTTTAATTTTGCCCAGAGAATTTATTTATTTAAAATTTTTTTTATTATTAACTTTAGTGAAAATTTACAGAGACTTTGGATTTCCATTCATTCATTGTTGCACATTTCTCCCTGCCTGCCACCCCCTCCCACCCCAGTACACTCTTCTCTTTGAAAAGTAAAAGAAAAATTCTTTCATTGTTTTACAATCCCTCCTGTCAGGTCCACTCCACTATGCAGCCTTCATTCTGGACTCCTGTCAAGACAATAATACATAATCACATATCTCTTTTAAACAGTTTTCTCCCTCATCTGTTTCAATGCACTATGCAGCATTCATTATTTGTCTCATCTTTCTCAGTCTCCCTCCGAACCCTATGTCAGTTCTGTTTTACAACAGTGGCACTATGCAGTATTTGTCCTTAGACTATCTCTGAACTCTGCTCTATCCTAAGTCAATCTTCCTGCCCCTGACACACTTAGCCTCATTATCCCATTATCAATCCATCTCATCAGGGGTCTTCATTTCTTGTTCTTTCCCTCTAGCTACCATTCGAAGTATGATGTTCTTCTCCAAGGACTGGTCCCTCTGGCAACATGTCCAAATATGTGAGAAGGAGTTTCAAACAAATTCCTTTTTGCCAAGGAGCAACTTGGTTTCCCCTCTTTGTTCTCTTGGCAGTTTATAGTATGTTCAATATTCTTTTCCCGCACCGTAACTCAAATGTGTTAAATTCTTTTGTCATCTTTGGTCATTATCCTGCTCTCTGATGCATAGCAAGTAACTGCAAAGATCATGTCCTGTATCAAGCCCATCTTAGTCCCTAGACTGATACTGTTGCTCTTTAGCACTGTTAAGAGGTCCTGCCAGCAAATGTTCCTAATGTAATTCCTCTTATGATTTCCTGACTGCTGGTGCCAAGGATGTTGATTGTGCAGTATAGCAAGTTGAAGTTGTAAACAATCTCAATCTCTTCTCCAGTTGTCACGGTGGTGCCAATAGGCCCAGTGGTGAGAATCTTTGTTTTCTTGATGTGGAGGGGAGGAGGGGGGAGGATGAATCAAGTCACGTGCACCAAAGCAGGTAGACCAACACGGCATTGGGTAGTTTTGTGATGGGGATGTGCCTTTCATATGCTCATCGGCATAAAATGTTTGTCTGCCAGATACTTCTCTACAGCTGAGCATTCAACCTACGGCCTACTAGGGAGAAAGATTGGCCATTCATTTCCAGAATAACAAGCCTTCAAAAACCCTATGCCTATGTAAATAATGCAGTATGCTGAATTCGTATTCCTTCCTCTGGGGCCTACAGGATATATTTTCCCTTGAATATTTTTAGTTGCTCATTTCCTACAGAATGTTAATGCAAAAGCTATTTGACTATCAGAGATTTGACTTTTACAAAGAGAAATAAAAAAGTTGAATGATAGAGTTCTTTTTTTACCTTGGGATCATTAGCTGCTCTTTAAACAATTGATTTCCATTAGTATTTTTTTGTTTGTTTTGTTTTAATTTTTATTAGTTTATGTGTGCATGTACTGTCTTTTCTTAACAGTTAGACTTTTAACTTTCAGAAGCAATAAAACTCAGCATCTGTGTACACAAATTACACATGAAACTAATGCATGCATGATAGAAAGAAAAGGGCAATAGAACACAGAATCAAAGTTTATTAAAATATAATTTTATGCCTGATTTGGCTAGAACTGGCCTGATTTCATTCACACTTCACATGAGCAGCTGCCAATTTAGTATAATTTACAACCATAAATTATTGATGGGAAAATATAATTAAATCTCCTAGAAAGTTTAAGGGCCTCTGAAGTTATCTGGCAGCAAGAAAGAAGTAAAATTTGGTGGCACATATTCAAGGTTGTTACATGAAAAAACAATGTGTTTTGTGTAGTATTCTTAGTGACCTTGATTTAGGTAGATTGAATTCAGAACAAAATTTGTAATGAAATGGAATAAAATTTCTTTAAAACTAAAAAGTTTGGCAATACCTCACACAGAGTGTTCTGGTCTTTCCTTATTTTTCTTTAAAATATTTTAAGTTTCTGATTTAGTTTGTTTGTAGCATAAACTGATGACATAAAAAATACTAAGAATTGAGACAGGTTAAGAAAATCGATAAAAATAATAGTATGACCTACAGCCAGGAGAAGATAAAATAGATGAATGGGACCTTGTAAGAATCAAATCCCTGTGCACATCCAAAAACTTCTCCAACAGAGTAAAAAGGGAAGCCACAGACTGGGAAAAAGTATTTGGTAATGACATGTCAGATAAGGGACTTATATCTAGAATTTAAAAAATACTTGCGCACCACAACAAGATAAAGGTAAATAATCCAATTGAAACATGGACACAGGATATGAACAGACACTTCACCAAAGAAGACATTCAGATGGCTAACAAGCACATGAAGAAATGTTCAAAATCCCTAACTGTAAGAGAGATGCAAATCAAAACAACTATGAGATATCATCTCACTCCAGTCAGAATAGCAAAATTTAACAGAACACCAAGCAACAAATACTGGCGAGGTTGTGGGGAAACTGGAACCCTTATTCACTGTTGGTGGAAGTGTAAAATGGTGCAACCACTGTGGAAGGTGGTTTGGCGCTTTCTCAAAAAGTTGTAAATAGAGATGCCATTTGACCCAGCAATTCCACTACCGGGAATATACCTCAAAGAGGCTATAACTGCCCACCAAGGAGTTATATACACACCCATGTTTATTGTGGTTTTGTTCACAATAGCAAGGAGTTGAAAACAACCTAAGTGTCTATCAATAAACGAATGGACAAAGAAGCTGTGGTATATTCAAACAATGGGACACTACACTGCAATGAAAAACAAGGAATTCATGTAATACTATTCAAAATGGGTGACCCTGGAAGACATTATTCTGAGTGAAGTATCTCAGTCACAAAAGGACAAATACTGCATGGTGCCACTGTTGTAAAACATGCCTGACACTGGGGTTGGGGGGGAGACTGAGAAAGATGAGTTCAATAATGTATACTGCGTTGGAACAGATGAAGGAGAAAACTGTTTAAAAGGGATATGTGATTAGGTAGTTTTGTCATGACGGGAGTCCAGAGTGAAGGCTACATAGTTGAGTGGACCTATGAGGAGGAATTGTAAAACAATGAAAGAAGTTTTCTTTTACTTTTCCAAGAGGGGTGTGCTGGAGGGGGTAGCCTTGGGAGGGGAGAAAAGTGCAACAATGAATGAACGGAAATTAAAAGTGTCTGTAAATTTTCATTGAAATTAATAATAAAAAAGTTTTAAAAAATAATATTCTGAGGATTGAATGTCTAACAACGTAGAGTAAAACAGGAGGAAAAGATACTAAATACAATATATAGGAGAAAATAATAAGCAACATATAATTGTTAATGTTTTTAAATTTCTTTGCAATTCTTTAGTTGACCAATTCAGCAAAGTATCAGGATACAAGATCAACATACAAAAATCAGTTAGATTCCTCTACAGTGACAAAAGAGCTAAGCTAACAATACCCTTCACAATAGCTAATCACAAGATAAAATATTTGGGAGTAAATATTACTAGAAGCACAAAGGATCTATTCAAAGAAAATTACAAAACATTACTACAAGAAACAAAAAGAGACCTGGAGAAGTGGAAGAATATCCCTTTCTCATGGATAGGAACACTCAATATTGTGAAAATGGCACTATTACCAAAGCAATTTACACGTTCAATGAAATCCCAATACAAATACCAATTCCATTCTTTGATGAGATGGAAAAGGCAATCTTCAGCTTCATTTGGAATGGAAAGAAGCCCCGAATAAGCAAAGCACTCCTTAAAAACAGAAAAAAGGTAGGAGGCATCTCACTCCCTGATTTAAAATCCCACTACACTACCATGGTAGTTAAGACAGCATGGTACTGGTACAATGACAGACACATAGATCAATGGAATAAAATTGAGAAGCCAGAAATCAATCCATCTATTTATGGTCAACTGATTTTTTGACAAGGAGATAAAATCAGTTAGGTGGGGAAATGACAGCCTTCTTAACAAATGGTGTTTGTAAAATTGGAAAACTATTTGCAGAAGAATTAAATAAGATCCCCACCTCACTCCATATACAAAAACCAACTCAAGGTGGATCATGGACCTAGGACTGAAACCAAGGCCTATAAACTTCATTCAAGAAAAGCTTGGAAGAACTTTAGTAGTCTTAATCCACAATGTAAAGAGTCTCCCAATATTCTGAAAAATTTACAACTAGGAGAAGATAAAATAGATGAATGGTACTTTGTAAGAATCAAATCCAGAAATTTCTCCAACAGGGTAAAAAGGGAAGCCACAAACTGGGAAAAAGTGTTTGGTAATGACATGTCAGACAAGGGACTTATATCTAGAATTTATAAAATACTTGAGCACCACAACAAGGTAAAGGTAAATAATCCAATAAAAAAATGGGCACAGGATATGAACAGACACTTGATCAAAGAAGACATTCAGTTGGCCAACAAGCACATGAAGAAATGTTCAAAATCCCTAGCCCTGAGAGAGATGCAAATCAAGACAACTATGAGATATAATCTCAACCCAGTAAGACTAGCAAAATTTAACAGAACAGCAAGCAACAAATACTGGCGAGGTTGTGGAGAGACTGGAACGCTTATTCACTGTTGGTGGGAGTGTAAAATGGTGCAACCACTGTGGAAAGCATTGTGGCACTTTCTCAAAAAGTTGCAAATAAAGATACCA
>NW_006399886.1:6959022-6971130 GCF_000299155.1 Elephantulus edwardii
AAAGTTTGTGTAGCAAATTAGCTTATTTGACATTTTCTATGCACATTGTTCAGTAAAATTAGTTGTGTTTAAAATAATGTGGTAAGATTCTCTGTTTAAATTTTCCCACATGGTTTATATTCTATTTCTCCTACCTTCTTGTCTGTTCTTTGTTATTGTGTAGTTGTTGGCCTTTTGGTCTAGTGATTCTTAAATCTTTTAGGTTCTATATTTTTAAAAATTTTATCCTAGTTTATTTACAAAATTTGAATACATTGTTTTAGAGAGTAGATTCTTTCAATTTCCCTCACCTCTCCATCCATCAAATTGTACAATCACATGCTTAATCCTACCCTCCCCCTGCACATCCTCATCCCTCTGCTTCTACCCTCTCCCACCCTTCTTGGATCCTTATACTCATTCTCAAGATTGAGTTAGCTCACTCAGCATAACATGCCCCAGTCCCTCCCAATTTAGGTAAGAATTTACAAAATCATCTACTTCTATAGCTACTCTGTTACTTAGATCAAAGGTGATCATAGAAGATATTATTGAGCTCTAGGTTTAAAAAGTGATTCATGATTAACTTCTGTTCAGAAACTGTTCTCTAATGTTCCCATTTATGTGAGGTTTTGGTTCAATTGTTTTTTTAAATAGGAATTTGAGTACTATTTTGTATTATATTTTCTTTCATTCTATCAAGGATCAATGATTGTGTTCTCAGAATGGTCAGTGATGATAATCATCATTGTTGTTATGTGCTGTCAAGTCGCTTTAGTTTTAATAAAAGAGTTTGTGCCTGGGCAGCCTTATTTCTTTTTTAATTTCTGTTGCTTTCTTAGTATTTTAATCCTACTAAGTAGTAACATGTATTTTTTTTCCTAGATAGCTACTCTTTAGCTTTTATGAATGTAAGTCATATTCATTTTAGAAAGATAAACATCGATATTCCTGGAAACCTCGTATTATGTCAATAGACTGTATACCTACTTGACACTGTGGTTGTAAATCTTTAATCTGAGAAAAAGAATCTTCTAATTGTACCTGAGAAGCAACTGTAACAGAGTCTTTAAAAAGCATATTTGTGCCTGTACTCACATATTTCTACTTATATGTATCTATGTACTGAAGGGAACTTGGTATTTTAGTGGTAAACAATTGAATTGCCAACCAAAGGCAGGTGGTTCAATAGGCAATCTCCTCGTATGTGATTTACAGCTTCTGAAAACCCACTGGGTACTCAGCTGTGAGTCGGTTTGACTTGATGGAGTAAGCTTGAGACTGGTTCACCTCAATTTTATCTATGGGAGAAAGATTTAACAGTTCACCTGTACAAAGACTCACAGTTTTGAGAATCCTACAGGGCAGCTTCATTTCTTGCCAAAGGATCTTAACAAGCCAAAATTCACCCAGTGGGATTCTCAATGTACTTACAATCTAAAATAATAGCAATATGTTTTGTCAATTTAATAAAAAATCCTATAAGTTTTAATTTATGTAACAAGATATTGGTTTGTTACTAATAGAAATACTGAAATGTAAAAACAAAATTTAGAATAATGTAATCTCTAGGATTAAATATTATTCTCTACAAGAAATGAATGTAGAAGATGAGCTGTACTTCTCAAAGAGAACAATAAAACAATTGGGCATTAAAGGAAGCACTATGAATTTTAGAAAAATATTATAAGTAGTAATAAAATATATAATAAATTGGAGGCAGAAATGATGTAATTCAGCCTCCAAATTTACATTTAAATAAATAAAATAACACAGGGAACGTTTTTCGAGAACAGGCATGAAAAGTCTAATTTCTCAAAATTAAAATAATTTTGCTTAAAAGCAAGCAAACAAAAAAATTCCAAAATCATAAAGCACCACTTTATGTTACAGCTCAGACAAACTTGAGCGTTTGAAATCCTCGGACATCCTTCAGTTGCTTTGGGACATCCTGAACTCTGGGCAAGTTCAGCAAGCATTGGAGATTTTAGCAAAAGTAATATTGGCAATTTGGAGCAATGCGAATGCCAAGAGTCAGAGATAGAATAAATCCTTGATGAGGACAGACAAAAAAGACCAATAAGGCCAGGTTTGAATAACTGATATTGGCCTGAGTTTGAAGCAAATGAGTCATGTTATCAGACATAGGAAGACAAGGTCAATTTCCCTGGGAAGTACCACTTAAAACAATGGAGCTATGCCAGTAGCCAGTTTTCTACTAATTGATGGTTCTAAGAGACAGTAAACAGTAATGTTTTAATGGGTCATTCTCTTGTCTGAGGACTTTGGTTATATTTTTATACACATAGCATGTATACTATATGGGAGAAGGATGGGCAGTCTCTTCCACTGCAATTAACTGCCTCTGAAAACCTGTCAGTTCTGACTCTACACACACACACACACACACACACACACACACTGTAAACAATACTTTTTTTGGTGTAAATCTCACATTTCTCTTATGCATTAGTTTTCTTTTTATGAGTACTATACTGATTATTTGTGTCTACATTGCTTATTATTTACAAAAAAATGCAATATTTAATATAAGGTGTGCGGACTCTTACTTGAAGACAATAATAAGCTGATTAAATTTGACAATTAGAAATTACCACCATGTGAATAAGAACCTAAAATTCCTGCTTTCTGGACTGATATGTACTTCACCACAATTTTAAGATGTTGAGTGCTGTAAGAACATAAGAATCAAGCAAAATATTCTGCATAATTTGCAGAACATTATCTTAGGTAATAAAATTTAAATACATATTTTCTTACCAGCAAATAAAAATACTGAAAATAAACTAATGAAAAGTATTATCTAGAATTATAGCAGAAAATTCAAAATAACCTATCCTAACAATAAAGTTAGAATAGAGTTCTTAATCTTTATTAGCTATTCATTTCAGAAGGATTGACGTTATAGGTTATAAATCTGAAACCATATAATGACAGGCAGCATGGGTAGTCATTTTAAACGTAAGGAGAATATTTATAAAGTATAATAATAAAAACCTAGAGTAAATAGAAAGATTACTTTCATTACCAGGTCAAGATTTTCTGGCGAGCTCTGGTGGCCAGGTGGCAAGAAGGTGTACTGCAATCCCAGAGGTGCACGGTTCAAATCCACCAGATGCTTTGCTGGAGAAGGAGGAACAATCTCCTCCTATACCAGTCAGATCTGATTTGCTGGTACACACACACACACACACACACACACACACACACAATATTAAATACAATTTAAAAAAAAGATTTTCTACAGGAGAATGCTATAAACACGTCAAAAAGACAAAAAATTAAAAAGTCAGCAAACAATCCTAGAGAAATGTGTGTGTGTGTGTGTGTGTGTGTGTGTGTGTGTGTGTATGTTTATATATATTGTTGTTGTTGTTATGTGTCATCGAGTCGCTTGCAACTCATAGCGACCCTATGTACAACAGCCTTAAACTCCACTCTGTCCTGTGCCAATCGCAATGTCTCTGACACTCGCATCCCAATTATCCCAGTCACTGAATCAATCCACCTCATAGAGGGCCTTCCCCTCCTGCGCTGTCCCTCCACCCACCCAAGCATGATGTCCCTCTCTAAGGACTGGTCTCTCCTCACAACATGTCCAAGGTATGTTAGATGGAGCCTCAGAATCCTTGCCTCCAAGGAGCCACCTGGTTTAACCCTTTCCAGAACAAACCTGTTTGTTTTCCTAGCAGTCCATGGTATTCTCAGTACTCTTCTCCAGCACCACAGCTCAAAGGCATCAATTTTCCTTCTATCCTCCTTGGTCATTGTCCAACTCTTTGATGCATAACAAGTGATTGCAAAGACCATGGCCTGTATCAGACGCACCTTAGTCTCCAGAGAGACACCATTGCTCTTCAGCACTTTGGAGAGGTCCCTAACAGCAGACTTTCCCATGGCAATGCACCTTTTAATTCCCTGGCTACTGGGGCCAAGAGTGTTGACAGTGGAACCAACCAAACTAAAGCTGTGAACAATCTCACACATATGCATATACCTATATCTATATGATTGTCCTTATGTGAAACCTTTACTTGGAACAAGAGACAGTTTTCAGAACAGAGCAAGGAGACACTACATGGTTCAAAATCAAGAAAGGGGTCCATCAGAGATGTATTTTGTCTCCATACTTTTTCAATCTGTATGCAGAATAGATAAATCATCTGAGATACTGGTCTGTACAAGGAGGAATGTGGCATCAGTATTGGTGGAAGTGTCATCAACAACCTGCATTATGCAGATAACACAACCCTGCTTGCTGAAACTGAGGAGGACCTGAAGCGCTCGCTGCAGAAGGTCAAGGACTGCGGTCTTCAATATGGTGAAGCTCAAAATCAAGAAAACAAAGATTCTTGCCACTGGGACAATTGGTAGCATCAGTATGGGTGGTGAAGAGATTGAGATAGTTAACAGTTTTAGTTTATTTGGCTCAACACTCTTGGTACCGGCAGCCAGGAAATAAACAAATGAGTTGCATTGGGAAAGTCAGCTGTGAGGGACCTCTCAACAGTACTGAAGAGCAGCGATGTCAGACTGGAGACTAAGGTGCCCCTGATCTGGGCTATAGTCCTCACAATTACATCGGAGAGTTGGACAGTGAGTAGGGAATGATAGAAAGAGAATTGATGCCTTTGAGCTGTGGTGCTAGAGAGAGTGTTGACTGCTAGGAGAACGAACAGATCTGTCCTGGAGAGGGTGAAGCTGGAATGCTCCTTGGAGTCAGGATTCTGAAGCTTCGTCTGACATACTTTGGATATGTTGCAATGAGGGACTAGTTTTTGGAGAGGGACATCATGTTTGCGAGAGTGGAGAGATGGCACAGGAGAGAAAAACCCTCGATGAGGTGGATCAATTCTGTGACTGCGGTAATGGGAATGAGTGTGTCGGAGACAGTGAGGTTGGCACAGAATAGAGAAGCATATAGGGCTCTTGTATATAAGGTCACTATGAGTTCCAAGCAACTTGATGACACATAACAACAACAACAATATATATATATATCACTTGACAGAAAATACTTAGATTTGGGGGTTTTGCTTGTTTGTTTTAACTACTGGAATAATCCAAAGTTGCCAAATAAAACAAGAAGTTTATAACATAATGAAGTGATCAAACTAAAGAGCTATTACTATTGTGTCAGAAATAAGTCATAGCTGATCTGCCAGTGGGTTATCAGAGGCTGTAAATGCCATGGGAGACAGTTGCTCTTCTTTCTTCAACAGTCACGGGTGGATTTGAATACCCAGAGAAGCCCTGCCTTTGGGTTAGTAGCTTAATTCCTTACTATTTATGTCACTAGGAACTAATAAACATACAAAAGGACAATCAAGCAGAGTTAGAAACAAGGAAGCGGCTGGACTCCATGAGGAGAAATGTGGGGTCAAGATTGGTGGAAGATCTATCAACAATTTGTGTTATGCAGATGACACAACCCTGCTTGCTAAAACTGAGGAGGACCTGAAGCGCCTGCTGCAGAGTGTCAAGGACTGCAGCCTACAATATGGATTGAGGCTCAATGTCAAGAAGACAAAGATTCTCACCACTGGACCAATTGGCAGAATCAGGATGGATGGTGAAGAGATTGAGATTGTACACAGCTTTAGTTTGGTTGGTTCCACAGTCAACACTTTTGGCCCCAGTAGCCAGGAAATTAAAAGGTGCATTGCCATGGGAAAGTCTGCTGTTAGGGACCTCTCCAAAGTGCTGAAGAGCAATGGTGTCTCTCTGGAGACTAAGATGCATCTGATACAGGCGATGGTCTTTTCTATCACTTGTTATGCATCAGAGAGTTGGACAATGACCAGGAGGATAGAAGGAGAATTGATGCCTTTGAGCTTTGGTGCTGGAGAAGAGTATTGAGAGTACCATGGACTACTAAGAAAACAAACAGATTTGTCCTGGAAAAGGTTAAACCGGGTGGCTCCTTGGAGTATTCTGAGGCTCTCTCTAACATACTTTGGACATGTTGGACCGGAGAGACCGGTCCTTCGAGAAGGACACCATGCTTGTGAGGGTGGAGGGACAGCGCAGGAGGGGAAGGCCCTCTATGAGGTGGATTGATTCAGTGACTGGGGTAATCGGGATGGGAGTGTCAGAGATAGTGCAACTGGCACAAGAGAGAACAGAGTTTAGGGCTGTTTTACATAGGGTCACGGAGTCACAAGCGACTCCATGGCACATAATGACAACAACAACAACAATAACTTACAATAAGAAAAATAATAACATTTTCTACGGAGAGTTAGTTATTCCTATTAGAAATTAATTGTTAGGAAAGTGATTGTTGTTGTTGTTGTTGTTAAGTGCCATCGAGTCATAGATGTCTCATAGCGACCCTATGAATGAAAGACCTGAACACTTGTATAACTTTGATCATTTCGTCAAGTTCATAGGGTTTCCTGAGGCAAGCTCTATTGGAATGGATAACACTCCTGCTCCCAAGCTTGTTTTAATCAGGGAGCACCACAACACACTGTCCACCATGGGTAGCCATTATTGTATTTAGGATTTAAGGAAAGCAATTGGTCAAAATTTAAGTACATTGGCATAAAATACCTGTAGTTATTAAGTGTAAGTAATAAAATTTAGGCTGCTAAAAATAAATATATTTTCTTTTCAGTTAGGAAAGTTAGCATAAGCAAACAAGATTAGAATTCTTCATAGATGATATTTTTGGTATACTCCCTCAGCTCATCTGTATTTGTGCACTAGTGTTCAAGGTCTCAATCCTGTTCCTGAGTTTGTTTTTAAATTCAGGTTGTACATACTCAAGATCAAATATTGATTCCTATGGATTTTATTTAATCTCCTTTAGCTTTAATTTAAACTTCCATATGAGTAGTTGATGCTCTATTCCACAATCAGCACCTGATCTAGTTTTGATTCTCAATATTGAACTTTTCCAAGGATTCCTTCCACAGATGTAATCGATCTGATTCCTGTGCATACCATCAGAGGAAATCCACATATATACCTCCGTTTATTAACTGTGCAGAAATCTTTAATTCTATCCCCAGTCTTATTTCTGTCACTAATTTCATGTTTTCTGACTACTGATCCTTCTTTCTGATCCTCAACTTTTGCATTATAGTCACCCATTATTATTATTGTATCTCGATTGCATGTTTGATCAATTTCTGACTGCAACAGTTGGTATAAATCATCTATTTCCATCTTTTTTAATGCTTCCTGAGTCATTAAATATTCTGCTCATAGCAGCCCTAAGCATTGTAACTCATGTCTTGAATTTGTTCTTCAGTTCCTTCAAGCTTAAGAAATGCTGAGTTCTGCCCTTTTGATTTTCTTACTCCAGCTTCTTACACATTTCATTATAATATTTTGCCTTGTCTTCTCAAGCTGGCTATTGAAATATTCTATTCAGCTCTTTAACTTCTTGATTTCATTCCTTTGCATTGGCTTCTTAATGCTCACAAACAACTACATTATGCAGATGACACAACCTTTCTTTCTGAAACAGAAGACATGAAGCTCTTGCTGCAGAAGGTCAAAGACTGTATTCTTCAATATGGATTGAAGCTTAATCAAGAAGAAAATGAGAAAAGATTGACTTTGTTATCATTTACAGCTTGCTCAGCTCTGTAATCAATACTCTTAGCACCAGCAGTCGAGAAATAAAAAGACAAATTGGGAAAATATGTTGTAAGGAAGCTCTCCAGAGTGCTGAAAAGCAAGGAGGTCAGTCTAGAAACTAAAGTGTACCTAATCCAGGCCATAGTCTTTGCAACTACTTGTTATGTACCAGAGAGCTGGAGAATGACTATAGATGACAAATAAATAAGAAGAATCTATGCTTTCAAATTGTGGTACTGGAGAAGAGTATTGATCATACCAGGGACTGCCAAAAAAACAAATAGGTCTATCTTTGAATGGGAGAAACCAAGTTTTTCTTTGGAAACTAGGATTTTGAAGCTCTGTCTCACATACTTTGTCCACATGGCTAGGAGAGACTGGTCTTTGGAGAAGGACATGATGATTGGAAGAATGACGGGACAGAGCAGGAGAGGAAAACCCTGGGCGAAATGCATTAATACAGTGATTGGGGTGATGGTGTCTCAAAATTAGTGAGACTGACTCAGGATAGGGTAGGGTTCAGAACTGCTGTACTAGGGTCACTACAGGTCCCAGACAACTAGACAGCACATAACCACAACAACTGCCCTGAGAACACTCTTTTTGAGCTAATTGGCTATTTATAAAAGACCTTATCATGATATCTTATGAATGCTTGCATCTTATTTTATGAAGAAAAGGACAGTAATCATAACTCTTAATTTAGATTTAGATAATATGGGCATCTAGGCTCACACATAATCTTAATTATTGTGTATATTTACTAATATGGTTTTTATAAGTAAAAATTTCTCTATGTTATTTTTCTTGTTGTTGTTGTTAGGTGCCATTGGGTCAAGTATGACTCATAGGATCCCTATGAACAACAGATCAGAACTCTGTCCTGTCCTGTGCCAACCTCACACTTTCCAACACAATAGAATCTACTGTGATGGTCATCATGTCAATCCACCAGGGTATTCCTTTCCTTCATCAGTCTTCCACTCTTCAAAGCATCATGTTCCTCAATAGCATTTTCTAGCAACATGCCCAAAGTGCATGAAGTGAAATCTCATTATTCTAAATATACTAAAGAGTACTCTGGCTGCACTCTCTCGAAGACATATTTGTTTATTCTTTTGGCTATCTGTGGATGTTCTGTGCTCCCTCCAAAACCACAGCTCAAAGGCATAATACTCCACCCCCCATCTTCTTTATTCATTGTTCCCCTCTCAGGTGCCCATTAAGTGATCAGTATGGGCATGGCCTGAATAAAATGAACTTTAGTACTCAAACTGATATAACTACTCCTCAATAATTTGGAAAGGTCCCCACTGCAGATGTTCCCAGTGCAATGTGTTTCCCTATTTCCTGACTGCTGTTACCATGGGTGTTAATTGTAAATCCAAGTAAGATGAAGTTGTTGACTGTTTCAAACTCTTCTTCATCCATCAAGATGTTGCCTATTAGTTCAGTAATAAGAATTTTTGTTTTCTTTCTTTGTTCTTCTAGTCTTCACAGAGTTTTCAAAGTTCTATTATTTAAGATGTGAGCAACCAATCTTGCTTCTTAGTCTTTCTTAGTTTGAGAGCTTTACTCAAACTTGTCCACCGTGGGTAACCTGTATGGCATTTGACAAACCAGTGGTATAGCTTTCAGTATCACAGAAACCCCAGGTTTCTCAATAAATCAAACTGACAGAGAAGGGTTCTACTAATTTCTATATATCTGATAAAAAATTAAATTGTTTCAAGAAGTAAATATTTGGGGATGAGAAATGTTTTAAGATACTCAGAAAACTTTCCTTGCTTAACAAAAAATTAGCAAATAAGAGCTACAAAAAAAATGTAAGGTATCTGTTATGATTTCCTTCTGTCTACTTACTGGTAAATTTCAAAACACACATTTGACATTTTAGTGGGTTTTTTCCCCTTTTTTTGATATTTTTCTATCTATAAGCTTTTGTTGCCATTACTGTTGTTAGAAATTACTTTCTTTAGTTACATCTTTTCTCTAAAAGCAAAAAATTGTTTGACTTCCAATATGTCTAGGTCTTAATAAGCAATACTGTCTCTTACCTTCCAGTGTGATTGAAACTTGGTGGTTTTCATTAAGTCAAAACTGGACAAAATCAATTTTTCAATTCTTTGCAGTTTGCTATCTTATTATACAGATGATCTTGTAGAGTAAAATGTGTCACAAACACACACTTGATATTAAGTATTTAATCACAAGAAGATTCCCATCAGCAAAGTGCAGAAAGAACGCAGTCTCTTTCCAGGTAGACAAGAATATTGGGTAATAACTGAACATAGTCTGCTTTGTGACATGTATGAAACTTCCTGTATATTAATATTCATGATTTTGTACAATAATAATAAACAGGGAGAAAAATAGTATCTTCAATTATATTCATACTGAAAGTAATCTTTATGAATATATGTTCTGAGCAAATTTCTTGAGTTTGCCATTTCTAAGTACTGATTAAAAAAAACCCACAAAAACTACTGACAGGTATCTTAAGTAATGCAGAGATAGTATTTTCTTTCCTAAGTAAATATTTCACTTATAAAGTCCACATGTAAAAAAACCACCCATAATATATAAAGAATAATTTTCTTTCTTAAAAAAATGATAAAAAGATTCTAATTGAATTTTGAATTTTAAAATAAGGAACTAAAACTACTTTGGAAAAGTTTTATGAAAGTTTTAGCACATTTAATTTTTCAAACACTTTAAAATTCATGTCTAATTAGTGTCTGTGCAAAGTTTGTGCCTCCTAGTCATTTCTGTTATTTGATGGAAAATTGCTAATCTGTATTTACTGAAAGCATATTCAAAGGGATATAAGAATATTATTTTAAGCAAATTAAATTACTTTCTCTTTTTTATTTTTGAAAAAAGTAAAATTTTACATGCATAAACAAGTATGTTAATATTTTTGTAAAATGACTTTATAGTATTTAAACATCAAAATTTAAATATTATAAACAGAGTACATAATTAATATCCTTTTTACTTGAGTAATATTGGTTAACATATTTTATATGAATTAATATTAATATATGTTATATGTTAACACAATTGCTTTCATTCTTATTTTCCACTTAAGTATATTTTCTTGAATTTACCTGAGGAGGACCAGACATTATTATTGGAAGCCCAGCTTGCTTGCTAGTGGTCTTCAGGGTATTTGAGAGTTCAGCCTGCAAATAGGTAACACTCTGGTTTAATATTAAGGAGAAACCTTTGTCTTCTGTCCTGCAAACGGGCTGGGAACTTGGAGGTCTCCTTTTTTTTTTAATAATTTTAATGAACATTTACAGAGAATTTGGATTTCCATTCATTCATTGCTGCACTTCTCTACCCACCCAGCCCTCTCTCCCCGCCCCACAGTTTGCTCCTCTCTTTTAAAAAGTAAAAGAAAGACTCCCTCCCTGGTACATAATCCCCCCGCATCCCTCCCACCGCCCCAAGTACATTCCACTATGCAACCTTAATTGTGGACTTAATACTTAAGTCGTTTTGGTCTCCTGAGTTCTTTCATGTGAAAAGCAACATCTCATAAGGAACAGTGTTTACCCTCCCTTGATCTATTGTTTCTGTACTTACCTTTTATGATTCTATGAAAACTGAGATAAGAGATTATTGTTTATTGAGATTCTATGGAAACCCTAAAAAATGAGATTATTGCTTAGACCCCTATAAATTACAATAAACGCAGCACCACAAGGCTGCAGCTTCTTGCCCGGTCTGTGTGAGTGTTGTTGTTTGTTTTTTTTTTGGGGGGGGGGTTGTTTTTTTTGTTTTTTTTTGTTTTGCTGCAGTCTCGTCTTCTGTGCGCATTTGTCTCTTTATGTTCATTTCTTCCAGGAAAAAGGGTTGCGGTTTGCAACATGTACCAATGGGTGAAATAAAACTGACTTTTTTTCTTACTTTAAATAATTTTATAACAGAACTGTAGTTGAGTTTTAGATACTCGCTTGGGATTTCTAACTTAACTTAATGAAGGTTGAAATTAAATACCTTAATGTAACAATATATCTTAGGTGTCTAGTGAATGTTCTTCTCTTTCTGTGATATATACAAAATGAATAATGAAAGTTTGATTAAATTGCTAATATTTTGAATTTTTAAGAAAACATTTAATAAGTTGGTGGTTTATTAGTAAAGAGCTACACTGCCGACTCAAAGGCACACAACACAGTTCAATTTTCCTAGCTGCTCCATGAGAGGAAGTTGAGCAATTTCCTCATCTGTGCATTACTGCCTCTGACAACCCACTGGAGGGTTAGCTGTAAGTCAGCTTCAACTCAAAGGTACATAGCTATAACAACAGCTTACTTATTTTGGTAATAAAGTTTTGAGTTCTGTTCTTTATTTTACTATGTTATGTAATCTACTTATAATATTTTATTACATTATATTATGACTAGGGAGGGTAGAAGGAGAATTGACGCCTTTGAGCTGTGGTGCTGGAGAAGAGTATTGAATGTTCCATGGACTGCCAAGAATACAAACAGATTCATCCTAGAGAGG
>NW_006399886.1:6971324-6981384 GCF_000299155.1 Elephantulus edwardii
GGGGTTTAGGGCTGTTGTACATAGGGTCGCTATGGGTCCCAAATGACTCGACGGCACATAACAACAACAACAACAATATTATGTATATATTACAAGCATTCCAATGATAAATTAGAATACATATTCCTTTGAAGGAATAGTAACACTAATTAGAGTAACTAAAGCCTAATGCTTTTACTATGATTTTGTTTTAAATAGGAGATAGGCATAAGTAAATGAATAAATTACAATGTTAACTATTTTTGAAGATGTTTATTATGTAGTGTTGCCTATCCAAATGCTTTGTCTGAAATTCTTCACTCACATGGAGAAGACTTACAGTAATTTCATAGAAAAAAATATTGTTGTAAGATGACACTAAGTAAGTTAGATTTTTTTAAATTTAACTGTCTTTAAATTTATTCCCAAAGCCCCAAAATCGAACACATTTCCAAAGGTCAGTTCTGACTCAAGGTGATTTTCCATTGGGTTTCAGAAATTATAAACCTTGGTAAGGGAAGGAAAACATTTTTCTGTTTTCAAGTGGCTGAGAGATTTTAAAAAGTCAAATCTGATAAGCAATATAGTGCATTATGCACTATCATTAGGGTTTCTAAAATGAATATTTGTTATTGTTGTTTAGTGTCATTTCGTTGAGTATGACTCATAGTGACGCTATGAGCAATGCATCTGAATCCTATCCTGTCCTACGATGACATCCTCATCATCCCTAACACACACGTACACAATGTTGCAGTCATTGTGTTAATTTATCTAGTTGGGGGTCTTTTACTCTTTCACTGACTGTTCCACCTTATTCCTTTGAAAGAATGATGTCCCTTTCTAAGGAACAGCCTCACCAAACGACATGTTCAAAGTATGAGAGTTAAAGCATTGCCATCTTTGCCTCCAAAGAGCACTCTGGCTGCATATTTTTCAAGGCATGTATCTTTAGGCGGTCTATGGGATATTCAGTATTGTTATCCAACACCGTAAGTCAAAGGCATAAATTTTTCTTCTATCTTCTATATTTATTGTCTAGCTCTCAGATTTACAGGGAGTGATTGAAAAGGGTGTTGTCTGAATCAGGCATACTTTAGTCTTCAGTCTTCTTTGCTCCTAATATTTTGGAGAGGACCCTGCCAGCAGACTTGCCAATGCAATATGTCTCCTGATCTCTTGACCAATGATACAGCTTGATTGTTGATCCAAGCAAGATGAAATAATTGACAACGTCAATCCTTTACCTATCATAATATTTCTTGTTGGCCCAGTGGTGAGGGATTTTGTTTTCGTGATGTTAATATGTAATCTATATTTATGGCTGAAGTTCTTGATCTTCTGCAGCAAGTGCTTCAAGTCCTCCTGACTTTCAGTGTGCAAGGTTGTGTCATCTGCATAAGCACAGCTTGTTGTCGTTCTCTGATTCCGATGCCATGTTCTCTTCAAAGATTCCAGCTTTATAAACAATTTGCTCAGCATACAGATTCAGTAGATATGGAGAAAGGATGCATCCTCTGTGCACATCCTTCCTAATTTTAATCCATACAGTGTTCCCTTGTTTTATGTGGACCATAGCTTTTTTGGTTTAAATATGTTTTGTATGTACCAAATTAAGTATTCTCAGATTCCCATTCTTCTCAATGTTTTCCAAAGTTTGTTATGAGCCACACAGTTAAATGCTTTTCTGTAGTGAATAAAACACAGACATTCATCTGATAGTTTTTGCTTTTATCTAAGATCCATCTGACATCAGCAATGACATCCCTGGTATTATTGCCTGTTTTAGATCCCAGCTCCCTGTCAATGTTCTGCCTATGGATAATTGTCAGCAATAATTTGCTTGCATGTTATATTAATGATATTTTCAATAATTTCCATATTATGTTGGATCACCTTTCTTTAGAATAAACATAAACGTAAATATCTTCCTCTTAGTTGGCCAGGCAACTGTTCCTCCAATTGTCCTGACATGGACTGGTGAGCACGTCCAGAATTGTATTTGTTAGTTTAAACCTGTCAATTGGTATTCCGTCAACCCCTGGAAACTTAATTTTTTTTGCCAGTTCCTTGAACCTAAATTCATTTGAAGTTCTTAAATAATTTTCATCTACTATAAATTTAAATAAGTGTGTGATACTTTTTGTTTACTTTTTCTTTACTCAGCTCTCTTACTTCTTTCATGTAAATACTGATTTATAGCTGGTCCTCCAACAGTTTTTCATGCCTTTCAAATTACATGAGAGGAGATTGCCCATCTTTTTTTCCTGCAGAGAAGCTGCTGGATTCAAACAAGCAGAGAAAGCCATCACTTTCAGTTAGTGGAACAACTCCTTACAGTCTGTAACAGCGCTATTCTTTAGTAATATGTCTGTTTAGTAAATAAATTCATTAAACATATTTGAAGTTACCAATGATTAAGAACCCATAACATAAATAGAATTCCTATCTTTCATTCACAATTTCATTTTTATTTTACTTGTTTATGTGTGTATACACAAACTAATTCCTAATTTTTCAACACAGTGATGGAAAAGTGTTCTACTACATATTAAAAAATTTGAGTTATTTACTTCATTCTGCTACTTATTATCTGAATAAAGTATAACAAGCCATTTACTTCTGATCTCAATTTTATGAATTTGACAACTCCTCCAAACTAAAATTCTGTCTAATGGCCATAGAATCCCTTTAAAGACTGTTTGAAAATGGAAGTTTTAATGGCCTATTGGATAAAGAGTTGCACTGGGATCAGTGAATTGAATCCAACAGATATACTACTGGAGAAAGATGAGCAGTTTTCTTCCAGAAAGATTTATAACCTCTGTCTTGTTTTATATTGTGTGCCAATGTGGTCACAATCTTCCATGTAATTAATTTTTTTATGTTATATAAATGCAAGCTTGGATGAGGAGTCGAGCAGCCAAAGCAAAGGAAGATGGTTCAAATATACCAGCTACTCCATGAAAGAAAGGTGGTCAATCTCTCCACCACCACTTGCATGATTTACAGCTTCTAAAGACTCAGAGGAAGATCAGCTATGAATAAGTTTAAACTTCATGGCACAAATCATTAGTGATGTTAATGAAACAGGATTATAAGTAGATATATAAAGATGTGATTTTTGTTGTGTTGTTGTTTATCATCAAGTTGGAACCAACCCGTAGCTGACCTTAAGGTTCACTTTCAGAGGCAGTTTATACAACAGGAGGAAATTGCCTGTCCTACTCCCACAGCTGGTGGACTCTAACTGCATGTCTTTCATGAACTGCAGTGCACCAGTTCTCCCTTTGATGATGTATTATATCAAAATGATGTGATTAGCCTCATCTGATTGAGTATATGTAAGGTTTTTAATAAATTTGTAGTTCAAAAGTTACTAATCATATAATCTACATGCACTAATGATAATTAGTGACTGGAATGCAAAAGTTAAAAACAATGAAGAAAGAATAACAGAAAGTATGGACTTGGTTACAGACAGGAGGCTGAAAAATGAAGGATTAAATTTTGTATGTTCAACAATTTATTCATCACAAATCCTTTAAGAAACATAAATTGTGACTTTGCACATCAATTTTACCAAATGGACTGAAGAGGAATTAATTTTACTGTGTCTGTGAAAGGAATCATTGGAGAAGATCAGTATTAGCAGTTAAAACTAGACCAGGTGCTGACCATGGTATTGTTGTTGTTGTTATTAAGTGCTGTCGAATTGCAGGCGACTCATGGTATAGACAATCAATTATTATTAATGTCTAGGTTCAAATTGAAGCTGAAGAAAATGGAAACTCGTCTCCACAAGAGCCAAAATATTACTTAAAACTATCCTGCCTAAATTTAAAGATCATTTTAAGAATAGTTTTAAGGCATTGAATACAAGTGATTGAAGACCAGATGAGTTTGTGGAATGGTATCAAGAATATTATCCATAATGAAAGAAAATGTCATCACAAAGACAGAAGAGAAAGAAAATAACCCCAAATAGATATTAGAAAAGACCCTGAAAATTGCACTAGAATGTCATAAAGCCAAAACAAAGGGAAGAGATGCTTAATTAAAAGAGCTGAACAGAAGATTATAAAGGGCAGCTGGAGAAGACAAAGCAAAGCATTTTAATGGAATGCACAGAGAGCTGGAGTACAAGACCAAAAATAAATCACTTGGCATTTCTCAAACTGCAAGAATTGAAAAACAAATTCAAATCTTGAGTTGCAATACTTAAGGATGCTATGGGTAAAATCTTGAATGATCCAGTAAGCATTAAGAAAAGATGGAGAGAACACACAGAATCACTCTACGAAGAAAAATTGTCCAACACTGAAATATTTCAGGTAGTAGCATGTGATCAAGAGCCAATGGGGCTGAAGCAAAAAGTTTAAGAAGCCCTGAAGGCTTTGGTAAAAAATAAATCCACCAAAACTAATGGGGTACCGTGTTTCAACTAACAGATATAACCCTGGACATGCTCACAAGCCTGTGCCAAGAGATTTGGAACACAGCTATCTGGATAAACTGATTGAAAGAGATTCACCAATGACTATCCATTACTGCTCCAAAGAAAGGTGATCCAGATGAATGTGAATATTATCCAACAATATCAATCAAAATATTGCAGAATATCATCCAAAATTGACGAGATAACTGCCAAAATTTCAGCCTGCATTTAGAAGAGGCGATTTGGAATATCATTGCTGACATCGGTTGGATAGTCGCTGAAAGCAGAGACTATAAGATGAATAAAAAATTATTAACTATTCAAAGGCATTTGACTATGTGAATCACAGCAAACTACAGTTAACATTGAGAGCAATGGGAATTCCAGGTTATTTAACTATCCTCATACAAAATCTAAACATAGATCAAAAAGCTGTTGTATGAACATAACAAAGGAATGCTACATGGTTTAAAATCAGGAATAACATGTGTGAGAGTCACATCCTTTATCCTTACCTATTAAATCTGTATGCTTAACAAATCATTTGAGAAGCTCAACTCTGTGAGGAAGAATGTGGCATCAGGATAGAAGTGTGACTCATCAACAACCTACATTATGCAGATGATACAACCTTGTTTGGTGAAAGTAAGGAGGACTGGGAGCACTTGTTGCAGAATATCAAAGACTACAACCTTCAATACTGGTTATATCTCAATATCAAGAACACCAAATTTCTCACCACTGGACATATAGACAACATATGATTAATGAAGATCGAAATTGCCAATGAATTAATCTTACTTTTATCCACAATCAATATCCTTCTTCTCAGCAGTCAGATCAGGAAATGTATTGCACCGGGAAATTCTACAAACATGAACTTGTCTAAATTTCCTAGGAATAATTATTTTGGTTTGATGACTAAGGTGAAACCAATTCAAGCCATGGTTTTTTCAATCATTCACTATACATCAGTTAGCTGGACAATGAATCCGAATGACACAAAGAATTAATTTGTTTGAGTTGTGGTATTGTAGAAGAGTAGTGAATTATCCTATGTACTCTCAAAAGAACAAACATATATCTTTGAGAAAATGCAGCCAGAGTGTTTTTTGGAGGCAAAGATGACAAATATTTGCCTCATATACTTTGGACATGCTATTGGAGAAGCTATTCCTTGGAGAGGTATGTCATGCTTGGAAAGGTGGATGGAAAGAGAAGAAGATCCTCAACTAGATGGATTAACTCAATGACTGCTACAATGGGCTCAAGGTAGAAAAGATGAGGAGAAGGGTACAGGATAGGAAATTATTCAGATCTGCTATTCATAGGGTCACTATGACTTATACTTGGCTATAAAGCAACTAATAACAGGATAGATTTGTCGTTAAGTGTGACTGACTTTCATGGTACTTACATTTGGAATCTTGCAAAAATCTAGAGAGAATTTGGTCAGAGTTTAAGTTTATTAATATCCAATGCCATAACTCTTTTTTCTGATGACACAAAACAACCAAAATGAAACAAAACAAAAAAACAAAACCAAACAAACCAAAAAAATTACCTCCAAAAGTGCCAGCATCTGAAGATTATAATTTCCCAAACCAGCAGCTTGAAATCCTGTTGCCTGCTGAAAACCAGGGCTTTGCTTCACCAGATGGAGATGCTTCTATCTTGAGATCTTACCTACAAACTTGAGACTTGCCTCTACAATCATATATGTCATTTGTTTAACTCTCTCACTCTCTTTAAGCATTATTGATTTTCCTTCAGTACAGAACCCAGCTAAGGCAGTGTCAGAAACTAAATAAAATGGTGACTATGAGATAGAGGGTAATGAATTTTGGTTTTATATATTTTAATTCTAAAGATAATGGAAATACATTTTATCATTATTATTTTCACTTTGATAAATATTTTGTTAACTTATATTTCCTTACTTAACATTTATTTATAAAATCAGTTTTTTAAAATTTTTTTATAATAATCTAGGAACATAACTTTGTAATTCTTTGAAAATAATTTTATAAAAAGATTTGAGTATAGTAATTTGCAAAGATTTCACTGCCTATTTCCAAAGCGTAAAAAATATAAAATAGAGCTTACTCAATGACACACAACTCATTGCTATCAACTTTGAATCAACTCTTAACTGACTCGTAAGTGGGTTTCCAAAGGCTGTAAACCGCAAAAGAGAAGATTGTCCAATTTTCTCCAATGAATTAGCTGGCAGATTTGAATTGCCACTCTTCAGACTGGCCATCTACTCTCTACCACAAGAGGTGGCCACTAGAGATCTAAAGATGACACTTTACATTGTTATTAAATGTAGGAAGTATCCTTAAATGCTGACACTATCAGAAACTCTTTGAAACTTTTACATAATATACATTTTTTATTACCTAATGTCCCCAGAAAATATTTTATTTTCAGCTTTATTATCACTTTTTTCATATACTGTTGTTATGTGCCATTGAATCACCTGTGACTCACAGTGATACTATATAACATTTCTGAAGCCTGTCCTGCCCTGAGCCAGTCTCACTGACCCCAACACACCTATCCTCATTGCCCCAGTTGCTATATCAATCTTTCTCATCCAAGGTCTTCCTTTTATGCACTGTCTCTCCACCTTTCTGAGCATGATTTCCATCTCCAAGCACCAGTCCATTCTAGCCACATGCCCAACGTATGTAAGAGGAAACTTCAAAATCCTAGCCTCCAAAGAGAAACTTAGTTTCATCTTCTCCAAGACAGACCCATTTGTTTTCTTGGCAGTCCATGGTATGTTCAAGACTCTACTCCAGCATCACAATTTGAAGACATCAATTCTTTTTCTGTCATCATTAGTCATAGTGCAGCTCTCTGATATATAGCAAGTATTTGTGAAGACCATGGCCTGGATCAAGCATACCTTAGTCTTTAAACACACATTGTTACTTCTCATTACTCTAGAGAGGTCCCTGCCAACAGATTTTCCCAGTGCAATTCGTCTTTTGGTTTCCTAACTGCTGATGCTAAGACTGTTGATTGTGGAACTGAGTCAGTTGTAATTGTGTTAACAACCTCAATCTCTTCACCATCTATCATGATGTTTGTTGGTCCAGTGGTGAAGATCTTGGTTTTCTTAATGTTAAATATAATTCACATTGAAGGATGTATATTCTTTGATCCTCTACAGGAAGTATTTTAAATATTCCTTAGTTTTGGCAGGCAATGTTGTATCATCTACAAAACACAGGTATTTGACGAGTCTTCCTTCAATCTGGCCACATTCTTCTTTACACACTCTAATTCTTGAATAATTTTTTCTGCATACAGACTGAATAGATTTGGAGAAAATATATAGATAGCCCTGAAGCACACCTTTTCTTATTTTAAGCTATGTAATGTTTACTTGGGTCTTTTTGTACAACATCTTGTTGGTTTGGGTATAGCTTTTGCATGAGCAAAATTAAGCGTTCTATTTTTATCAATGCTAATTTGTTATAATCCTCCGTCAAGAGCATTTGAATAGTCAATAAAACATATAAACATCATCATGATGTTCTCTGCTTTCTTCTAGCACCAGCAATGCTTTCCCTCTGTGACACAACTTCTTCTAAATACAGTCTGCATTTCTGGGAGGTCCCTTTTGATTTACTAGTCTAGCAATTTTTTAATAATCTTCAGAAGGGTTTATTTGCATGTGATAGTATTCTGTAATTTCCTTTTTTGTGAATGGAAACATATATAGATCTCTTCCAATCAGTTATCCTCCAAATTTCCTGGCATAGCTTGATGAGCTTGTCTAGGGCTGCATCTGTTTGTTAAAACATGTCAATTGGCATTTCATTTACTTCTGGGGCCTAATTTTTTGCCAATCTATTGAATGTATCTTGACCTTCTTTATCTAGAAATTTATGCTTGTAGAATCTTTTCAAAGGTTCAAAACATATCATGGAAATATTATCCTACTTTTTTACGTATCTTATTTATAAAAATAATTATGAAAGTAAATAATTGAACACATAAACATTCTAACTGTATATCAATATTGGAAGAGAATTATTGTTATGTCAAGTCTTAACTCACTCAAACCTGATCCTTCAGTTGGTTTTCAAAGGCTTTAAAACATAGGAGAGAAGATCACCTATCTTTTCCAGTGAAGCAGCAGGTAAATATATACTACCAGCTTTTGGATAGATAGCTCAGTTCTTACCTGTAGGCCACAAGAGCTCCTACTGAAGTGAAAAAAGAGAGAGAGCTCAAAAGTATACATATCCTATTAAATACCAAATATTTCTGTGGAGCTATCAGTAGTTATGAATCTGAAAAGAATTGCTATTCATTAGATCAATATTGATTTTGGGATGAGGATGATGACAATAATAATTTTTTTTTACAAAATATATAGGAAAAAAATTAGGCGGTCATGAATTCTGAGACTATTAATATAAGTTTACAACTGACTCATCTATTTGTTCAATTATTCTGGCTAGTTTTGTCATTATTGGTAGGTGTTATCTAGTTGACTACAATTCACAGTGATCCTCCAAATAGAGCAGAAGCAAGCCTTTTCCAACACCATCTGCATGACTTCTGCCTTGCACAAGCCAATTATTGTAGTCACTGTGTCAACCCATTCCCTTAAGAGTCTTTATCTCTTTTGCTAAACCTCTATTTTACTAGCATGATGCCTGGGCTTCCTGATAACATGCTCGAAGTATGTAAGGAAAAGTGTCATAATCCTAGAACCTATAGAGCACCTTAGTTACCATTCCTCTAAGACATGTGTTTGTTCTTTAGAACTCCATGTTGTTGTTGTTAAGTGCTGTCGAGTCACAAGCGACTCAGAATGACCTTATGAAGGAGAGTCCTCAACACTTGGATGCCTTTCATCCTCTCTCAAGGTTCATAGGGTTTCGGGAGGCAAGCTATTTTGGAAGTGGATGCCACTCCTCCTTCCAAGCTTGTTTTAATCGGGGAGCTCCACCCCACTCTCTGTCCGCATTGGGTAGCCAACCATTAACACATTTGACACATCAGTGTCACAGTGTTCAGCCTCACAGCAACCAAAAGTGACCCCGGTAGGCAACTTGTACACCAGGGCTATACGACCTAGAGGAATGTCTGAACAAAACATAGATACTCGATATTCTTTTTATTTATTTTCTTTTATATTCTTTTTTGATTCTGTTTTTATGTGCTGCAGAGTTGCCTTCGACCCATAGAGACCCTATGTACAACAAACCTAAGCTCTAAGCTGTGACAAACTTATTGTCTCTGACACACCTACCCCCAGTACCCCTGTAACTAAATCAATCTATCTCATAAAGGCTCTTACTCTCTTGTGCTGTCCCTTAAGTCTCCCAAGCATGACATCCCTCACCAAGGATTGGTCCATCCTTGCAACATATCCTAAGTGTCTGAGATGAAGCTTTAGAATCTTTGCCTTCAAGGAGCAGCCTGGTCTCATCCTCTCTAGTATGAACCAACACCAAAATGCAAAGACCAATTTAGCCTTCCCTATTCATCGCTGAAGTTTCACGCATATTAAGAAAGATAAATATCAGGACTTGCACCAGGTGAACTTTAATGTTTTTTTTTTTTTTATTTAGGTTGTTTATTTTTCATTTCAATGAACATCTACAGAGATTTTGG
>NW_006399886.1:6983897-6988753 GCF_000299155.1 Elephantulus edwardii
TTTTTTTTTTCTGCAGATGTAATCGATCTGATTTCTATGCATACCATCAGGTGAGAGGCCACTCCTGCAATAGCTTCTGACATGCCTGCAGGTACGAAGCCCCAAGGCGGACTCACAAACGGTTGGGTGGAGCAAAGGGCTGACTTAGGGAATACTCATATACATTTTTTTTACACAGGATCTTTCCCCTTTCCTTTACCCTCCCCTCCCTCCACCCAACAAATTGTGTGACCTCATGATTAAGTCTCTCTTCTCCACCTCCCATCCATAATCAAGTTTCTGTTCCCCTCTCCCCTCTTTGGATCCTCATACCCATTTTATAATAATGGTGTTATACAGTATTAGTCTTTATAAGACTGAGTTAGTTCACTTAGCATAATGTTCTACAGTCCCTCCCAGGTTAGGTAGTAACTTCTGAATTCTTGACTACGGCTAAAATGAATGTTCCTTGTGGATCCAAGCAAAATGAAATCCTTAACAGACTCAATCTTTTCCCTATTTCTCATGGTGTTGTTTATTGGTCCAGTGATGAAGGTTTTTGTCTTCTTGATATGAAGTTGTAATTCATATTAAAGGCTGTTCTTCTTTAGTAAGGTCTTCAAGTCTTAGCATAGGTTGTTAATGAATCTTTCTCCAATCTTGATGCCATGTTCTTCATAGAATCCAACTTCATAAATTATTTGTATTGCATACTGATTGTAAGTATGGAGACAGGATATAACACAACCACATTATTGTTCCCATTTTAAACAATGCAGTGTTCTCTTTTTCTGTTCTTAAATTACTTCTTAGTTTATGTACAAACTTGCATAAGTATAATTAATTGCTTTGTAATTCCCATTCTTCTCAGTATCATTTATGATTTATTACAATCCACACAGTCAAGTATGTTTTCAAGTCAACGGAACACAAGTAAACAGATATCTGGTTGTCTCAACTTTCATCCAAGAGCTATAGACATCAGCAATGACATGCCTTCTCCATAACCTTTTTGAATCTAAATTTAATGTCAGGGATTTATCTTACACTATACTGTTTGAAGTGTTTGTTAATAACCTTCAGGATTAAAATTGTGTAGTATTAATGGTATTGTTGAATGAATTCCATATTCACGAGAACTAAATTTTTTAGGAATATGACAAATATGGATTTTTTTTCTAGTCAGTAAGCCAGGTGATATCCTGGCACAGATTAGTGAGTAGATTAATGGACTGATGTATCTTCTAATTAACACACCTCGATGGACACATATCAAACTCTTTGGACATTATTTTTGTCAGTACCTTCAACGCAGTTTAGACTTTCCTTTACTACCAGTGGTTCCTGATAATATTTTAGTTCCTAAAATGGTTCATTGTCAATAAGTTATTCTTGATTCAGTGATTCTGTGCATTTTTTTTCCATGTTCTCTTAATGCTTTCTGTACTATTCAATAATTTGTCTATAAATTAGTTCAGTATCACAGCTGGAGGATTAAAATTGTTCTTTTGCTTCTGCAACAAAAGGAATATAATGTGTGTTATTCCTTTTGGTTTTCTCACAGAGATTTTTCATTTTGGCTATTAGACATCATGTAGTATGTAATTCACACATAAGGCCCAAACAAGTAACATTTTCCACAGAAACAAACAACAACAAAAAATCTCAAATGTTTGTTTTTAGCCATAATTCTGAACTTTCTCTGAAATTAACTTTGCTTATGTCATAAAATCTTTATCTATGGGTTTTCTGGACATTAAGTCCTCTTATTATTTTAAAGTATTTGTACATATGTTAATTTGATTTTATGAGGCACATTTCATGATCTAGATAGACATGCCAGCAAAGGCACTATTTGCCTAATTCACACTTTAGCCATTTGATAGTATTTTCTATCAGGCTCATGACTGTAATAACCTACAATGTGTCAATAAATGCCTTACACTTCATACTCTATTCTGTATCATTGCTTAATTATATAAACACAATCAAAGAACACAATGTGTTGAAGTTTACAGTACATTAATTTACCACAAAGCAAGTGGTGATAATCTTTCCCATGATCTCATTTTTTCAGATATTTTGAAGCAGATAATACATGAATATCAAGTGTAAAAGAAACATTGAATTTGGAAAGTTTAATGTGAAAATGGCATATGATATAAAACTATATTTTTATTCAAAGCATATAATGATGCCATAAATATCTAGAATTACTGAAATTTGAATTCAAAGATGTGTCATTATAAATAAAACCAGGTTAGGTTACAATATTCTCCAGAGAATTTCAGTATCAATGTTATCTGTAAACATTATCAAAAGAACGTAAAATGTACAATATATTCCCTATTCCATGAAAGTGACTTTAAGAAGTAAACACTGCTATTAGTCTTAAATTGTTGTCATTGCTAGGTGCTTTCAGGAGAAGAATGATCATGTTGTTGCTGTTTAATGCCGTCGAGTTGTAGACGATGCATAGCGACCCTATGAACGAACAGCCTGAGCACTGTTCGTACATAGAGTTTCCAGAGGCAAGACATTTCGGAAGTGGATGCCGCTCCTGCTTCCAGGCTATAACAAAAATATCAACACTATAGCATCTTATCAAATCTGACACACTGGAGCCCATTGCTACATTCACTGTGTCAATCCACCTACTTGAGGGGCTTCTTCACTTTTGCCATCCCTCCAACCTTCCGAAGCATGACGTACATTTCCAATGAATAGCCTCTCCTAGCAACATGCCCAAGGTATATGAACCGAAGCTTTATCATCTTTGGTTCTGAAGAGCACTCTGGCTGCACCTTCTCCAAGACATAACTGTTTGTTCTTTTGGTAGTACTCATTTCTAACACCACAGTTCAAAGATATTAAGTCTTCTTCTGTCATCCTTATTCAATATCCAGCTCTCAGTAGCATAACACTGATTAGAAAGATCATGGCCTGAATATAGAATCCCTTAATTGTTACACTAACATAATTTCTTTTCAATAATTTGGAGAGGTTGCTGACTATCAACTTTCCCAGTGCAATATGTCTCCTTATCTCTTGACTGCTGGTCCCAAGTGTATGTTTTGTGTATTGAAGCAAAATAAAGTTTTTCATCATTTCTATACTTTCTCTATCTATCATGAAGTTACCTGTTGGTCCAGTGGTGAAAATTTTTATTTTCTTGATGTTGAGATGCAATCCATATTGAAGACTGTAGTCTTTAATCCCCTGCAATAAGCACTTCAAGTTTTTCTTATTTTCAGCAAGCAAGCTTTGTGTCACCTGCGTAATGAAGGTTATTTAGGAGTCATCCTCTGACCTTAATGCCTAATTTTTCTTCAGAAAGTCCAGCTTCTCTAATAATGAGCTAAGCATACAGTCTGAATAGATATAGAAGGAAAGATGACAGAACCCTAAGATGCATCTTTCCTAATTTAAAAACATTTAGTTTTTCCATGCTCTTTTTGCATTAAAGCAGCTTGGTCTAGGTATAGGTTTCAAATAAGCACAATTAAGTGCTATAAGATTCCTATTCTTCCCAATGTTAGCCATAATTTGTTCTGAGCCACAGAGTCAAGCTTAAAGTCAAGAAAACAAAGATTCTCACCACTGGGGCAATTGGCAGCATCACGAAAGACAGTGAAGAGATTGAGATTGTTAACAGCTTCAGTTTGCTTGGCTCCACAATCAAGACTCTTGGTATTAGTAGCCTGAAATTAAAAGATAAATTGCATTGGAAAAGTCTACTGTCAGGGATTTCTCCAGAGTACTGAAGAGCATTGATGTCAGTCTGGACAATAAGGTGTGCCTGATCCAGCTTAATGCAGGTTGTTGATGAATCTTCCACCAATCCTGATGCCATACTTCTCCTCATAGAGCCTACCCTCCCTGATAATCTGTTCTGTGCCAAACATGGTAATGGTTACCCATTGGACAGTGTTTGCTGGAACTTCCTGACTAAAACAAACCTGGAAGCAGGAGTGGCACCCACTTCTGAAATGGCTTGCCTCTGGAAACTCTATGTACAGACAGAACAATGTTCAAGCCTTTCGTCCATAGGGTCGCTATGAGTCATCTATGACTCGATGGCACCTAACAACAACAACATATAGGATAAAAAGGTATAGAGACAGGACACATCCCTGGAGTATACCCTTCCCAATATTGAACCATGTAGTGTTTCCTTGCTATGTTCTGATGATTGTACCCTGGTCCAAGCGCAAGTTTCACATAAGCATGATCAAGTGTTATGGCATTTCCATTATTCTCAGAGTCAGTCACAGTTTGTTGTGATCCACACAATCACCTTTGCATAATCAATGAAACACAGACATTCCTGTGGTACTCCCTGCTTTCAGCCAAGACTCATCTAACATGAGCTAAAATATTTCTAGTAACACAACGCCTTCTAAACCCAGCCTAGACTTCTGGCAGTTCTCTGTTGATGTACTGTTCCAGTCATTTTTTTATATTCTTTAGCAGAATCTTGCTTGCTTGTGATATCAGTGATATTGTTCTATAATTTCCATACTCTGTTTGTGACAGAAATGAAGCTGGAGATGAATTTTGTACAATCAATGACTTGTTCATTGCAAATATATTTTATAAGAAACATAAACACAGGTTATACTCATGGACTTCACCTGATGGTATGCATAGGAATCAGATTGATTGCATCGTGGAAAGAATCACTGGAGAAGCTCAAGATCAACTGTGAAAACTAGGCCAGGTGCTGATTTTGGAGCAGACAGCCGACTACAAATATGCAAGTTCAAGCTGAAGCTAAGGAAAATTAACTCAAATCCATGGGAACCAAAATATGATCTTGAGTCTATCCCATTTGAATTTCAGAACCATCTCATGAACAAATTTGAGACCTTGAACAC
>NW_006399886.1:6989710-6995385 GCF_000299155.1 Elephantulus edwardii
GGCAGAATATTAAATGATCCAAGAAGTATTAAAAGAAGATGGAAAGAGTATACAAAGTCTCTGTACTGAGAGGAATTGGCAGACACAGAAGAATTTCATGAAACAACATGAGCAAGAGCCTATGGTGATGGAGAAGTTCAAGCTGCTTTGAAGGAATTAGCAAATAAAGGAAGGAAGAAAGGAAGGAAGGAAGGAAGGAAGGAAGGAAGGAAGGAAGGAAGGAAGGAAGGAAGTCCTAGGAATAGATGGTATACCAATTAACATATTTCAACTAACAGACTCTGCCCTAGATGTGCTCACCAAGCTGTGCCAAGAAATCTGGAGGACAACCACTTGGCAACTCGGCTGGAAGAAATCTATAGTTGTTTCCATTCTAAACAACGATGACCCAACAGAATGTGGAAATTATCATACAATTTCAGTGATCTCACATGCAAGCAAGATATTGATGGCATTGTTTGGTAATTTTCACATCCTTTTGGATCAGCTTTCTTAGAAATGAAAACAAATATGGATCTCTTCCAGTCCTTTGGCCAGGCAGCTGTTTTCTAAATATTCTTAGATTTGTGAGCATGTTTATAGCTGCATCAATCTTTTGAAATATGTCAAATTGGCATCCTGTCGATTCCTGGGCCTTATTTTTTTGCCAGTGCATTGAATTTCTTCCTTTTTAACCTTTCACTCTTGATAATTTGTTACTTCTTGAATATTTCATTGTCAGCCAATTCTTTTTGGTATAGTGATACTGTGAATTCCTTTTGTTTTCTTTTGATGCTTCCTGGATTATTCAAGATTTTGCTCATAAGATCTTTAATTACTGCAACACTAATTTCAATATGAGACTAGAATATTTTAGTCTATATATTCACAATAGACTAAGCTTAGGATCTTAATCTAGATCAAGTATTTACCCAAAGACTCAAGATGAGTCAAAGGCTAAACCTGAGTCCACAATATGTGTCTAAGAAGATTTACCTTTTGTTTCATTTTTTATTGTTCTTTGAGCTAAAGTTTAGAAAACAATTCTCTGTTCAATAATCAATACAAGTTTTATTTTACAGCATAATGATACCTACAGTGAAACCCAACTCTTACCACTCTCTCCCTGAGACTCTGATTGCCATTAACCCTTCTCCACTACTGTCCTGTACTTCTCTACTACTTCTCCAAAATTTATGAGCTTTATCGTATTGCACTATGTGAATGTACCACAATTTCTCAGTCTATTTGGTTGAGGTTAGATATTGACTCTGTTTGCATGTTCTTGCTATGGTGAATAATACTGCTATGAACATTGGTGTAAAAATCTGTTTATGTCGCATTTCTAATTTCTTTGGGGTATATTACTAGTAATGAGATAGCTAAGTTACATGGAGTTTCTATGTTAGACTTTTAGTGGAAATGCCAAACTATCTTTCAGAGTGGTGCACATTTTTACAATCCCACCAACAATATATGAGAGTTCCCACCTCCCTACATAATCTCCAACATTTATTGCTTGCTGCCCACTATAAACTTTGTCACTACTACTGGGTTGAGATAGTATCTCTTTTTGGTACATTCACACAGTGGAGTACTATGTAGCACTCAGCAGCAACAATTTCAAAAAGTACTGTGTAACTTGGGAGAGGCTGGAGCGCACTATGCTGAGTGAACTAACACAATTTCATAAAGACAAAAATTGCACAAAACTATTATTGAATAAGGGTGGAAAGGCTGAGGATAAGTAGGGGTGGAACCACAGGGTTATACAGTTTGGTGGTGGTGGGTAGCAAATAGCAAGGATCGGGGTGAAAAGACAGGGTAAAGACAGGCAAGGTCCAGCGTGTCTAATTTTACAAAACTTAATGCATGAGAATAATTGTGTGAAACACAATGTGAATGAAGAATAGTGTATGAACTTCGTCACATTTTTTTTTTTTTATGTTCTAAGAAGTAACTGTCACCCCTGGGGTTAGAACTCACATCACTTACTCATAAATTATCCTTCATGTCACTATCACAGACTCTCAGGAAAACAAACAGATCTGTTGTGGAGAAAGTGAAACAAATTTGCCCCTTTTAGACAAGGATTTTGAAGCTCTGTCTCACATACTTTAGAGAAGGAGGGATTAGTCCTCAGGAAATGATGTTATGCTTTGAAGAGTAGAGGGTCAGCACAAAAGAGGAAGACCCTGCAAGAGACGGATTGACACAGTGACTATGGCAATGGGGTCAGGTGTATCAGATATAGTGAGTTACACTCACTATATTTAGTTTAGAGCATGGTTCAAGGCCATTGTTCCTAAGGTCCCTATGAGTCATAGTCAACTTGAGGGCATGTAACAACCACATTTAAATTGACACAGTTTGAATCCACTAGTTGCTCTATAAGAAAAAAATAACTATCTCCTCCTGTCGGATTAACTGCCTTTGAAAATCCACTGAAGGGTCAACTATGCTCTGGTCTGACACAGCTGTTAATAACAATAACAACAACAATGAATTGTTTGACTTCAAACTTAGCTAAATTAAACCTTGAGGCCTTGGTTTTGTCAAGTTTGAAAGGTGATTAAAAGCACTCACTCTTAATTTTTCTCACTCTTCTCTTTTCCTAAGTGTATTGAGCAGTGAATAATAGGTTTATGCTATGGTCATTTCACCAAGCAATAAATTACAAAAGTAGTTTCACTGGAAAAATATTTTCCTCTCACCAATGTTACTTATATTTCATTTTCTTCTAAAAATATAATGATATTTTTGTTTATTTGTTTTGGTTTATTATGGGTTTTGTTGTTGTTTTGATGTAACATTATCTGGCATATACCTTGGTTTAGAATGTATGTACAGTAAGCCTCAGGTTGGCTTTTTTAAGCCTTTACCTTATCCCCCTCTGGTCTCCACCTACCTGAACAGCAGACACATGGTCCTCCAATTAATCAGCAGCTGTGGGACCAAGATAAAGGGAATGTGCTTCACAAACTGGATGACAAGACTTGAGGGAACCTGGAACAAGACCCCGTTGAGAGCAAAATCTTGGCAGCAAAATCCTGGTGATGGTTGTGGGGAGACTGTGTCATTTCTGTGGAGAAATTGTGGCAAGGACTAACCAGAGATAAACCCAACAGTTAAAGATTTTGCTTTATTTGCCGAATGCTTGAGGGAGAAGCTGACTTATAACAGCTCTGAGGCAAAACTTGTTATTGAGTATTGAGGAAACCAGAGGCTTCTAGAATTTGTGTTGCTGAACTGAAACCAGGGCTTTTACAAATTAAGGAATTGTGTTTTTGTTTTAATCTGGCTCGTGTCTGCTGGATTAAATTTGGACTTGTATTGTGAGATATTCTTTGCCTCTTGCACTCCTCAACTTATTTCCTATTTTTGGTGCCACAAGTGTGAATAAAGTCTGTGGGTCAACAATGAATAAATGAGCCTCATGTTGCTGGTGTAGCTCTAGAGGCACCATGAGACTTGGCTGTGGATCCCTTATCTGATTTCTTCTCTGGAGTGGTAAGGGGCTGTGCTAGTCTCATTCCATCTGGCCTTTTCAGAAAGACACTCACATCCTAGTGTCACCATATCCCAATTTCCTCTCTTTTCACAGTAAGGAGGAAAATTTTGTTTTCAACCAAATTCTAAAATTGTCTCTAAATAATTAGACTCTCCAAGGAAACAGTCATTCTTTAAAAGACAAATACAGAAGATGGCATAGATTCAGGTGGTAGTAGTAAATTCTTCAGTCAAACTTTATGAAGTTTTTCAAATGGCTTACTCTACAAATATACAAAAATATCACTTAATCCCAAACTTGTTTAAATGTTTCAGTAGCAATAGAAGTTGCTTTTATCATCATTTGGCAGCAGTGAGTTCACTATAATTCGTAACAATCTTATGAACTGAACAGATCAGAATGTCGCCTATTCTGTGCTATTGTAACCTCTGGCTGGCGTGCTTGAGCCAGTTGTTCCACTCACCTCATAATCTACCTTATTAAGGGTTTTCCTTTTTTGCTGACCCTCTTCTTTTTCCACCATATTGCCTTTTTCTAATGACTATCACATCTTAATAACATGTCCAGAATATGAAAGATGAAATTTCACCAACTTTACCTCTACGCAGCACACTGCAAGACACATTTTTTTTTAAAAAAAATCCATGAAATATACAATATTCTTCACCAACACTGCTATGCAAAGGCATACATTCTTGTTTGGTCTTTCTTATTCATTGGTCAACATTTATAGTCATACAGAACAACTAGAAATGCCACATTTTGAATTGTTTTCATTGTTCTGTACCATTAAATCAGAACTAATTCATAGCTGATCATCAGCAGGTTTTCAGAGACAGTAAATTGCATGGGAAGAGATTGCTCATCTTTCTCCCACAAAACAGCTGGCAGATTTGAACTGTGTACCTTTGAATTCACAGCACAGTTCTTTACCAACAGATCACCAGAAGTGACATTGGATGGACATTTTTGCTCTTTAATACTTAGGAGTGGTCCTTGAGTTTTAGTTTAAAAATAGTAATAATTCCATGAGTGTTTTTTTAATTAATTGATAAAAAAAATTGAACTGGCACATATGTTATCTTTCTAATCAAGAAATTTAGAACATCTTTTAAAAGGTCTGTTTTCCATTTCTAGCTTATCTGTCAAGCTAGGTAGCAAGCTATATGAAGAATCTCATTAAAATGAATTCACATTGAGTGTATGATGAAGCTTCATTATACAAACAAAAATTTAACAAGTGATAGTGTTTCCCTTTTAATGTTCATAATTTTGTTGAAGACAAAATTTACCTGAAAACAGAAACTCTCACTATCTAAAAAAATCATTAAGAATGGGAAGAGTTGATAAGATATAGTTCAACACTCGAAGATTTTGTTTGAATTTTAATTAGGCACAATTCTAATCATAACCATTTTTTAATGGTCTGTACTTTATTCTATACACCTTATTTCTAGGGAGCTCTGGTGGCCTATTGGTAAGAATCTGCACTGCAATCCTGAAGGCACATGGTTTGAACCCACCAGCTGCTCTATGGGGGAAGAATGGGTAATCTCCTCCCATGAAGTTAACTGCCTCTGTAAACCCACCAGAGGGTCAGTTATCGGTTAGCTCCAACTCAATGGTATACAGCAACGTCAGTTTATTCTAAGCAAAGGGAAGAAATCAAAAGGTTAAGGAATAGTGCATTGACAGAGAACAACCAGAAATACAAGCTGGATTTAGAAGAAGTCTTGGCAATAGAGACATTATTGCCAAAATCAGATGGATCTTAGCTGAAAGCAAAGATTACCAGAAGAATGTCTATCTGTGTTTCATTGACTATACAAAGGCATTTGACTGTGTGGATCACAACAAATTATGGTAAACCTTGAGAACAATGGGAGTCTGAGAGCACCTGATTGTGTGAAACCTATACTTGTACCAGGAAGTAGTCCTCAGAATCCAGCCAGGAAACATTGCATGGTTTTAAATCAGGACAGAAGTGCTGTCTTTGATAACTGAAATCAGAGATGTGTCCTGTCGCAATACCTTTTCAATCTATATGTGGAACAGATTATTTTGGAGGCTGGGCTTTATGAAGAGGAATGAACAGCCTGTGTTAAGTAGATGATACAAACTTGCTTGCTGAAACTGAGGAGGATGTGCTTTCTTCAGCAGGTCAAGGGCTATAGTTTCAATATGG
>NW_006399886.1:6997375-6998639 GCF_000299155.1 Elephantulus edwardii
TTCAGAACAGTTGTACATAGGGTGACTATGAGTCCTAGGTGACTGGACAGCGTATAACAACAATCACATAAGGTTAATGTTACAGTTACAGATTAGAAGCATTTCTCTTATTTTAACAGATAATGCTTTTACAGAGATACATTTTAAAAACTTTTTTATAAAATACTATTTTTTCATTACACAAAATTAACAGAGTAGCTCATGCTTACTAGACAAATTTAGCACAAATGATATCATTAAAAACACTTTAATTGAATCGTTATTGGTCTCACTGAGGCAGAATTTTTCTTAACATTGAACTTGATTATGTAGATAAATGGAGCGAACAATAACTTTTAAATTTAAATGCTGATGACAACATAGGCAGCTATTTAGTCATAATGTATCATGGCATATAATTATTACACTGTCTTTATACAACAAGCTAGGGTATAATTTAAAAGATCCCCAGATTCAACAATATCACTGAAGAGACTGAATCTGAGAAACTACCCACAATAAAACTTACATTTCTTTACTCTACCAGCATTGAAAAGACATTTTTTACTGTAATTATAGCTTATCAAAATAATAAAATTATATTTCCATTTTTCCAAATCAGAATAGATTTTATATTGAATGGGAAGAAATGATAAAAATAAGATTATTTCAGAAGTATTCTAATCAAGGTATGCAACAGATTAAAAAATAATGTAAAGATGGTTGGACAGTCAACTAATATTTTATATATGTTTATCATTCTTTTATTTTTCAGCCATTAGTTATTTTAACTAGATAACGGTTGCACCCCTAAACTGTGATAATTAGAGCTATTTTAAGCTTAATATGAATATACACTGAAACAAACTAATATATAAATCACCTACCTTGTGTATATAGTATTATTCTGTATATTTGAGAATACACAGTTTCTAGAAAGAAGACAGAATCACGCAAAGGCATTTTAATAGGTTTTTTAAAACTTTGTTCTGTTTATTTTAATATTATTCTGGTGATGCTAACCCAAACATGATGCCTGTCAGTAGATTGAAACCCACTGGTATCTCTGCTGGAAAAAGACAGGCTACCTCCTTCCAAACAACTGTTCTTTGTTGCTATGTGCTGTTGAGTCACCTGCGACTCATAGTGTCTCTGTATACAATAGCCCTAAACCCTGTCCTATCCTGTGCCACTTTCACTGTCTCTGACACAAAACCCCTGTTACACCAGTCACTGAATCAGTCCATCTTATCAAGGGTTTTCCACTCCTGCACTGCCCCTCCAT
>NW_006399886.1:6999559-7005809 GCF_000299155.1 Elephantulus edwardii
CCAGCAGTTAGGAAATAAAAAGATGAATTGCATTCAGAAAATCTGCTGTCATGGCCCTCTCCAGAGTGCTGAAGAGCAATGATGTCAGTCTGGATACAAGGATGTGCTAGTCCAGGCCATGGTCTTCTCAATGACTTGTTAATCTTCAGAGAACTGGACAATGACTAAGGATGACAAAAGAAGAATAGATGTCTTTGAGTTGTGGTTCTGGAGAAGAGTCTTGAATATACCATAGACTGCCAAGAAGACAAATTTGTCTGTCCTGGAGATGGTGAAACCAAGTTTCTCCTTGGAGGCTACAATTTTGAATCTCTGCTTCACTTACTTTGGGCAGGTGGCCAGGAGACATTGATCCTTGGAGAAAGACATCATGCTCAGAAGGGTGGACAGACAGTGCAGGAGAGGAAGACCCTGGATGAGATAAGCTGATACAGTAACTGAAACAATGGGGATTGTTGTGTCAGATTCAGTGAGACTGGCTCAGGACAGGGAAGGGTTCAGAGCTGCTGTACACAGGGTCGCTATACATTGCAGGTGACTCCATGACACATAATAACAATAGCATATCATGACAGACTTGGAAGCAGAAGTTTTACACTTCCTAAAAACATGCCTCTGGAAACTCTATGAACTTTGATAAATGTTGATAGTTGTAGAGGGGCTTCAGGTCTTTTGTTCATAGGGTCGTTATGAGCTGTGCTTGACTCGAAAGCAATAAACAACAAGGCCTACATTTCCTGTGGAGTCATTGGTGGATTTGGAAATAAAAAATGCAAATTAGTGAAGAGTTTTCAAAATTCTATTTACTGTATTTTATTTGTTTTAATAGGTTAAAATAAACAAAAACAATGAGAAGGAAGATCACAAAGTGGATCGCTGCCAATTAAAAGTACTTATTATTTTAGAATCTAATCAGTGATATCCATTCCTGAAATAGCTTGCCTCTGGAAACTTGGAGAAATGATAAAAGTTATACAAGTGTTCAGGTCTTTCGTTCATAGGGTCACTATGAGTCATCTATGACTTGATGGCACTTAACAACAGCAACAACAACAACAACACAACAATCAATAGAACCTTCAGTACCATCAGTTAGAAAAATCATTGAATGTAATACTTTGCAACTAAGAATCTGTCAATTTTAGTCAGATAAATTGTCTTCAGAAATGTAGATTTTCCATATAGAAATGGAACTAAAAATTAAAATTGTAACTTATTCAGACTTTATTATAATGTAATTTTTGCTATTATAATGTAAATTTTAAGGGTAAAAATCTACAAATAAAAATCAAGTAGAGGAAAATAAAAATAAAAAAATGTCCTGCATTGCATTCTTTATTAGTATATATAGTTCTCAGTAAATGGGGGCTCTTGATGACAGTTATCATTCATTAAATTTGCAGACGGTTTTTAGTATTGATATAAATAGATAGGTAGACAATTGACGGAACCTGGTACTCTCTTGGCACCAGCAGTTAATAAATCAAAAGATGAATTGCATTAGGAAAATCCTCTGTCAAGGACCTCTCCAGAATGCTGAAGAGTAAAGATGTGAATCTAGAGATTAAGGTATACCTACCTAATCCAGGCCATGGTCTTCAAAACTACTTGCTATGCATCAGAATTCTGGATAATGAATGACTAAAGAAGACAAGAAGAAGAATTGTGGGGCTGGAGAAGAACATTGAACATACCAATGCCTGCTGAGAGATTGTACAAATTTGTCCTGGAGAGGAGGGAAGCCAAGTTGCTCTTTGGAGGCAAGAATTTTGAAGCTCTCTGTCTCTCATAATTTGTTGCCAGGAGGTACAGGACATTGAAGAATGTCATCATTCTTGAATGGCTAGAGGGATTGGACAGGATAAGAAGACCCTGGATGAGACAAATTGACAGTGACTACAGCAACAGGGACATATGTTTCAGTGCAATTGGCTTAGCGTAGGGCAGGGTTCAAAGTTGCATGTGACTTTAAGGCCCTTAATAACAGTGAAGAGAATGTGGGAATAGTCCATTGTCTCTGAAGTGAACCCAAATAATAATAATTGACTCTCCAAGTTTTGTTGTTGTTGTTATTGTGTTGTTGTTTTGAAACTGTAGATTACAGGGAAGGAGATGGGCCATCTTTCTCCTACTGAATTGTTGATGGATTTGAACTACAAAAGAGGCATAGTCTTTGAGTTAGCAGCCCAGTTCTGCCAACAGAGCCCTCTAATTGAAACCAACTGATTTAATAATTTGTTCTGTTATGATTAGTAGCACACCAGCTATAAGAAGTTTGAGCCAATATTGTCCCAAGTACCTGACCTACTGTATAAGTCGGTAACTTTTGGCATCTATACCTCCTCCTCTGTTTCATTTTCTAGCTCCTCTATGTCTCTTGGGTTTTGTGGTTCACTGGAAGGTCTTCCAGCAAAACAGAACCATCAGAGGAATGACTCATGTGATTGTAGGTCTGCAAGTTGGTTTTGCAGAAACTGGTGAACAGTGGGCCAGGTTCCTGTAGACAGTTGTGGCACAGTTGGATGGCAACTCTGGGTGGTGCAGGCTTGAGTCTGATGAATGATGGGCCCGGATCCTACACATTATCAGTTGTGGTGCAGCTAGATGCTGTTTCCTAGGGGAGTAAGTGACCCAAAAGAGTAACCTAACACTGAGGTCTCATAAGCTTATATAAGCTTCTGGTATGATGGGACTTATATCCCATCCTAGTCCTTGCTCCTTAAAAGGATAACTACTTCAGCACAAAATAAAATTAGTGGTTGTCTAGGAAAAGATATTTGGAATGATAAACTTAAGACACCCAGTTGTTGTTGTTATGTGCCAGACACCCAGACCAACCTTTAAATTAGAATAGTTGCTTATGCCTAAAAACACGCTATTTTTTATGTATGCATACTCATGTTTATTGCTCCATTATCCACAATAACAAATAGATGGAAGCAACCCAAGTATCCATCAATAAACAAATGGATTGAAAACTATGGTACATTCACACAGTGAAATACTATGTGCCATTGAAAAACAATGAAATAATAAAACCTTGATAGTACTTGACAAAATCTGACTTGCATTAAGCATGTGTCACTACATTATGAGATTTGCAAAGTCAAGGACAATTGCTACTTTTTCTATATTCACTCATCCCCTCTCTCCAAAGCCAATGAGATATCAATATTTAGAAGAATGTCAATAAACAAGTTCGAAGGAGAAACACTTACTCCTATTATAATAAAAACTAAGTATTTGTTTGGCATTTATTTTTTTTAATGTGGTCTGGATTTACCACACCTCAAATGAGTAGAGAGAAGAGAAAAGATTCCAAAAGTAAAATACTCACTATTTTAACCCTCTATTTGATTGTTATTCTAGTTTTGCAAATAATAATTCTAAAGGAAACTTTTAGTTGCTGAAAAATGTTTCCATTAAATCTCAATTCTTTGTCAGTAATATATTAAAATATCAGTTATTTTTTCATAGATTTCAGTCTTACATAATGCATAGAAGCTCATATTTTAATCTACATATCTGATTTTTCAAATGAAATTCTCCTTCTTCAGGGAAACTAATACAAAAAGCAATATAAGCATATTGACCCATCTAGGGCTTTATTAGTTTTCAAAGTTGAAATGCATTAAAATGAATATTCTTTCTTGACTACATTATTTTGGTCTCTACATGATGCTACTAGTGATATAAGATATTGATGTCTGGATACCATTCCCTGAGATATAAAATTTGTTGATTCATAAGAAATTCATTTTTTTAAAATCTTACCCAGTAGCAGTTTTACACCGCGGAAAAGTCACAACTACAAAGGCTCATAGTATGTAATTTCTTTTTGGTCAACTTGATGATTGATATTCAAACAGAGTTGAACTTTGGATTAATGACTGAAAGCTTAGGATTTGATTGTCACTGATCTTCTTTTCTCCTTTTCTTTATCCTTAAACTCTGAAGTCTCAAGTAACACAGGCTTTGCAGACACAGGCTATGTCCTGATACTCACTCAGTGTCATTGAGTTGGAACTGACTCATAGCTGACCTCTCAGTAGGTTTTCAGAGGTTGTAACTTGCATTGGAGGAGATCGAAGCTGATGAATTCATAGTTCCTTATCCACGGGGCCACCAGAGATCCTTCTCCTGATATGAGATATTTGGAAAAGTAAGTCTCAGATCCTTCCTTCCTTTTTGACCTAAGTCCTAACAAACTTACCCTTGGGCACACAAAGAACATCCCTGATCCCTACTTTCTTATTTCAGCCTCACTTTTCAATTGCAAATAACTTTGGACCACATATAACATTTTCCCTCACTAAAAATTCTTATTATCTCTAGTTTTAAAATAACAACAATTAAGTGAAAGACATTTATTCAAGGACCATTCAGCCAAGGTTTTTGGCTGGTAATCTGAGAAGGATGACACTAAGAGAAATTTTTGGCCAACGTATACTACCTTCTAAAATAGTGTGCCACCTGCCAAGACTGTCCCTAACTTGAAAATGCAGCTCAACTTTGATTCCACAAACTTCTAAGATCCTCAGTTCAGATTTTTTTTTTCATTTTCCTTTACTTCTGCGCCTTTTTTCTTGTTTATCTATTACAACTCACTCAATAAGATACAGATTAAACAAGAAACCCAGGACACTGTTTCCAGAGTTGTATCTGATAAATGATGACCCTGGGTCATCTTGGTCAACTTGGGGTTTCCCAGTCTATAATGTTTAGGAGAAAAGGATGTCCACTTATGTGCCATAGAACTGATGGATTCAAACTAATCTTTCAGTCAATGTAACACTTAAGGAACTAGGCTACCTGAGTGCCTTAATAGTGTCAGACTTAACACGGATTTCATTCAGACAATTTGTCATGAAAGAGTTCTGGTATAAATCGAATATCTCTTGTTTAGTTTTTATCATTATTATTAGTATCTTGTATTAGCTGTGTGGAAGCAGGAGTGGCATCCACTTCCATAGTGGCTTGCCTCTGGAAACCCTATGAACCTGGAGAAAGGACGAAATTTATACCAGTGCCCAGATTTTTTGTTCATAGGGTCGCTATGAGTAGCCTCTGATTCGATGGCACTTAATAACAGTAACAACAACATATTAACTCTATCTTTATGCATAGAACATTCTTTGTACAATAAATCATAAAACTGAGCATGGTGAATGAACTTCTGAAAAAATAGCATCAGATAACATATCACTAAAATCTACACAAACTAAAAAAAACAAAAACAAAAACCCACAAAACTATAGTCATAAATAAAATTTGCCAAACACAAACATGGCATGAATTGGGAACTATAGCACTTTGGTATATGTTTATTGTCTTTATTAAATTATAAATTTTTATAAGCCATTATTTTAATCTATAATCTTCTTATAGTGTTATTAAGAACCATAGTATTCTCTACCACTTAGAGTGACCCTAGGAACAACAGATATAAACTCTGTCCTATCCTGTGCCATCCTAATCATCTCTGACACACTTGATCCCATTGTTGCATTCACTGTGTCAATTTATCTCCTTGAGAGCCTCCTCTCTCTGTTGTTCTCTCTCTTGATGTTTCTTTCCAATGGATTTATGTTAGATATATTACTTATATTAGTACTTTGTGAATTAAACTCTCTACCATCAAATGAGTTCTAAATGACAGTCACCCTACAAAGGCTGTTCATGACTAATAGTCTCACTGGTGGAGATTGCCTATTAAGCAGTGCAACATAGGATGGACCAAGCCTTTTTGAGTCAGTGCTTCCATAAATTTTGTGTGTTTACAATGCTTTGGGGAAGACAAATACAAAGGGTTGAGTTAATCATACTTTTCAGGTTTTGATTGCATATAGTTTCCATTGGTGCCTACAAGGAATTTTTCAGTTTTACCTATGTTTTCATTCATTTTTCATTATCTACAATTCACTCACATGTGAAGATCATTTTAACATACTTAATATATTTTCTTTTGTTTTAAATATGCTTTTGTGCACCAGATTATGCATTAAGTGTATATACATTGTGTATATACGTGTAGTTATTTGGGGGAGGCGGAGCAGAGAGATAAAAAAAGAGACTGGGACAATTTCCCTTTCCACCTCCTTGAATTGGGACTGAGCTAAACATGTAGACTGCTTTTGGTAGGATTGTCATTTTCTTTGTATTGAGTCTTCCTATCTTTGAACAGGGCACATTTTTCCATTTTTTTAGGTCTTTTATTTTGTCTTGCAGAAATGCTCTGCAGTTTTATTTG
>NW_006399886.1:7006942-7008045 GCF_000299155.1 Elephantulus edwardii
ACTGGGAGCAAATATTTGGTAATATCATCTCAGACAAGAGTCTCATAATGAAAGCTTATAGAATACACCTGGGTATTTGTACACACAAAAAACCAAAACAAAATGGACAAACCAATTGCAAAATGGACAAAAGACATGAAAGAAATTATCTTTTACTTTTAAAAGAGAAGAGTGTACTGGGTGGGGAGGGGTGGGCAGGGAGAAAAGTCAAACAGTGTATGAATGGAAATCCAAAGTCTCTGTAAATTTTTTTTAATTAATTAAAAAAGAATGCCAAAAAGACACACGAAGAAATGCTCAAAATCACTGTCAATAAGAGGGATGCAAAGAAAAACCACAATGACATACGATTTCACTCCAGTAACAGCGACAATGTTTAACAGGGCAACAAGTAATAAATAATGGTGAGGATGTGGCAAGATAGGAACTCTTATACATGTTTGTTGAGATCTTAAATTGGTATAACCATTCTGGAAGGCAGTTTGGTGCTTCTTCAAAAACTTGAACATAAAAATTCCATATGACTTAGCTATTTCACTGCTTGGAATATATATACCCCAAGAAAATGAGAACTGAGGCACAAATGGAGTTCTGTACACCAATGTTCATAGCAGCATTATTCACCATCACAAGAACTTGGAAACAGTCCAGATGTCTAACCACAGTAGAATGGATTGAGAAATTATGGTTCATTCACATAATGGAATACTACATAGCATGTAGGAGCAATGATTTTGTAAATTACTTCATAATGCAAAGGATTTGACTGTGTGGATCACAACAAGTAATAGGTGACTCTGAGAAGAATGGGAATCCCAGAACATTTGATTCTGCTTAGGCAAAACCTATACTTGGACCAACAGGCAGTTATCAGAACAGAGCAAGGAGACACTGGATGGTTCAAAATCAAGAATGGGGTCCATTAGGGATGTATTTTGTCTCCATACCTTTTCAAACAGATCATCCAAGACGCTGGACTGTACAAGGAGAAATGGGGCATCAGGACTGGGGGAAGAGTCATCAACAACCTGCGTTATGCAGATGACACAACCCTGCTTGCTGAAACTGAGGAGGACCTGAAGCGCTTGCTGCAGAAGGTCAAG
>NW_006399886.1:7008525-7016276 GCF_000299155.1 Elephantulus edwardii
GATATCATGTTTGGGAGAGTGGAAAACAGTGCGGGAGAGGAGGACCCTTGATGAGATGGATCGATTCTATGATTGGAGTCGGGAAAATGAGTGTGCTGGAGACTGCGAAGATGTCACAGGATAGAGCGGCGTTTAGGGCTCTTGTACATAGGGTCGCTAAGAGTCACAAGCGACTCGATGGTACATCAACAACAATCACTACTAATTTAAGCCTTTTCTCAAATTTTTATCAATATTTTTAAGTATCTATTTCAAAATATCCTGTTCATGTCAATTGTTATTTTTCTTTTGGAGATGAACTTATCTACTTTTTGTGTCTCAGCAGTTACTTGTAAGTTCTAAATACTAATATTTTTTTCAAGTAATAAAATTCTTCTTTTTTTCCACATTCATTAAAGTCTCTATTAGCTTTGTCCATTATGTTTTCTGTGAAGGGGAAAAAAGCAAAAGCAATCCTTAATTTTAATGTAAATATTTACAAGATTAAAAAATAAGACTTGAGTGTTATTTAAAATTCTATTGTTCAAAATACTGCTTATCAAAATACCTTCCTTTTCCAGTTTTATGCTGAGTTCTTATATATTGTCACATAAATAAGCTTGGGTGTTTTGTGGGGTTTTCTTTCACCAAAATCTTGCAACAATTTCCTTAAAATCACACTCACATGTTTACAGTATTCTTCTCTAAAACATGTAATCAGACTGTACACCTAAGGAGAAGGAATATTGTTTTCATTAATAACTTACTGCTAATTGTCTATTTAAAGCTATCGATTATGATGCAGGATGAGAAATATTGTTGTTACTAAGCGTTGTCAAGTCAACTATAAATACAGCAATCTTATGAACAACAGATCAAAACATTTTTCCATTTGGCACTGTCCTCACCATCTCCACTATACTCAAGTCTATTGGTAGAATTACTGTCTTAATCCTTCATTTATTCTTCTTCACTTTAACTGACCCTCTACATTTCTCAGTATGATCTCTTTTACCAAGTACTTGCCACTATTGGCAACATGCCTGAAACGTGAGATGAAATTTCATTATCCTTGCCTCTAAAGGGAACTGTGATTACACTTCCTTCAAGAAAGATTTGTGGTTGTGTGTTTTTTGTTTGTTTTTATTTTTAAGCTTTCAACAATACCAGAATTGAAATGCAGCAGTTATTCAGTTTTCTTTATTTCTTTACTATCTTCCAGATGTGTAGGAAGTAATTGAAAATCTCCTCGCTTGACTCAGTCTTTAAAATGACATCATTGCTCTTTATCACTTTGAAGGGATTCGTGAGAGTAGATGGACTCTGATAAATATTGGATAATGATATTTTTAGTATTTATTTAGAAATATAAATGGGAAAACTTAGACACATCCCTCCCTCGTTCAGAGATTCATTTGTAATATATGGTTATAGTGTTTTTATAAAGTGAAAATATGCTACTTGAAATAATTTTGACATTAATTGTTGAATGGTATGCTTGCTTGCATCTTGTCAAGAAGACAAAGATTCTCGCCACTGGACCAATTGGCAGCATCAGGATGGATGGTGAAGAGACTGAGATTGTGTTTACAGCTTTAGTTTGCTTGGATGCACAGTCAACACTCTTGGCCCCAGTAGCCAGGAAATTAAAAGGTGCATTGCCATGGGAAAGTCTGCTGTTAGGGACCTCTCCAAAGTACTGAAGAGCAATGGTGTCTCTCTGGAGACTAAGTTGCATTTCATACAGGCCATGGTCTTCACAATCACTTGTTATGCATCAGAGAGTTGGACAATGACCAAGGAGGATAGGAGGAGAATTGATGTCTTTCAGCTGTGGTACTGGAGAAGAGTATTTCCATCGGCTGCTAGGAAAACAAACAGATTTGTCCTGGAAAGGGTTAAACCGGGTGATTCCTTGGAGGCAAGGATTCTGAAGCTCCGTCTAACATACTTTGGACATGTTGCGAAGAGAGACCGGTCCTTGGAGAAGGACATCATGCTTGGGAGGGTGGAGGGACAGCACAGGAGGGGAAGGCCTTCTATGAGGTGTATTGATTCAGTGACTGGGATAATTGGGATGGGAGTGTCAGAGATAGTACGACTGGCACAGGACAGAGCAGAGTTTATGGCTGTTGTACATAGGGTCACTATGAGTCGCAAGCGACTCGACGGCACATAACAACAACGACAACAACATTAAATGGTATACTGTCAAATCCTGGGGCCTTGTTTTTTTGCAAATTCCTTCAACGTATTTGAACTTCCTTCTTCATCACCATAAACTTTTGATCGTATGTTGTTTCATGAAATTTTTCTGTGTCATCCAATTATTTTTGATACAGTGACTCTGTGTACTCCTTCCGTATTCTTTTAATGCTTCCTGGATCATTTAATTTTTAGCTTGTACCATCCATAAGCATTGCAACTTGATACTTGAATTTATTCTTCAGTTCCTTCACCTTAAGAAATGCTGAGTGAGTTCAGCTGCATTTTATGAGGAGGAATTTGGCATCAGGAGTGGAGAAATACTCATCAACAACCTGCTTTATGCAGATGATAGAACCCGGCTTGCCAAAACTGAAGAGAATCTGAAGTATTTGCTATAGAATATCAAGGACTGTAGTCTTCAATATGGATGTATTGGAGCTCAGTATGAAGATGACAAAGATTCTCACCATTAGGCCAATTGACAGCACCAGAATAGACAGAGAAGTGATTGAAATAATTGTTAATTGCTTCTGCTTGCTTGGGTCTACAATCAACAATCTTGGTACCAGCAGTCAGAAAATCAAAAGATGAATTACATTGTAAAAGTCAGCCGTCAGGGACCTCTCCAAAGTACTGGAGAGCAACAATGTAAGGCTGGAGACTAAGATGAGCCTGATCCGGGCCATGGCCTTTGTAATTTACTTGCTATGCATCAGAGAGCTGGATAATGATTAAGGGTGAGAAAAGAAGAATTGATACCTTTGTGTTGTGGTGCTGGAGAAAAGTATTGAACATATCATGAACTGCCAGAAGAACAAATATGTCTGTTTTAGAGAGGGTGAAACCAAGTTTCTCCTTGGAGGCAAAGACTTGGAAGCTCCAACTCACATACTTTGGGCATGTGGCCAGGAGGGATCAGTCCTAGAAGAAGGACATCATATTTGGAAGGGTGGATGGATGTCAGGACAGTAGAGGAAGACCCTGGATGAAATGGATGGACATGTAACTGGGGAAATAGGTTTAGGCATGTAGAAGTCAATGAGACTGGCTCAGGATAGGTCAGGGTTAAGAGCTATTTTCATAAGGTCAGTATTAATTGTGATTGGCTCGATGACAAATAACAAAAACAAGTATTAATATAAGCAATAGTGGGAGTCAGTTCCTTAAAAAATATGTATTTCTTTTTTTCAACTATCAGAAGAAATTGAAAACACTGAAATCAGAGAATGTCTAAAGTAGGTTTTTCCTAAGACCATTTTTTGATACTTAAAGTTTAATCCCTACCAGAATTTTTACTTATAAATTACACTTCTTAAAAATCATTAGATTTACATTATCTGTCATTAAAATGTGCATAGTAACTCATTAAATAGATTCTGCTATAAATTTTAAAAGACTATTTCCTAGATGTTAATGCTGCAATTAAGAGAGCATATGTTTCTGTAATAATGAACCTACAATGTAATGTGAAGTGGACACTGAAAAGTAATTTGAGTGGCTTGGAGTGATTTAAAAGCCATTTTCATTTATAGGGTATAAGATAAAAATGAATTACTTTATACTTGGAACATTTCTTCTTTTATTTTATATATAAGTGTTCATTCTATTAATGTCAAGTGTTAGCAATAGTCATGTTTGGTCAATGGCCTTTATAAACACATTATACTCACTACCATTGAGTTTATTGCCATATCTTGCAACTCTCCATCCAATATCACAATAGGAGCAGTCACTATGCTTTCTCTTGTGGACCAGCGAGTGAATCCAAACCATATTACCATTGAGTTAACAGTGGAACACAATAATTTTTGCCTTTGTAAATGTATTTGGAGTGTACTTTCATTGGGAAAGGTCATTTTACCTTAAAAATTATTAAAGTGTGTAAAAAGGTTCTGAAGAAAAGAAGACTGAAAGAGTTTAAGCTAGTATTGAAAGCAGGTAAAACAAGATAATAAAATATGTCTGAAACAATATAATGACAACATAGGTTAATTGAATTAATTTCCTATTCTAAATCAGGTTTGTTTGTAAGACCATGATTTGCTATTACTTGGTACAGAAGTTCAATGTGTGACAAGGAAATTGGTTAGGATTTTTATAGAATGAAATTATTTTAAATGTTGAGGCTTCACCCAAAGCACACTGTTAAGGTCTACCAGTTGCCCCTTGGGAGAGGGAAGGACATTCTCCACCAGTGCTATTATTAATTGTTTCTGAAAATCCACTGCACGGTCATCTATGGTTTGGTTCTGATGTAAAGGTACATAATAACAACAACAACAGAGCTTAAATAGCTAATTTTGGAACTAGATCAATGGAGACTTTACAGGTTCTATTTTCTGATCTGCAGTCAAATAGTTGATCATTGTTAACTGACCTACTGGTTCAACTCATACACATGGAAGTAATCTTAAAAACCTTTTATTACATTGTGTAAACCATCCTCTATTTTCCTATGTTTATAAATTCCATTTGTTATTTAAATCCACATACTGGATATTATCTCCTCAAGAGTTCATGAATGCATGTTAAGAAGAAATTCTGGAAAATTTTCTCAGGATGTTTCTGAAGTTTATTGGATTCTTACTAGTATTGAATTTGTTCCTTTGGCATACTATGCATATTTATATGCATAAATATATGCATCTCTTTATGCTGCATTCGGTTAATTTTTGGTATCTGTATTAATCAAGTTCTCTTGATGACACATTATTTGAAATAATAGAACTGTTCTAGAGTAAAAAGCCTGTGACTTTTTCGAAGCGTATCTCACCTGTCCAGTTCTTGGAATTGTCTCTGGATAGATTAGAACTGTCAATCTTTCAGTTAGCAGTCAAGTATTTTTACCACCCAGACATAAGTTGGAATTTATTATTTTTGTTAGGTGCCATCAAGGCAGAACTGATTCATAGCTGACTCTTCAGTGGATTTTTAGAGGTGGTAAATCACAAGGGATGGTATTACCCATATTTTCTCTTTGAAGCAGCTGGTGGATTCAAACCACACTGGCTTTCCTTCAGCAGAACAATTTATGACCACTAGGGCATCAGAGCTCTAGAAATTGACTCTAGCAAAAATACCAAAGAAGTAAAGTTAGAACTCTTAAGAGTCCTATGTCATAAGTAAGGCCTTAGATACACTAGTAATCTATTCCTACTACGAATTCAATGTATGCCTGGTTACCTGTTTAACATACATTGTTACTTATTTCAGTTACTCAAGCACTTTATACTTTTTTCTGAACACTAACATAATGCTAGCTAAGTCTCTTACTTTCTTTTTTTTTAATTTCTTTTTTTATAGCAGTTTTCTACTTCTAGGTCTAACCATTTCAATTTGGTCTCCTTGATAGATTCGTATTAAAGTTCTCCAAGAAAAGATAAGTTTTATTTTCTCAGATCTGAAGGACACATCTATCTCACAAATAAACTAAGCCAGAGTACCTACAAAAATCCAGAGGTGTTTGTTTTATTTTGAGTTCACATTGCTATAAGAAGTAAATCAGCAGAAAGTATTTCTTTAAATACATACACAAACACACACACACATGTGCTCCCACACACACACAAAATATGATGGTAGATTTTCATGAAGTCATTACATACTAGACTGCTAACCAAAATGTTGGCAGTTCAAATCCACCAATCCACCAACCCACCAGTCACTCTGAGAGAAAGATGACAGTATCATCCTAACATCATATTCAGCTATGAGTTGGTTCTAAGAGATGGCAATGAAACAGTGGATGATAAATACATATGGAGCCCCATCTGGTTATAGTTTCTATGGAATTGCAATTATAACCCACCACCAGCTAGATGGTGCCTATCTGGCATTTCAAATACACCAGTTACTCCTAAGCAGAAAGACAGGCAATCTACCCTATGGGATTTACAGTCTCTGAAAACCTTCTTGAGGGTCAGCTATGAGTCACTTCCCACTAAAGGGCATTTATTGATAGAGATAGAAGTTGAGATATGCATATATATCTTTTTCTGTATGTATTGATTACAGAGTTCCATATGAGTTATGCCTTACTATCAAGAAAACCAAATTCCTCACCATTACACCAATAGACAAAATGAAGACAATTGAAAAAAGATTGAAATGGTCAATGATTTAATTTTATCTGGATTCACAATCAACATCAATGGTAGAAGCAGTAAAGAAATCAAAAGACATGTTGCTTTGGGAGACTCTGCCAAGGACCTCTCTAAATTTCTCAAGAGCAAGGATGCCAGTTTAAAGACTACAGTGTGCCTGATCCAACCATGATAATTTAAATTTCTTTCTATGCATCTTTATTCCCCTTCAAGATCAAAATTTAATAGTGATGGAAAAATCAGTATGCCCATGAAACAAAGAATTGGGAAGAATTCTGTAATATATTTAAAATAATGCAAAAGAGAGTATCTGCTGAGACTGCTGCATATACAACCACACATCATGGAATTTGGTTCACTGGAGTTTTAGGAGCATTATCTCATGATTACGGTCGTTGTTAGGTGCCACTGAATCAAGTATAACCCATGATGACATTATGCACAACAGATCTGAATGACAATAAAGATGAAATAAGAAGAATTGATGCTTTCGAAATGTACTATTGGCAAAAAGTATTAATTATCTTGTGGACTGCCAAAAAAATAAACAAATACATCTTGAAGAAAGTGCAACTAGAGTTCTCCTTAGAGGCAAGCATGGTGAAAATTCCTGTCACCTACTTTGGGTATATTTTCAGGAGAAATCAGTCATTGGAGAAAAACTTTCTGGGAAAGGTAGCGGGTCTGCAAAAGAGAGGAAAACTCTCAAAGAGATAGATTTCCATAATGACCACCTTGATGAGGATCACATAGGATAGAGCGTGTTTAAGATCTATTGTTCATAAATCACTATGAATAGCAGTTTTCTCAATGGCATCTAACAACATACATAGGCACCTGCTGGAGGATGATAAGGTCTTCAAGTCTAAAAATCTTAATAGAAGCAAACACCTCTATGTTTTCACCTTGACTGACTGACGAATTTAAATCCAGACCTCCCAAATAGTAAACAAGCACTTACTTCCTGCACTACTGGAATTTCTTAAAATAAGCATAAACATATCTAAAACAGAGCTTAGAATTTAGTAGTTGAAGACTGTAAGGGATGTGGCAAACAGTGGTCCCATGTAATGGAAATGATGGATTCTGGTGGAATGTTTTCAGTTTCATATGGCCTTCTTGTAAGAAGCTGTGCTGCAATCCTGAAGGCATGCAGTGGGAGGCCACCAGCTACTCCATGGGAGAAGCACTGGCAGTCTCCACTTACGCGATTAACTATGTCTAGAAATCCCCAGAGGATCTGCCATGGGTTGGTTCCGAGTCAACAGTACACAATAAGAACAATAACACATATCTTCCAGATTCCCTGAGATTTGAGCTTTTGTATAAACTAGGTCAGTTTCATGGTAGCAAATATTTAATGACACATGGATAAAAGATTATACTTGCCAATGAATTCATTACACTTATCAATACACTATCAATACATTATCAATACACTTGGTACCAGCAGTCAGAAGA
>NW_006399886.1:7016766-7017383 GCF_000299155.1 Elephantulus edwardii
GTGTTTCTATAGTTAGATGAGAAAAATGTTATTTCATTTTCAAATTTATTTTCTTTCTCACAACCCCAAATTCTGTCAATCCTTTCATAATAATTGTTCTTACAGTTTCAGAAAAACAAAAGAGGGAGGCAAAGAAAGCTTTGATTATTATTCTTGAAACAAAGGAGATCACAAAAATGTATCCATATTCCTTTCTTCATTCTATTGTGTACTTCTGATAATCAATAACAAATATTTGCTTGTGCCTCACTGTATACTTTTACCATGCTCACAGTGATTGATTCAAGTCTATAGCTGACTCTAAGAAAATTATATAAAACTTTTCTAAATATAAAAGTATAGAAGGAAAAAAAGAGCAAGGTAATACTTATAAGGATGTATGATAGTTTTTCTCTTTCTTAATCCCAAATCTATATGCTCATTAAATATATTTTAGTAACTTTTGGTGTTTCGCAAATGATACAACCCTGCTTGCCGAAACTGAGGCAAACCTGAAGCACCTGCTGCAGAGGGTCAAGAACTATAGCCTTCAGTATGGACTAAGGCTCAATGTCAAGAAGACAAAGATTCTCACCACTGGACCAATCGGTAGCATCAGGATGGATGGCGAAGAGATT
>NW_006399886.1:7018008-7019383 GCF_000299155.1 Elephantulus edwardii
TACATAGGGTCGCTATGAGTTGCAAGTGACTAGACGGCACATAACAACAACTTTAGGTACACTTTATCTGAGTACACAGACTGACTATGATCTGGTTGTAGTGTATTCCATGATATATTTTTTGATTCATGCTAGTAAAAGAAATACTTTTGGAATTCACTGTATAAACATAATTTAATTCATTCTTGAAAACTTACCATTTACCTTAAATCTTTTAGGTTTCTGCATACAAAACCTACCCTCCCAGAGTGCCAGTACAATCAGCTCTAAATCTGATAACACAGAAAGACAGGCTCTGCAGCCTAATTTCCAGCAAAGAGATTGACCACAAGAAGTTTACAGGTATTTCTGCATTTTGTCGTGAATAAAATGCTTTAACTGATATTGGCTATTTTTGTTATTATGTGCTCTTGAATTGCCTGTGACTCATAGTGACACCATGCACAATAGCAATTACCTCAGTTACCTTATCAAGCTATCTTATCCAGGGTCTTCCTTTCTTGCACTTTTCCTCCCAAGCATTATGCTCTTCTCCAAGGTCTGGACACTCTTGCAATACTCCTGAAGTATGTCAGACAAAGCTTCAAAATTGTTGCCTCTAAGGAGTAACTTGGCTTCTCTTTCTCCAGGACAAACTTTTTGTTCTCTTGGCAGACCATGGGATTTTCAATACTCTTCTCTAGCACCACAGCTCACAGACATTGAGTCATCTTTTGTCATCCTTGCTCATTGTCCAGCTCTAAGACATATAGTAATTGCAAAAACCATGGCATGGATCATGCGCACTTTAGTCTCTAGAATGATATCATTGTTCTTTAGCACTCTGGAGAAGTTCTTGACAGTAGATTTCCCCAATGCAATTTTGTCTTTTGGTTTCCTGACTCTTCGTGCCAAGAGTGTTAATTGTGGAACATAGTAAACTTAAATAGTTAACAATTTCAATCTATTCTCCATCTGTTATGATGCTAGCAATTGGCCCAGTGGTGAGAATCTTTGTTTTCTCAATGATGAGCTTCAATCTACACTGAAGACTGTAGTCTTTGACCTTTGCAGAGAGCATTTCAAGTCTCCCTCAGTTTTGGCAAATAATGTTGTATTGTCTGTATAATACAGGTAGTTGATGCGTATTCTTCCAATCATGATGCCACATTTCTCCTCAAAAAGTTAAGCGTCTTGAAAGTGTGTTCTACATATTGATTGAAAAGGTGTGTAAACAGAATAATTCATTCCTGATACACTCCTTTCCCTATTTTAAACCATCCTTACTCTTTCCTATTATTCACAAGCACAATCAAGTGTTCTGAGATTCCAAATATTCTCAACATAGCTACAATTAGTTGTGGTCCAGACAGTCAAATTATTTTGTAAAGTCAAC
>NW_006399886.1:7019883-7021167 GCF_000299155.1 Elephantulus edwardii
CCTGGGTGATTTAATATTTGTCCACAAAATCTTTAAGTATTACAACTAGAGGCTCAGATTTGTTCACAATTCGGGGGTAGGGTGGTGGAGCAAAGCAATTGTATTTAACAATACAGTAAAAGATCTAGTAGAGAAAATAGGAACAGCTTTGCAGGTACTATAACATGCATATCTTAGAATTAAAAGGAAATTGGTGTTTTTAATTACACTCAAGTTTAATTTCCATATACTATAGCTCATTATGTTGTTGCTGTTGTTAAGTGCTGTCAAGTCGCAGGTGACCCATAGCGACCCTATGAAGAAGAGTCCTTGACGCTATATGTCATTATACAGAAGCTAAATTAAATGGTTTTGGCTATGGAAGGGTTAGGATAGGTTTAGTAAGTGGCTATAGACAAAAGACCAGGCTGGGCTAGTATAGGGATCAGAATATGCAGCAAACTAGAGGTTTTCATACCACACAGTCTTCCATGACTGTCCTGTAGTCCGGAAACAGAGAGCTGTGGTGAAGTGGACAGCAGTATCAGGAGAAGGGGTACAGTGCAGGAGTGAGTGGAGGCTGCCCTGGTGCAGAAACTAGGGGGGAATAATGGCAGGAAGACTGCTGCTGCTGGAACAAAAGCAGTTGACTGAGGTCAAGGACAGCTCCTGGGAGTATTCGGAGGAGTGTGAAAGTCCTGGGAAGTGTGAGGAGTTTTATTACTATGTCAATAAGTAAGGAATTGGTGTATATTTTAATCTATTGTTAATACTATGCTTTTGTACATTTATTTACCAACATTTACTTAACATATTTATTTACATCAATCATTTAGAGCACTTAGTGCATGTCAGATATGCTGAAACTAAAATAATAAAAAACCATAGATTGTGGTAATTGTTCATATTCTGTACATGTGTGTACTGTTAACTAAATTCTCAAAACCTCAGTGAATAAATGTGCACAAATGACTTCTGTTTGCCCTGCTTTAAAAATTATTGTGAATGTCTAGTGAATAATTAAATACTATGTATGGGCCACACAATCCATACATGTTAATTCCAATCTTCTCTATAGCCAATAGGTTGGAAGAGAACCATATTTGTTCTCCTTCTTAAGAAAAATTATCCAAAAGAATGTGGGAACTATTGAACAAAATCACTAATATGGAGGGCGACACAGCGCGAGGGCAAGGCCACCAGACCGGGGAACGCCGCCGCCAGATGGGGGAACGCCGCTAGAGGGACCTGGAAGAGACCCGGGAAGAACAACAGCCAGCCACCTACTGCGTAACTCCAGAGGAG
>NW_006399886.1:7027422-7044863 GCF_000299155.1 Elephantulus edwardii
AAAACTAATAAAATTTAATAATAAAAAAAATCACTAATATGATATGCAAGCAAAATGTTGTAGATCATTTAAAAAAATGGCTAGAACCGTACGTAGATAGGGAATGGTGAGAATTTCAAGCAGGATTTAGAAGAGGTCTTAGCACCAGAAATATCACTGCTTTTGTCAAAGAGATCCTGGGTAAAAGTAAAGCATGCAAGAAGAGTGCCTGCCTATGCTTTATTAACTAAGCAATGATATTTGACTATGTGGATCATAACAAGTTATAGCTGACATTGATAAAATGGGAATCCCAGAGTACTTAATTGTGATCAAGCAAAACATAAATCTGGACCAGGAGGCTGGTGTGGAAACAGAGCAAAGGAATAAAGGGAACATTGTTGTTTTTATGTGCCATCTAGTCACTTGTGATTCATAGCAGCCCTATATACAATAGCCCTGAAACCTGTTCTATCCTGTGCCAACCTTATTGTCTCTGACACAATTATACTCATTACCCTAGTCATTGAATCAATCCATTTCATCAAGGGACTTCCTCTCTTGTGATGTCCCTCACCCTTCCAAGCCTAAATCTCCAAGGACTGATTCTTTTTAGCAACATGCCCAAAGTATATCAGATGAAGGGTCAGAATCCTTGCTTCAAAGGAGCAGCCTGTTTTCACCCTCTACAGGATGAACATGTTTGTTCTCCTGGCAGTCCATTGCACATTCAATACTCTTCTCCAGCACCACACATTCTCTTACTGTCATACCTCTTTATTGTCCAGCTCTCTGATGCATAGTAAGCAATTATGAAGACTATGGCCTGGAAGAGGTGTCTTCAAAGTGATGTCATTGCTTTTCAGTACTCTGGAGAAGTCTCTGACAGCAAACATTCCCAAAGCAATTTGTCTTTTGATATCCTGGCTGTTGGGACCAGGAATGTTGATTATGGAGCCTAGAAAACTAAAGATGTTAACAATCTCAATATCTTCACCATCTACCATAATGTTGCCTATTGACCCAGTAGTGAGAATTTTGGAGTATTTTTGTTTGTTTGTTTCGTTTGGGTGTGTGTGTGTGTGTGTGTGTGTGTGTGTGTGTGTGTGTGTTTAGCTTCAATCCATATTGAAGGCTACAGCCCTTGACCTTCCGCCAGAAGTGCTTCAGGTCCTCAGTTTCAGCAAGCAAGGTTGTGTCATCTGCATAATTCAAGTTGTTGATGACTCTACCTCCAATCCTGATGACACATTCCTCCTCATACAGCCCAGCAGCCTGGATGATCTGTTCTGCATATAGTTTTTAAAAGGTATAGAGATAGGACACATTCTTGGCATATATCCTTCCTGAATTTGACCCATGCAATGTTTTCTTACTCCATTCTGATGACTGCCTCCTGGTCCATGTATAGGTTTTGCATAAGCACAGTCAAGTGTACTGGGATTCCTGTTCTTCTCAACAGTGTCTATAGTGTTGTGATCCACAAAGTCAAATGCCTTTTGCAAAGTCAATGAAATGCAGATAGACATTCTTCCGGTATTTTCTGCTTTCAACCAAGATTCATCTTACCATTAGGTATAATATCCCTAGTACCACAGTCTCTTCTAAACATAGCCTACACATCTGGAATTTCTCTGTTGATATGTTCTTCCAGTCATTTTTTTGGCATAATTTTCAGCAGAATTTTACTTGCATGTGATATCAGTGATATTGTTTGATAATTTCTGTACTCTGTCTGATCACTGACATTTCATAAGAATGGAAACATATAAATCTCTTCCAGTCAGTTGGCAAGGTAGTTGCTCTCCAGATTTCTTGACCCAAGTAGGTAAGCACTTTCAGGGCAGAGTCTGTTTGTTGAAAAATATCAATTAGTATGCCATCAATTTATGGAGCTTTGGTTGGCATTTTCGTTTTGTTCTTGTTGTTGGTTTTGGTTTTCCCCTCTCCCACCCTTAATACTTCTGAGCAGCTTGAACTTCTTTCTTCTTTACCTCAGGCTCTTGGTCATACATTGTTTCATAAAATTCTTTCACGTCAGCCAAATCCTTTTGGTACAATGAGTCTGTATACTTCTTCCATCTTCTTTAAATGCTTCCTGTATCATTTAATACTCTAAGTATCTTTAAGTATTGTAACTCAAGACTTGAATTTGTTATTTAATTATTTTAGTTTAAGAAATTCTGAGCAAATTTGGCCCTTCTGATTTCTTTTCTCCAGCTCTTTGCACATTTCATTATAATGTTTTGCTTTGTCTTCCTGTGCTGCTCTTTGGAATCTTCTGTTCAGCTCCTTAATATCTTTATTTCTTCCCTTTGCTTTAACTTCTTTGCTCTTTTGTGTAATACTTAGAGTCTCGTGTGACATCCGTCTTGGTCTTTTCTTTATCGTCTGTTTTTGGAGAAGAGTATTGAATATATCATGGACTGCTAAGAAAAAAAAATAGGTTCATCCAAGAGAGGATTAAATCAGGCTGCTCCTTGGAGACAAAAATTCTGAAGCTTCATCTGACATACTTTGGACATGTGCAAGGAGAGACCAGTCTTTGGAGATGGATGTCATGCTTGGGAGAGTAGAGGGACAGCGCAGGAGAGGAAGACCCTCAATGAGATGGATTGATTCAGTGAATGGGATAATGGGGGTAGGTGTTGGAAACAGTGAGATTAACACAGGCTAGAGTAGGGTTTAAGGCTATTGTACATAGGGTTGCTATGAGTCACAGGCACATAACAACAATAGCAACATCAATTTGAGGACTAAAGTGTGTCTGATTCTGGCTGTGGTCTTTCTATGTACCTGAGGTAAGAAGAAAAATTGATACTTTCAAGCTTTCGTTTTGGAGGAGAATACTGAACATCCCATGAACTGCTGAAACAAGAAACAAATACGTTTTGTAGAGGGCAGAGTCAGAGTGCTCTTTGGAGGCAAACATGTTGAGGCTTCATCTCATATACGTTAAGTATGTTGCTGAGAGGGTCTATTCCTTGGAGAGGGACATGATGTTTGGTAAGGTTGAGGATCAGCAAAGGAAAGGAAGACCCTGAACCAGGTAGATTGACATGGTGACTGTCACAATAGGCTGTACTGTCACTGAAAGTGTAAGGTTGGCACAGATTAGGACAGAGTTCACATCTGTTGTTCATAGTGTCACTATGGATCATACGTGACTGAATGGCACCTAACAACAAATAACAATACAGGTCAAACAAATAAATAAACAATAAAAGAATGAATTAATATGAAGTAATAGTTCTATATTATAAAGACTACAAATTTACAAATATGTAAGTTGTAATCAGCATAAGATAAATGTGACATTGAAGACTATAGGAGTATAAATTAGAAATTTACAATAAAATAAACACAAATGACACTGAGCTATAGTCTTTTGAAATTTAGTCAATTACACATTTTGTCATTAAGAGTGAATACAACCAACTTGGCAAAGATCAATATGTTGTTGTTGTTGTTATGTGCCGTCGAGTCGCCTGTGACTCATAGTGACCCTATGTACAACAACCCTAAACTCTGCTCTGTCCTGTGCCAATCGCACTGTCTCTGACACTCCCATCCCAATTATCCCAGTCACTGAATCAATCCACCTCATAGAGGGCCTTCCTCTCCTGCGCTGTCCCTCCACCCTCCCAAGCATGATGTCCCTCTCCAAGGACCAGTCTCTCCTCACAACATGTCCAAAGTATGTCAGACGGAGCCACAAAATCCTTGCCTCCAAGGAGCCACCTCGTTTAACCCTTTCCAGGACAAATCTGTTTGTTTTCCTAGCAGTCCATGGTATTCTCAATACTCTTCTCCAGCACCACAGCTCAAAGGCATCAATTCTCCTTCTATCCTCCTTGGTCATTGTCCAACTCTCTGATGCATAACAAGTGATTGGGAAGACCAAAGCCTGTATCAGACGCACCTTAGTCTCCAGAGAGACACCATTGACCATTTTCTTCTATCCCCTGGGTCTATACTTTGTGATTTCTGCTTATTTTTTAATCACATTTCTTGAATACATGAGAACACACTTTCTGTGGGAATTTGAGTTGGAACTTTAGCTTGTTGTTATCTGCCAGAATAACAAACATAACCTGAGGAAGGCCCAAGTACAGCCTTGACTAATTTCACAAAGGAGAACTGTGCTGTCTGATAGTATCTACAGTATAAAATTGATCCCTATAAGGTAGACATGTTTCCTCATGCTCCTCCACTCACTTTTACTGGTCATTGGGTCTGAAATAAATTGTCAATGACTCTTAAACTTGAATTTGCTCACACTTGTGAGGTTTATTAAGGTTAGGGATTATGGGAAAGAATAAGGATACTGCACAATGTAATTCCAGTTTAGTACAGCAAATTCCTCAATGAATTCAAAGGACTTCTCAGTCAACGAGCAAAAGTTTGGGTTCATCCCAAGAACACAAATGCAAAAAGTTTCTAATTCCCTCAATCATCCAGCAAGCTTTGTTTTGTAGCAATATCAAATGAGCTCTTCTTTCACTCATTCAGCAAACTAAAATGTTAACTTTGGCTTCATCTTCCGGGCTCCCTTAGACTATGCCTAATTATAATCTCTCAGTCTTTCAAGAGTTCTCCTCTTATGTTTGTCCTACAACTATTGATGATGTAGAAGACATTGATTTATGTGGTGAACCATACGTCTGTAGCTGAGGCAACTGGAAATCATATTCCCAAAAGGGGCTAAGGAAATGGCTAAAAAAGTCACTTTCAAAAGTCCTAATGCCACAATATCCTAGGCCTAATATTGTTATAGACATCTTTTTCTTCTATCTGGTGACTTCTATTTCTCCTTCTTCTGATTAGAAAATTGTTTCCTCAGGTCTTAGTATATATGGTCGAGGTTATTATTACTTTTTTCCCTGGATGTATGGACAGGAATAATACAAAGAAAGGTCTGAGAGGTAGAGAATAAGATGTGTAGACTTCAGCCCTTAAGCAAATAAAATGATTCTTGAGTTTTATGTTGAGTTAGTAGGAAAGTGTTACACAAAGAGTTGCTTACATGATGGAATGTAATTTTGATGCAGCTAATTGTCACATGAAATATTAAATAGAAATACATCCGAAAATGAGGTCAAAGGCACAGAATGTGAACTACTGCTAGCAGAGTTAAGAGATATAAAGAAATGCCACTGTCCTGACAGCATATAAGTTTTTAATCCAATTGTGCAGGAAGCTAGCTTTACTGTAAATGACCTTGTTACGTAAATGCTTGTGTCCTTAATATTGCTGTTGAGTCCAATTGATTCTGATTCATGTCATCCCCTATGTGCAGAAAATACTTACTTTATGGCTTTTAAATGATGTTTTTCTTCCAGAAGATCTTCAGTCTGTCTTCCAATGCTTCTGTGTGGGTTCATAGCCCTAAGATCTTTTATATGAAGTTTTTATTTTACAATGGTTCGCTTACAAAGTTCTTATACATTGTTTTCCACACTGGATCTTTCCTATTTCCTTTTCCCACCCCTCCCTCCACCCATCAAATTGTGTGAGCCTATGATTAACCACCCCCTACCCATCTACACCCCTCTGCTCGCTCCCTCCCCCTTTTGGATCCTCATACACATCGTTTTATACAGTATTTGTCCTTATGGGACTGAGCTCATGTAGCATAATGCTCTCCAGTTCCTCCCAAGGTAGGTTGTACTTTACAAAATTGTTGCTCCTATGTACTGCGTAGTATTACATTATATGAATGTACTGTAACTTCTCAATCCATTCAGTTGTGTCTAGATAGTTGGGCTGTTTCCATATTCTTGCAATAGTAAACAAAGCGGGTGTGAACATCAGCATACAAGTCTTCATTTGTGCCTCAGTTCTCATTATCTTGTTAGCCCCAAGGTTTTGGCTAATAATTAAGCCCTCGACCATATAGATTCTCCTTATTATTGGGTTGCTGTGACAAAATATTACAAAGTGGGTGACTGAAAAGAACAAAATTTTACTATCTCACAGTTCTAGAAGCTAAAAGTCCAAGTTAGCACAGGCTCTAAAAACCCCAGTGACTCTGCAGGAGAAATATAGATGCTTTCTTTCTATGAGATTTTTGAAAGACACAAAAGAGAAATATAAACACTCTCCTACTATGAGACCTAAAGACACAGAAATCCAAATAGAGGTTTAGTTTGAGGAGGTTAACAATCAATGACAATGAGTGTGTGAGAGCAAAAGCAATATCCTCTTCCTTATAATTTTTCTAAAAAGCATCTGAACTGAATGTCCTCAAGAACTGCATACATAGTACAGATCTATTTGTGTACAAGTGATTGATTAGACATCTGTGTCCACTGCAAATACCAATCTTTTGAAAATGCAAGCTGGTTAAAATATAAAATTTTCAAAATGAGAAATTGAGGTGCAAGAATTTGTGCTGGCATATTGGCTTTTCATCGTATTCTACCAACATCTGTGTATTGAAGTTATATGCACAAATTGTGATACCTGGGAGCATGTGGCACCTTAGAAATTAAGAAAGGTCAGGGGAGCTCTGGAGGTCCAGTGTCAAGAAGCTGCACTGCAATCCCAGAGTTACATGGTTCAAATCCACTAGATGCTCTGCTAGAGAAGGAGGGACAATTTCCTCTTGTACCAGTCAGATCTGATTTGATGGTACACACACACACACACACACACACACACAAAATACATACATACATACATACATATATACATACATACATACATACATACATACATACATACATACATACAATTAAGAAAGGTTTAACAAATAGTACTTCTATTAAACAGAACATAGTATAATGTGCGTTTATATTCGTATATTCCTCTATTTAATAGGTTAAAGTTCCATATTGTCTTCATTATTTAGTGCTCACATGGGATATTTCTATAGTTTTTTAAATTTTTATTTTATAGTAACAGTAAAAATTATCAACCTTTCTCTGCCTGTGAGCCACCAATTACATTCTCACATATTTACCCTCAAATAAGTCAAGCCAATTGGGGAAAGGGTGATAAAAAGAATGGTCAGTCAATGTTATTTTTTAGTATTTCCTTTCCTTGGCAGTGAAATTTAGGTTTACACATACTCACACAATCTATCACTAGTTTCTTTGATAAGAGTTAATCAAACCTCTTTTGAAGTTGAGCCAGAGGCAATAGCTCTCAGGAAGGTAATTTAAGGAAGTGTTCTCAATAGACAGCAGTAATGATGTGAAGAAAGGAGAACTAAAAGTGGAAAAAGCACAAACAAGGCTAAGGATTTGTTGAGTGTCAAGCGTGACCCTGCAGGTAAACTGACCTAACTTGCAAGTTCTCTTTGTTCCACTCTGTCAAAAAGGTGTTATTCTTTCATTACCCAGTCAATTACTAAGAGCCACCTTGAGAAAATTAACTTACAGTTGTTCTACTTTGTCCTACCCCAAGGGAAGTTCTCCTAAAAGGAATTGAAAGTGAAGCATTTTGAAACAAAGTTGTATAGAATAGAGCTCCCAGGAAGAGTAAAATGAGTCCCTCAGTATAAGGGTGCAACATTGATGGTATGCAATTTAACAAGATTTATAATCTTCAATTTCTTATTAAAGGAGGTTGATTGACATAGATGGTCTAGAAACACAGTATTGTAATTAGGTGCCATCGAGTCAAGTACAACTCATAGAGACCCTATGAACAAAAAGTCTGGACCCTGTTCTATCCTGTGCCATCATTACACTTTCTGACACATTAGAGCCCATTGAGGCAGTCACTGAGGCAATTCACCTGGTTGAACGTCTTCCTCTCCTTCACTGATGTTCCACCATTTCCAGAAGCATGTCTCTCTCAAAGGATTAGCCCCTCCTAGAAATGTGTACCCCAGCTGCACCCTTTCTAAGACATATCTGTTAGTTCTCTTGGCCATCCATGGGATGTTCAGTGATCTTCTCCAATACCACAGCTCAAAACCATCATTTTTTTCCTGTCAACCTGATTTATTATCTAGCTCTTAAATGTATAGCAAGTGAAAAGTGGAAGACTCTGGATAAAAAATAGTAATGCAGTCAGGGATGTCTCCTGAGCACTGAAGATAGACTATGTAAGTCTGGAGACTAACTAAGATATGACTGATCCAGGCCATGTTGTTGTTGTTGTTGTTATGTGCCGTCGAGCCGCTTGTGACGCATAGCAACCCTATGTACAACAGCCCTAAACTCTGCTCTGTCCTGTTCCAAGCACACTGTCTCAGACACACCCATCCTAATTATCCCAGTCACTAAATCAATCCACCTCATAGAAGGCCTTCCTCTCTTGGGCTGTCCCTCCACCCTACCAAGCATGATGCCCCTCTCCAAGGACTGGTCCCTCCTTACAACATGTCCAAAGTATATTAGACAGAGCTTCAGAATCCTTGCCTTCAAGTAGCCGTTTGGTTTAACCTTTTCCAGGATAAATCTGTTTGTTTTCCTAGCAGTCCACGATACCCTCCATACTCTTCTCCATCACCACAGCTCAAAGGCATCATTTCTTCTTCTATCCTCCTTAGTCACTGTTCAACTCTCTGATTTATAACAAGTTATAGCAAAGACCATGGCCTGTATCAGATACACCTTCATCTCCAGAGAGACACCATTGCTCTTCAGTACTTTGGAGAGGTCCCTAACAGCAGACTTTCCCATGGCAATATGCCTCTTCATTTTCTGGCTACTGGTGCCGAGAGTGTTGACTGTGGAGGCAAGCAGACTAAAGCTGTGAACAATCTCAATCTCTTCACTATCCATCCTGATGCTGCCAGTTGGTCCAGTGGTGAGAATCTTTGTCTTCTTGGCCATGGTCTTCACAATTACTTGCTATATATCAGAAAGCTGAATAATGACTTGGGATGATAGAAAGAGAACAGATGCCTTTGAGCTGTGGTGCTGGAGAAGAGTATTGAATATATGATGGCCTGCCAGAAGAACAAACAGATTCATCCTTGATAGGGTGAAACAAGGCTGCTCCTTGGAGTCAAGGATTATGAGGCTTCAACTGACATATTTGGGGCATGCTGCAAGAAGAGACCAGTCCTAAGCGAGAAGCATCATGCTTGGAAGAGTGGAGGGACAGTGCAAGAGAGGAAGACCATAGATGAGATGGACTCAGTGACTGGAAAAAATGAGAGTAGGTGTGTCACAGATAATTAGAGCTATTTTCATAGGCTTGCAATGAGTTGCAAGTAGCTTGATAGCACATAACAACAACAAGAACAACACGATACACATTAAATACTGAAAACATTTATTAAACATAAAAAGCATACTGATGCAACAAGGACACTTTGCATGAATTTAAATTAAATTAATAAATGTACACATTCTTGAATCATCTGAATAGGACCTTGTTCTAAATAAATTTGTTCTTTCTTGCTGTTATGACTATTAATTGTTAGTTCCTTCATAGTTAGTATTTGTTCGTTATTTTATTTTTTTACCCTTTCTGAATATTCTCCATTCTTTTCTACTTCATTGTTTGTTTGGTTGTTTTTTTAAATTTCACTCTTTTTATATACCTTTTACCAGTTTAAAGAATAGACCCACTTCTTAAATTGTGAACATTCATTGTCAGGATCACAAAATAAAATTCATACTTACTGAAAAAATATCAGGAATATCTAAAAACATTATTACTAAAGTTTATTTATTGTTTGTGCTTTCAAAATGATATTTATTGAATGTTTATACAATAAAACACAATAGAACATGTGAAGTAATTAATTATTGCAGAATGAACTTACACTTAAATAACTATGAAACTAATACAGTTAAATTGAAGTAAAAAGAAATAAGAAGAATGTGTAAAAAGTCTCCTTTAAATTTTAATACAAGCAATAGGTCCTAAAAGTGCTAGAAAACTCAGCAATATCTAGGAATATGTATTTTAGGTCAGCTTAGTGCACAGATTAAATAGGTATGGAGAAAGGATGCAACCCTGTGCACCTTTCTTTATTTTAAACTATGTGATATTCTTCCTCTGTTTGCACAAGAGCCTCTTGGCTCGTGTATAAGTTTTAAATGAGCACAATTAAGTGTTCTGGGATTCCCATGCTTCTCAATGTTAGCCGTATTTATTATGATGCACACAGTCAAATGCCTTTGCATTGTCAATAAAACAGAAATAGACATTTTCCCAGTGTTTTTTGCTTTTAACAAGAGCCCATCTGACATTAGAAATGATATCCCTGATGCCACTGTCTCTTCTAAATCCTGCTTGAATGTCTGGCAGTTTTGTCTATATACTGTTCCAGACACATTTGAACAATACTTAGAAGTCTTTTGCTTACATTTCATATTAATGATATTGTTTGATAATGTCCATTTTCCATTGGATCATCTTTATTGGAAATGGAAAGAGATATGGATCTGTTCCACTCAGTTGGTCAAGCAGCTATCCTCTCAATTTCCTGGCATAGAATAGTGAGCACTTCTAGCACTGAATCTGTCATTTGAAGCATTTCAAGCAATATCACAGTGATTCCTGGGCTCTTATTTCTTGCCAAAATGCAGCTTGAATGTCCTCTTTCATTACAATTGGCTCCTAAATGGTCATATGTTATTTCTTGAAATATTTCAGTATCTCCAATTCTTTTTGGTAGAGTTTCTCTGTGTATTCTCTATTTCTTCTTTTGATGTTCCCTGGGTCATCCAATATTTTGCCCATAGCATCTCTAAGTATTACAACTCCAAACTAGAACCAGGGAAATACTGATAACAAGGACTTTTCCTCAGATCTAACCTTACAGAGCAATTATACCCACCAGAGATGATGTATCTTAAACATGCTAAGGTCAGTGAAAGGCAAACTCAAGCAAAACCTCAATTCTACTGCCAATAAGTCAATTCTGACTCATAACCACTTTCCAGAATCTTTCCAAGGCTACATATAATAATAGGAGGAGAATGTTTATCTTTCTCTCTTGGAGCGTCCGATGGATTTGAACTGCCAGAGATGCTCAGATTTTTGGTTACCAGTGCAACTTGACTCAGCCTACACCAATAAAACAATTAAAAAAAAATACTGGTGTATTTACAAAATCCATACACATTGTGTTTCATTAATGTGCATTATGTTTCACACATTCCTTCATCAGAATTATGTTTCATGCTTAATATGAATTCATATTCATTGTGTTTTATAAAATTAATCCCCATTGAGTTATACCTAGTTTAACCCCATCTGTTCAGGTCTCCATTGGATCCTATCTAATTCCTTTACCCCTACCCTCCTTTGCCAACCAAATTCCGTTTTCCTGGTGATTTTGAGGATTTTTTCAGTCATATTGTGAGTATTTTCTAAGCAATATGGCTCATCTTCTGGCTCTATATCACGCAGTACAGTGTTCTGGTACTGTACATAATGTTTTTACTACTCTATTTCCTTTATTAAGTGACTTCTTAGATTTTCTTCATCATCTAACTTACTCTTCACTCTCTACTGAAATCTTTCTATCATTAGTGACTCTGTTCGTATTTTGAAAAACTGGTCTCATAGCATCTAGTATTACAGATACACGAAGGTCACAACTATTTTATTTTATGTACCCAGATACTTTTATTTTCTGTGTTCCTCAGCTAAGAGTGATGTAAAGAGTGCTTTGTAATTCCTAGATTTAAAGTTGAGTTTTGCACAAAATCTGACAAACACTGAAGAACAAAGAGTAATTAAAAAATATGACATCTTCTGCCTGGTGATATTAATGATATTGTTCGATAGTTTTCACAATCTGCTGGATCACCTTTCTTGGAAATGAAACAAGTATGCATCTCTTCCAATTCATTGGGCAGACAGCTGTCCTCCAAATTTCCTGGCATGGACTGATGAGTGCTTCCCAGGGCTGCATCTGTTTATCGAAACAAGGCAATTGGTATCTCATCAATTCCTGGGCCCTTATTTTTTGTCAATGCCTTCAATGATGCTTAAAATTTCTCCTGTATTACCATTGACTTCTACTTATATGGTACTTCTGAAATTTTTCAGTGTTAGTCAATTCATTTTGGCATAGTGTATTCCCTCCACTTCTTTTTTATGCTTCTTGGCTCATTCAACATATTGCCATAGCATCTTCAATATTGCTACTGAAGGCTTATATTTGCTTTGAGTTATCTCAGCTTGAGAAATGTCAAGTGAATTCCTCCATTCTTATTCTCCAATTCCAGCTCTCTTAATATTAAATTATTATACTTTGCTTTGTCTTCTTGAGTCATCCTTTGAAATAATCTGTTAAGCTTTTTTACTTTGGCAGGTTTTCCTTTTGTTTTGGCTTTTTTAAAATAATAAATTTTATTTTAATTCTGATTTGTTTAAATTTTTTAAATTGTAATTTTAATAAACATTTACAGAAAAGTTAGATTTTCATTCATTCATTGTTCACTTTAAAAAATGTATTTATTGTTACACAATTACCTACATTCCTCTTCCCTCACCAGTCCTCTTTAAGTTGATATATCTCTTATTTTGGGCTTCAGAATTTCTTCTGAAACAACAGCTAGAATAAATGGCTCAAAAATGGCTAGAACAATACAAAGGTAGGAAACTGCCAGAAGTTCAAGCAGGATTCAGAAGAGGCCTTGGGACCAGGAATATCATTGCTGATATCAGATGGATCCTGGTTGAAAGTAAAGAGTATCAGAGACTTTATTGACTATGAGAAGGTATTTACTCTGGATAATAACAAGGTATGGATAACATTAAGAATGGGAATCCCAAGGCACTTAATTGTGCTCATATTAAACCTATACTTAGACCAAGAGACTACTGTGCCAACAGAGCACGGGAACACTGCATGGTTTAAAACTAAGAAAAGAATGTGTCAGAGTTGTATTATCTCTCCATACCTATTCAATCTGTGTACTGAGTGAGTTATTTGAGAGGCTGGACTCTACAAAGAATATGCCATTAAGTATGGAGGAAGACTTATCAATTACAAAGATGACAGCCTTGCCTGCTAAAAGTGAGGAGGACTTGAAGCACTTTTACAGAAGATCAAACAATATAGTCTTCAATATGGATTGCATCTCAATGGCAAAAAACAAAAATTCTTACCACTGGATCCATAGACAACATCATGATAGATGGAAAAAAGATTGAAACTGTCAACAACTTCATCTTCGATCCATAATCAATATCCTTGGTACCAACAGTCAGGAAACAGGAGAAGTATTGCACTAGGAAAGTCTTCAGTTAGAGACTTCTCCAAATTATTGAGAAGCAATTATGTCAGTTTGAGGATTAAGGTACTTCTGATTCAGGAAATGGTCTCTCTGTGCTTGACTAAAAACTAGGCTTTCTCACTTGCTATGTATCTGAGAACTAGACAGGAATAAGGATGACAGAAGAAGGATTTATGCCTTAGAGCTGTGATGCTGGAGAATACTGAACATCCCATGGACTGCTAAAAGAACAAATAACTATGTCTTGGACAAAGTGGAGCCAGAACGTTCCTTGGAAATAAACATGATAAATATTTGTATGTTGGTAGGTGAGGCTATTCGTTGGAGAGGGATATCATGCTTGGAAAAGCAGAAGGTCAGTAAAACAGTGGAATACCCTCAACCACTTGAATTAATTGACCCAGTTGCTTCTGCAATGGGTTGCAGTGTGTTCCAAGTTTGAGGATGGCATAGGGTAGGTGAGTGTTCATAGGTTCACTATGAATTTTTTCTAACTCAATGGCACTTCTCAACAGTTGTCAAGTAGTTCAACTGTGACTGAATAGTTTTCTTGTTTTCAATATTTTTCTTTTGTCTGTTGTTGTTAGATGTCACATTGATTCTGTCTTACAGACATCCTATATACAACAGAATAAAATGCAATACTGTTTTTTCTCCAAAATCTCTACTTGCTGAAAATCATTGTGTCAATTCATCTCATTCAGGATCTTCATCTCACTCAATCTCTATTTTTCCATGTATAATACAATTTTCCAAGGATTTATATTTTCTGATAGTCTTATAACATGCTCAAAATGTGCAACAGTATCTCTGTTCCTTACCCTAAGGAGCATGCAGGTTTCTTCTAGGACAGAACAGTTTTGTTCTTTTGGCAGACAATGAGCTTTACTAACATCACAACTCAAAGATATCAGTCCTTCTGCCTTTCTCACTCATTCTCAAACTTCCACATACATAATAAGCAACTGAAAATCTACACATGAACAACTTAATTTTTAAAGTTTCTGAGTTATGAACGCCTTAATTTTAAAATGATATCCTTGTTCTCTAGCACTTATTTGCATGCAATTGTTAATATTTTAACATTTCTTTCATTTGCATTGTGTTTTATACAATCATCTGTATACATTGTTTCATTCATGCACATTTTATACAATCATCTCTATACATTATGTTTTATATAATTATGTTTTTTTCTATGACTAATATCACCCCATCTCATTCCTTTGACAATTCCTTCTCACCCCCATAACCACTCACTAATTTCTGCTATCCTAGTGATTTTTCTCCCTTCTCATTTTTCGCCCACTTTTCCTCCCTTCACCTTCCTTTGCAACAGTTATACATATCTTGTTTCTATTTGCTAATTGTGTTATCTGTATTGTCCTTATCTCAATGCTTCCCAAGTTGATCTTCTCTGTAATAGTCATTGTTTTAGCCATTGGGTGCAGTTTCTATTGTTACTTGCCCTTCATCCCTATTCATAATCCTTCAATTATCCTCCTTTTTTTACAGTAGTGATATTACTTAGTATTTGTCCTTTTGTGACTGAGGTATTTCACTCAACATACTGCCCTCTAGACTCTCCCATGTTTTGTTATATTTTATGAATATCTTGTTGTTCTTAAATGCTGCATTCCAATGTGTATATACCAGTTTGTTGGGGGTTTTTTGTTGTTGTTTTTTGGTTTTTTTCTCTATCTCTTCTTTTTTGGATGGGCATTTGGGCTTTTCCATTAGCTTGCTGTCATGACTAATGCTGTGAGGAACATAAGTGTACAGCTCATTTTGCCAATGCAGTGGATTAAATGATTTATTTACTGCTGTTTTCATGTACGTTGACTATAGATCCAAGTAAACTAAAATTAAATCTTTGACAATTTCAATTATTTTCTGCATTTGGCATGATGTCCAGTTGTGAGAATTTTATGTTAAGGCTTAATTATACTGAAAACAATAGTCTTTGAGTTTCATCAAGAAGTCTGTTACTTAGAATGTGGGAAATAAAAGTAAATGAGTAATTAATTTATTCAAAGTATAGGGTATCACATTATCATCCTTTTTGACATTTCTGAATTGATTACCAAAAAAAAAATCAAATTTATACTTAAAATGTAGAGCGAGGGCTACATGGTGGAGGGGACCTGGGGGAGGGTTTGTAGAACAATAAAAGAATCTTTTCTTTTACTTTTCCATAATTTTTGACTCATGTACTTATATCTTGTTAGTCAAATTTGTGTCTTCTATGTTGCAACACCCCCATGATACATCTTCAAGGACATGAACATGTACGGCCAAGCACAATCAATAAGAGTGCATCTAAATTCCAAAATCAATCTCCATAATAGTTTATGTGTTTCCTACTGCCAAAGGGGCCCTTTAGAGTAGTGAGAGAAGATCTTCACCCTGAAACCCACAGCGTCCCTTTTCAGCAGGAAGTAGCTAAGAGAATACACCATCCCCTTTTCCTTATGACTCAGGGTGAAGTCTCTCTCAGGGAGGAGTGATAGGGAATGGCAAAGGACACACTGACAAAGAAGATTAATCAGAACTAGCTTTGACAAGCACTGTGGCATTTGGACAAGAACAAACTGGGAGGAGGGTAGAGAGAATAGTGCAGCAATGAATGAATGGAAATCCAAAATCTCTGTAAATATTTATGAAAATTAATAAAATATAATTATGGAAAAAAATAAAATGTATTTAATCAATGAATTTTAGAGAGATATATTACATAAACATTCTATACATAAATACAGATGTCTATATATCAATAATATCCCATGTTTAATAAACCTAATATATAATTCAATATTTATAATTTGTCAATGCTCCTAATTTGTCTTTAATAATTTTACACAATTTAGTACTATTTTTAAAAGTTTTTGCCCTGGATCTATGTCCTATATTAGCTTTTCTTGTGGATCACAACAAACTGGTTAACTTTGAGTAGAATGGGAATCCTACAATATTTGACTGTGCTAATTTGAAACCTAGACTAGGAGTCAGTTGTTAGAAAAGAGCAAGGAAACATGACACATTTCAAAATCAAGAGAGCTATATACACCAGGGATGCACCATATCTCTGTATCTTTTCAATCTATATTTGCAACATATCATCCAGGAGTCTGGGCTCTGGCAGGAGGAATGAGATATTAAGATTTGAAAAACACTCATCAACAACTTTTGTTATGGAGATGACATAATCTTGCTTGCTTAAAGGAGGACCTGAGGTATTTGCTGCACAAGATCAATAACTGCAGTAATCAATATGGGTTGAAGCTCAACCTCAATAAAAGAAAGATTCTCACCATTAGGGCAATTGTGAGCATCATGGTAAATAGTGAAGAGATTGAGATTAACAGATTCAGCTTGTTGGGCTCCACAATCAGCATTTTTGGTACCAGCAGCTAGGAAATCAAAAGACAAATTGAACTGGGAAAATCTGTTGTCAGGGACCTTTCCAGAGTACTGAAGAGCATTGGTATCAGTCTAACTACTAAGGTGTGCCTTGTCCAGGTCATGATCTTCATAATTACTTACTATGCACTAGAAAGCTGGACAATAACTAGGAATGATAGAACAAGAATCAATGCCTTTGAGTTTGATGCTAGATAAAAGTATTGAATATACTATGGACTGGAAAGAGAACTCCTTCCTTGAAGAGTGAAATTAGGGTGCTCCTTGGAGGCCAGGATTTTGAAGCTTCTTCTTACATACTCTGAGCATGTTGCAAGGAGGGACCTTGGAGGGGGACATTATGTTTGGAAGGGCTCAGGGACAGAATAAGAATGACTTTTCCTTAATGACTGGGAAAATGGAGATAGGTGTGCCAGAGACAATGAAATTGACTTACGATAGATCAGGGTTCAGGGCAATCTGTACATTGAGTCACTATAAGTCAGAATTGACTCAATAGAACATAACAACAGCAATAACAACAACATACTACATTATTAATCCGCTATTGAGATAGATGATATAATAATAGCACCTGCTGTCTTGAAGCAGACTGTTCTTTTGCTCTGGTAACATATTTGCTTCTTAAACTCAACTATGGAAAAATAAAAAAGTTTTATTTTTATTTAACCTCTTCATCTTATTTGAAATTATCATGTCTAGTTTCTTACATCTTTTCATTCCTAATAATTATCAGAATCTGCCACATCATTGTTTTATTTCTTTAATATGACATTTAGTATTACAGATGGCTTCTCAGAGGCCTCTCTTTTCTTAAGCTCTTTTTTTCTATCTAAACATAATTAATATGAGTTAATTTTATAAACACCTAAATTTATA